>NC_053154.1:9781898-10122523 GCF_016835505.1 Polypterus senegalus | reverse complement strand
TTCTGAGATACTAGTCAGACATTGTGTTAGTGAATCAATAGAATCAGGGTCATCAGGTGCTATTGATAAGTACAGCTGTGTGTCATCAGCATAGCTGTGGTAGCTTACGTTTTGCCCTGAGATAATCTGACCTAACGGAAGCATGTAGATTGAGAATAACAGCGACCCAGGATAGAGCCTTGTGGAACACCATATTGATATCATGTGTCTTCGAGTTGTAATTCCCACAACTAACAAAATATTTTCTCCCTGTCAGGTAGGATTCAAACCAATTTAAGACACTGCCAGAGAGGCCCACCCATTGACTAAGGCGATTTCTAAGAATGTTGTGATCAATGGTGTCAAATGCAGCACTCAGATCTAAGAGGATGAGAACAGATAAATGGCCTCTGTCTGCATTTACCCGCAAGTCATTTACTACTTTAACGAGTGCAGTTTCTGTGCTGTGATTTGTTCTAAAACCTGACTGAAATTTATCAAGAATAGCATGTTTATTTAGGTGGTCATTTAACTGCATAATGACTGCCTTCTCTAGAACTTTACTTAAGAAGGGCAAGTTAGAGATGGGTCTAAAATTTTCAAGAGCAGAGGGGTCAAGATTATGTTTCTTAAGTAGGGGTTTAACTACAGCAGTCTTAAGACAGTCTGGGAAGACCCCAGTATCTAGTGACGAATTTACTATGTCAAGAACATTATCAATTAGCACGCCTGATACTTCTTTGAAAAACCTTGTTGGTATCGGGTCAAGGACGCAGGTGGAGGGTTTTAATTGAGATATTATTTTTTGTAAATCAGGTAAATCTATCCAAGTGAAAGAGTTTAATTTGTTTATAACAGGATGTTGGGGTTTAGGGGGATCCTTAGTGTTGGGGAGATATACTATGTTATTTCTAATATCATTAATTTTTTGATTGAAGAATACAGCGACAGCCTCACAGGTTTCACTGGAAGCACTTAGGAGGCATTCCTTTGAGCTACCTGGGTTTAGTAGGCGATCAATTGTAGAAAATAAGACTCTGGGATTACTAGCATTGTTATTTATAATCTTGGAGAAATAGCAGCGTCTCTCAAGACGGACAGTGTTATTGTACTGTGTACATTTGCACTCCATGAGAACCCTAAGTGCCAGGATGAGTTCGATGGTAGACTTCTTAGGCATAAAATGAGACTGCTCTTATCGCTGGTAGGTGAGTAAGTGATCACAGATCCTATTGAGGATGACCCTAGCAAGGACCTTACCCGGCACCGAGAGCAGTGTTATCCAGCAGTGTAGTTGCTGCAATCCAGGCGATCACCCTTCTGTCCCATTTTCTTCCCAAGTCCCATTTTCCAGTCAGTTGGGATGATGCCAGTCTCCCAAATGGAAGCAAAAATTGCTTGCAATGCCAGGAGGACAGCTTTACCACCAGTCTGGAGAAGTTCACCCAGGATACCACAGATCCCTGCAGCCTTTCCTCCCCTTAGCTGGTTCACCACCTGTGCTATCTCAGTGAGACTGGGGGGTTCACAGCTAATTGGAGGATCAGCCTCAAGAACCGTGGACCCAGCGATATCCAACGTCCTAGCCAGAGGATCAGCTTTGAACAACTGCTCAAAGTAGCCAAGCCAGCGATACCACAAATACCACAAATGAAGAGGGAAAAAATATACACATATATATTTTACATCTCTCTATATGTAAAAAAAATCCTGGAAAGGAAATTTCCAGGGCGACGATATGTGATCTTCTCAGAAGTTCTTGGAAGACATTTAAAAGACATACGAGACAAAAAAGACTGGCCACAGAGCATCTTGTGGGGGCCGTAAACATGAGACTTGGTGCCAAGAGATTGTCCCAGGGCCGTCTCGCGGGGACGTGGAAAATTAGATTCTTGAAAGACACGCCCTTCTTATCAAATAAGAGCACAGCCAGCAGTAGCACACACAGATCATGTGCTCTCAGCAAAGAAGAAAGAGCAGCGTGTAGAAAAGAGATCTTTGGGAGAGAAAAAAGGCAGATAAAAGATTATAAAAGCAGTGGAATTATAAAGGCTTAAACAAATGATGGCATGATAAACTTGAAGAGAAAGGTAAAGAATATGAAAGCAATAAAATTCGAAAGCATTGTAGCGTCCCAGCCAAGTTGAAGCCTTTTTTTAAATCACTGTTAGGTCTGATTGATGGAGGGTGGAATACAGCACAGAAGACTGATAGTGGGGTACTCTCAGGGCACAACGTGAGCTACCACAGCTATGCTGATGACACACAGCTGTACTTATCAATAGCTCCTGGTGACCCTGATTCTCTTGATTCACTAACACAATGTCTGACTTGTATCTCAGAATGGATGAATAGTAATTTTCTCAAGTTAAATAAAGAGAAAACTGAAATCTTAGTGATTGGCAATAATGGATACAATGAGGCTATTAGAAATAAACTGGATACATTAGGATTAAAAGTCAAGACGGAGGTAAAGAACTTAGGGGTAATTGTTGACTGTAATCTGAATTTTAAATCACATATTCATCAGATCATTAGGACAGCATTTTTTCACTTAAGAAACATACGTAAAGTTAGACCTCTTATATCACTGAAAGATGCTGAGAAATTAGTTCACGCGTTTGTTTTCGTCGACTAGATTACTGTAACGCACTCCTCTCAGGACTACCCAAAAATCACTTGCGAGTGCAGAATGCAGCTGCTAGAATCCTAACTGGGAAAAGAAAATCAGAACACATTTCTCCAGTTTTAATGTCACTACACTGGTGGACCTGTGTCATTCAGAACTGACTTTAAAATTCTGCTTATGGTTTATAAAGCCTTAAATAATCTCGCTCCATCTTATATATCGGAATGTCTGACACCTTATATTCCAAATCGTAACCTCAGATCCTCAAATGAGTGTCTCCTTAGAATTCCAAAAGCTAAACTTAAAAGAAGTGGTGAGGCGGGCGGCCTTCTGCTGTTATGCACCTAAAATCTGGAATAGCCTGCCAATAGGAATTCGCCAGGCTGATACAGTAGAGCACTTTAAAACACTGCTGAAAACACATTACTTTAACATGGCCTTTTTATAACTTCATTTTAATCTTAATTTAACTTAATCCTGATACTCTATATGTTCAATTTCCTCATAATATTTACCCATGGTGGCTCTAAAATCCGTACTGACCCCTACTCTCTTTTCTGTTTCTTTTTCCGGTTTCTTTGTGGTGGTGGCCTGCGCCACCTCCACCTACTCAAAGCTTCATGATGCTCCAACAATGATGGACGGATTAAAAGGCAGAAGTCTACATGACCATCATCATCATCAAGCCCTTCCGTGCGAATCCTAAATCCAAAGACGACTGTTTCATTTATGTTAGGTAGAATGCCCAGAGGGGACTGGACGGTCTCATGGTCTGGAATCCCTACAGATTTTATTTTTGGGAGGTGGGGAGGCGGGTGCTAGAAAGTTGTGTTTGGGGCTACGAAGACGGCGATTGTTCAAGTAGAACTTTTGTGACACTTTATTACGTCAGTCGCTACAGTATCAAAAAAAGGATAGTAGAGATCGCATTAGCGCAAAGGTAATTAATCATCAGAACCAGGTGTGATTGAAAAAATAGCAGGACAAATCGAGGTCAGAAATAAAAGGAAAAGAGTGGAAAACAAAGTATTTTTGCCTTCACATCATTCAATGCATAAAACGTGGATTTACGCAATAATGGACCATACTCAGGGTGGCATGGTGGCACAGTGGGTAGCGCTGCTGCCTCGCAGTTAGGAGACCCGGGTTCGCTTCCCAGGTCCTCCCTGTGTGGAGTTTGCATGTTCTCCCCGTGTCTGCGTGGGTTTCCTTCGAGCGCTCCGGTTTCCTCCCACAATCCAAAAACATGCAGGTTAGGTGGATTGGCGATTCTAAATTGGCCCTAGTGTGTGCTTGGTGTGTGGGTGTGTTTGTGTGTGTCCTGCGGTGGGTTGGCACCCTGCCTGGGATTGGTTCCTGCCTTGTGACCTGTGTTGGCTGGAATTGGCTCCAGCAGAACCCCATGACCCTGTATTTGGATTCAGTGGGTAATAAAATGGATGGATAGACCATACTCTTTGAGAATCTACACTCCCACACCAGTCAAAGCAACGAAATGTTTCATTTCAAAGAATACACAATTTAGGTAGGTGTATATTTATGATAACGGAGAAGCGATGTAAATTTTAACAGGCGACAAGAAAGGTAAAGTATATATTCCTCGAATAACATTAGAACATTAGAACAATCTAGACGAGAACAGGCCATTCAGCCCAACAAAGCTCGCCAGTCCTATCCACTTGTTTCCTCCAAGAAAACATCAAGTCGAGTTTTGAAAGTCCCTCAAGTCTTACTGTCTACCACAGTACTTGGTAGCTTATTCCAAGTGTCTATTGTTCTATGTGTAAAGAAAAACCTCCTAATGTTTGTGCGAAATTTCCCCTTAACAAGTTTCCAACTGTGCCCCCGTGTTTTTGATGAACTCATTTTAAAATACAAGTCTCGATCCACTGCACTAATTCCCTTCATAATTTTAAACACTTCAATCATGTCACCTCTTAATCTTCTTTTGCTTAAACTGTAAAGGCCCAGCTCTTTTAATCTTTCCTCATAATTCAACCCCTGTAGTCCTGGAATCAGCCTAGTCGCTCTTCTCTGGACCTTTTCTAGTGCTGCTATGTCCTTTTTGTAGCCTGGAGACCAAATCTGCACACAGTACTCAAGATGAGGCCTCACCAGTGCATTATAAAGCTTGAGCAGAACCTCCAGTGACTTGTACTCCACAGATCAAGGCGCTATATAACCTGAAATTCTGTTAGCCTTCTTAATGGCTTCTGAACACTGTTGGGAAGTTGATAGCTTGGAGTCCACTATGACTCCTAAACCCTTCTCATAAGGCGTACTCTCGATTTTCCGACTGCCCATTGTGTATTCAAACCTAATATTTTTACTTCCTATGTGTAATACTTTACATTTACTGACATTAAATTTCATTTGCCACAAATCTGCCCAAGCCTGTTTGCTATCCAAGTCCTTCTGTGATGATATAACGGATTCCAAATTATCTGCTAATCCACCTATCTTGGTATCATCTGCACACTTAACCAGCTTGTTACTTATATTCCTATCTAAAATATTTATATATATTAAAAATAGCAGCGGCCCTAGCACTGACCCCTGTGGAACACCACTCTTAACATCGGCCAGTTCTGATGAGGTTCCTCGCACCATCACCCTCTGTTTCCTGTGTCTGAGCCAATTCTGCACCCATCTAAAAACATCACCCTGAACTCCCACTTCTTTTAACTTGATGCCCAACCTCTCATGTGGCACCTTATCAAATGCTTTCTGAAAGTCCAGATAAATAATATCATAAGCTCCACTTTGATTGTATGCTTTTGTTGCAACCTCATAGAATTCCAACATGTTAGTAAAACACGACCTCCCTCTTTTGAACCCATGCTGACTGTTCAGAATAACTCCTGTCCTTGCCATGTGTTGCTCAATCTTATCCTTAATAATTCCTTCCATTAATTTTCCTGTGATGCTTGTTAAGCTTACTGGCCTATAGTTGCTTGGATCTGCCCTGTCACCCTTTTTATATAATGGGATGATATTTGCCATTTTCCAGTCCTTCAGAATCTCCCCAGTGCTCAGTGACTTCTTAAAAATATGTGTCAAGGGTTTATATCTGTACTCACTAGCCTCCTTAAGAACACGAGGATAAATATTATCTGGGCCTGGTGATTTGTTTGATTTCATCTTATTTAATCTGAGCAGCACTTCTCCCTCTACAATTTCCAAATACCTTAGTACCTCCTAAGTAGTCCCTGTTACTGCTCTGAGGTTATCCACTTGCTCACTTGTGAACACCTCAGAAAAATGTAAGTTTAGGGCATCTGCTATTTCACAGTCTGTATCTTTTAATTCCCCTTTACTATTCCTGATGAACTTGACCTCCTCCTTAACTGTTCTTTTACTACTAAAATACTGAAAGACACCAAGGACACCAAGACACTAACAATAGACACCAAGGGAGATCATAATATGACATTCGTATTAAAATGTTTACAGTTTACCGGGAGAATAGCTTTTGCTATGACAATTAACAAATCACAGGAACAAACATTAGAAAAAGTCAGATTATTTATTAGAGAAACAGAAACAATATTCCCTCACGGGCAGTTATACGTTGCGTTGTCACAATGTGTCTCCAAATACGGAATCAAAATTCAATGCAATATGGAAGAAAAGGTAATTCCAAAGTATTGTTTTTAATGAAGCTTTAAAGTAACAGCAGTAAAATTCGAAAGTATTGTAGCGTCCCAGCAAAGTTCAAGCCTTTTTTGTTTTAAGTGGCTGTTACGTCCGATTGAGGGAGGGCGGAGTACAGCACGGAAGACTGATAATGGGGTATTGATTGATGCAGTAAGGGGGTGCGAGAAGCGGGTGAGGAGGGGTTGGAGAGGGTGCTAGAAAGTTGTGTTTGGGGTTACGATGTCGGCGATTGTTCAAGTCGAACTTTTGTGACACTTTATTACGTCAGTCGCTACAGTATCAAAACAAAAGATAGTAAAGATCACATTAGCACAAAGAAAAGGTAATTAATCATCAGAACTGGGTGTAATTGAAAAAACAGCAGGACAAAGCGACATCAGAAATAAAAGGCAAAGAGAACAAAACAAAGTCTTTTCGCCTTTGCATCATTCAATGCACAAAACGTAGATTTACACAATTATGGACCATACGCTATGAGATTCTGTGGCCCCGCAACAGTTAAAGCAATGATTCCAAAGAAGAAAAAAAAATGCTTTTAAAATTGTATATCCAATTTAAACAAACACAGGGGTTGGCGAGCAAAGCAAGCAGGGGGCAGAGCCCCCTAGTATAGACAAAAAACAAACAAACTAGGACATAAAATAAAATCAAAACCACCTTTCCAAGCTTAGGGGCGAGATGTTTTTGTTTAAGAGAAACCAGTTGTCCAAATAAGTTTACTCTCTTTACTGTTCTTGGACAAAGTGAAAGCCTCCTCGAATACGCCGGCCGCTGAGCCGATAACAAAAACGTTCAGTACTACCGGTCCAAAGAATTGTCAGCGAAACCAAAAAAAAGTCTGTCTTCAGAGACGCGTCAACCTTGTGTCACTGAGTGAGCAAAAAAACTTTTTCCAGCAGGTGTATTTCTTGGTGCTACCTCGTCGCTTCCCTTTGCTCCACTACATGATGTCTCCCTCTTTCCCCTTCTTTTCCAGTTTAAAGTCTTCAGCACCAACCATCCTGTCCATGTTTTGACCTCCCCCTTAAACGTGTATTTACATTATCCACTTTTCTTGAAATGCATCCTAAGGAGCTGCAAACTGCCAACGGGACAATAGCACATGTGGCACCCACTACAAACTTAGTCTCAAATCCAGATCACCCTGGAGCAGGAATTCATTAAGGATACCTTTGTGTTTTGCTCCAT
Source organism: Polypterus senegalus (assembly GCF_016835505.1). Lineage (NCBI taxonomy): Eukaryota > Metazoa > Chordata > Cladistia > Polypteriformes > Polypteridae > Polypterus > Polypterus senegalus. Next base: position 10,115,070 of record NC_053154.1, on the reverse strand, counting down.
TCTGCTTTTCCTCAACCCTGTCTTGTCTCGGAGTCTCCCAATTATTTCTTTCATATTGTTCACAAGAGTGTTGCACTTGCTCCAGTCTGCTAATCATCGTATCTCCATTGTGAAGGTTGATTTATCCTCTTTGTTGATGAGATCCACCACCAATGTGTCGTCAGCAAAGTTTATGATAGTGCTTGAACTGTACACAGCCATACAGTCGTCAGCGGGCAGAGTGAAAAGAATCGGGCTGAGTATGCAGCCCTGGGGGGGTGACAGTGCTTAGTGTGCTGGTGCTGGAGATGGCATTTAAAAATGCAACCTGCCTGGGGACTCTCTCTGTCAAGAAGTATGGGGTCCAATTGCATAGGGGAGTGTTTTGGCCTAGCAAATTCAACTTTAACAGACCTTGAAGTACAATACAGTAATCCCTCGCTATATCGCGCTTCGACTTTCGCAGCTTCAATCTATCGCGGATTTTATATGTAAGCATATTTAAATATATATCGTGGATTTTTTGCTGGTTCGCGGGTTTCTGTGGACAATGGGTCTTTTAATTTATGATACATGCTTCCTCAGTTGGTTTGCCCAGTTGATTTCATACAAGGGACGCTATTGGTGGATGGCTGAGAAGCTAACCCATTAAGCACCTCATTAAGCAGTTGGTTGGAGTGAAATTGATTGGAGTTTGAGGCCCTGACTTAGTTGGTCTTCTGTTGGCTCGCTCACTTCACATTTCAATTCTGTTTGGGTGCCATTTAAGGAAAATAAATTAAGCAATTCAGGGGAACAAATCTTAAAAAAACAATTCAATTAAAATGAATTTACAAGAAGTTAATTAGCAGCACAAACAGGGCACTCGTTAAAAAAAAGGGTTAGAATGAAAACCTGCAGACATGGTGATCCTCCAGGACTGGAGTTGGCGACCCCTGGGTTATGACATGGCATCCATTGTCGCTATAAGGGTTACATTTTGAACATATTATTAAAGAAAATCAGACGGCTTCTTCAATTGGTGATGTGTCTGATGCTGCCAGGTTAGATGACTATATCACCGAGATTTTAAATTGCCAATAGTCCTTGAGAAGATATCAACAATATGGAGTTTAACGTCTGTGAATCTGACAGGTATGCATTCTTATACTGCCTTAAATGTCTTACATAATGAATGACAATTGATAGTTTGTGTCAGACAGCGGAACCACTTAAGAGCAAAATAGGCAAACAGTTAAGTCTGATACCAGCCAAATAAAAATAAACCAGACAAAGAAAATGTGAAGAAAAGTTTGGGTTTTGACAGATGTCATGTGAGGATGCACCCTGTGCATAATGCGCCATTTAAAAGCACTTCAATTAGATCAGAAATCTTGAAAAGTCTCCATTATGTTACAATGACAGATGTCAGGTTTCAACATTATCATAAATGCAGCAATTATCGGTTCTATAACAGTTTTTAGTTCTGCTCCATTGTTTAAGCCTTTTGTTAAAGTATACTAGATTATTCCACGAATATTAAACAGACTTTTTAAAGCTCATATGACAAAGTAAACCCGGCAGAGGAATGCAAACAAGATTATAATAAGTCTAAATGTTAAGTCGGATGCTTCGAGACTCTCTGGTTTCTGGAAACTCCCCAGTTCTCAAAATGTTAAGATAACAAATGTTAAGAAGTCATGAATTCATGATAACACAAAATAAAACATTATAAAATGAATAAAGAAGTGGGAGAAAATAAAGGGCTGGTTGTCAGAAGTTATCTGATTTAACGCACAAGGAAAAATGGCAACAATACAGTAAATTGAAGATGTTGCGTGTCCTTCCGTGCCTCTTCTCAGGCTCTTCGTCACGCCGCGTTGCAGCAGAGCTCTGTGTTCTTTAGTCTCGGGTTCAAGTGCAACTCCAGCTTCCAGCAATCCCATTCTTTAAATATAATCCGTGGATGTTGTGGTACAGTCTGTGGGTGAAAGAATAGAGTCTGTTAGCAAAAATGACATGTTGTATTTGTAGCCTGGAGACCAAAACTGCACCCAGGACTCCAGATGAGGCCTCACCAGTGTGTTATAAAGCTTGAGCAGAACCTCCTGTGACTCCACATATCAAGGCGCTATATAATCTGACATTCTCTTAGCCTTCTTAATGGCTTCTGAACACTGTCTGGACAGTTGATAGTGTCGAGTCCACTACGACTCCTAAATCCTTTAACATTTCCTCATAACTTATCCCTTGCAGCCCTGAATCAGCCTAGTCACTCTTCTCTGGACTTTTTCTTGTGCTGCTTTGTCCTTTTTGTAGCCTGGAGACCCAAACTGCACACAAGACTCCAGATGAGGCCTCACCAGTGTGTTATAAAGCATGAGCAGAACCTCCTGTGACTTGTACTCCACACATCAAGGCGCTATATAATCTGACACTCTGTTAGCATATTCAATGGCTTCTGAACACTGTCAGGAAGTTGAGAGTGTCGAGTCCACTACGATTCCTTAGTCTTTCTCATAAGGCATACTTTTGATGTTCAGACCGCCCATTGTGTATTCAAACCTCACATTTTTACTTCCTATGTGTAATACTTTACATTTACTTACATTGAATTTCATCTGCTGCAAATCTGTCCAACTCTGTATGTTGTCCAATCCCCATTGTGTTGCTTCAATGGATTCAAGATTACCTACCAATCCACCTATCTTGGTATCATCTGCAGCTAATTTAGGCTAATTTAGTTTCTCTCATTAACCTAACATGCATGTTTTCCAAATGAAGGTGGACATCAGAGTATCCAGAAAAAAAAAACAATACATTCATGTGGGGGAACATGGCAGCTCTGCCTAGATGGTGCATAAAGTGGGATTTGAACCAAGGAGCTGTAATGCAACAGCACTTATCACTCCCAAAATGACAAGATTTGATTCTCTCAATCTCTGGTCATAGCTCAGACCTCTCAGGCCAGGAATCAGCCTAGTCGCTCTTCTCTGGACTCTTTCTAGTGCTGCTATGTCCTTTTTGTAGCTTGGAGACCAAAACTGCACACAGTACTCCAGATGAGGCCTCACCAGTGTGTTATAAAGCTTGAGCAGAACCTCCTGTGACTTGTACTCCACACATCAAGGCGCTATATAACCTGACATTCTGTTAGCCTTCTTAAAGGCTTCTGAACATTGTCTGGCATTTGATAGTGTCAAGTCCACTACTACTCCTACGTCCTTCTCATAATATGGACTTTTGAATTTTAAGACCCCACATTGTGTATTCAAACTTAACATTTTTAGCTACTACATGTAATAATTTACATTTACTTAAGGATAAACTCCCTTGACTCCACAAATCAAGGCGCTATATAACCTAATATCCAATTAGATGTTTGGATCACTTCTGTCCTCTGCCTAGACACAGACAGTGACCAGTCTGCTATGACTCCCAGGTCCTTCTCAATGAAGACCAAAACTGCACCCAGGACTCCAGATGAGGCCTCACCAGTGTGTTATAAAGCTTGAGCAGAACCTCCTGTGACTTGTACTCCACACGTCAAGGCGCTATATAACCTGACATTCTCTTAGTCTTCTTAATGGCTTCTGAACACAGTCTGGACAGTTGATAGTGTCGAGTCCACTACAACTTCTGAATTCTTTAATCTTTCCTCATAACTCATCCCTTGTAGCCCCGAATCAGCCTAGTCGCTCTTCTCTGGACCTTTTCTAGCACTGTTATGTCCTTTTTGTAGCCTGGAGACCAAAACTGCACCCAGGACTCCAGATGAGGCCTCACCAGTGTGTTATAAAGCTTGAGCAGAACCTCCTGTGACTTTCACTCCACACATCAAGGCGCTATATAACCTGACATTCTGTTAGCCTTCTTAAAGGCTTCAAAACACTGTCTGGAAGTTCAGCCAGTTTTGCACTCATGCCAGTGTCCTCAATAATGGTCTGACGATGCTCTGAAAATTTTTTGTGCGTTGCAAATTGTAAAAAATGTCAGCTCAACTGTTGCATGTTTAGAAATTTGGTGTTGCCTAATCTCGATGTCCTGCTGCAACATTTGACTGACAGATTATAATGCAGAAACCAGGAAATAAAACATAAGTCAGAACCAAAGCCATTTTCCCCAAATCCTATCTTTTTGTTGAAACCTAAAAATGAGATACCAGAAATCACAGACATGAAATATGTAGCAAACAACTACTCTAACTAGATACTATAACCAACTAAAATACATACCAGCACACTGAGATTTTTTAAAATTTGTCTGCCAACTTGAATAGGGAGGGATCCACAGTGTTCTTTAAAGCATTGCACTAATGGTCTTGTAACGTGCAATTTTCAAAAATCAGCTCTCAAGCCTACCGAGTTCAAATTCCAGGCCAAGGAGTCTCAAGATGTCGATGTCGATGTCCTGAGAAAAGGTGTCAAACAAAATCAGCCTACTTAGCTTTTACTCCAGTTAAAATAAGGGCAGAATCTAATTCTGGACATGACAAAAGTCCCCAAAACAGAACAAAGAAGATAAAAGAAGCAAAATAAGGACAGGAAAAATGTCTAAAACAGTGTAATTCTGTTAATAAATCAGAACAGAAAAGGATAAAGGGATGGGGACAAGTTGGCTACTCAATTTAATGAAAGGTATGAAAAAAACGCTTAAGATACGATGGACATCTTGCTTCCCGTGCGCTTTCTGTCTGGAACAAACTTCTCCATCGTGAGGTTCCAAATGCTAATTCCCCTCCACTTCTGGTGCCTTCTCTCTTTAAATACCACGGGAAGTGGGTGGAAGAGACATACCCTCCATGGTGTCGCGCACAATCGAGTAGGAGGACGTATGTTGGTAATTCCACACCAAGCCGGGGGTGGCAGGGTGCATTAAAACCTTCTCCAGTTGCCTCTGCAGACCAGCCGCGGGAAAACCTGTCTGACTCAACACTGAAGACGTTACTTCCGGTTCTTGCAACCAGGATGATGTCACTTCCAGTTCTGGCACCCAGGGGAATGTCACTTCCAGTTCTGGTGCCCAGGATGACTTCTGAAGAAGATCACTTCCGATTCCCCTATGTCACTTCCACTTTGAGCACTTAAAACCATCATCTTGCCAAACCCTCAGCAGTTCATGTCTGGACTCCAACAGAGACACGTCTGTCTAAAACCAAACCCACAATTATTCAACTCAGAATTATATATCGAGCACATCTGTCTCGTCTAAAACTCTCCAAAATGTTTTCAGGGCGAGATCCAACCTGCGAACGCTGCAATCAAGTCCCAGCCTCACTGGGTCACATGTTCTGGGCCTGCACCAAATTAACGTCATTCTGGACCAAAATTTTTAATTACCTTTCAGACAGCCTTGGACTCACAATCCCTCCTAACAAATTAACAACTGTGTTTGGGGTTCTACCAGAGGGGCTTAAAGTGGAGAAAGACAAACAAACTGTGATTGCCTTCACTACACGCTTGGCACGCAGACTTATTCTGCTAAACTGGAAGAATCCAAACTCTCCTCTTTTAAGTCAGTGGGAAACTGATGTGTTATACTATTTGAAATTGGAAAAAATCAAATACTCAGTTAGAGGGTCTGTACAGATTTTTTTCAAAACATGGCAGGATCTAATCAGTAATATTTTTGAATAAGTTCTTAAAGCACAGAGGAAGCAATTATTTCTCTATTTCTTTTTCTTCTCCATTCCTCTCTATTGGCTTATCAAACTTATTAATTTAGGTATGTTTACAAGCCTTAAATTTTACTCCGTTTGCCTTGCTCTCTCTCTCAGGGCTGCGATCGATTTGCTCTCAATCCTACTATTTGTAAAAATGTATTGATTTGTATGGAATGATTGCAATAAAATTAATAAAATTTCAAAATAAATAAAACCAAACCATTGAATACCAGGGATAATATACAGGTGTGGTTCCCCTAAGCTTTTTAAGTGTGTCGAGTCTGATCTTTTCACAATGGTTATACAGGAAGTGACATCATCATAGGACTCATCCTTTGTTCTGTGGGGAAGAGATGGTTAGCGTTTGCTTCTCCCCTCCCAAAGTGGGTAACATACCTTGAAAGAGTCGGCTTGGTATGCGGCATATCTAGACAAGCCTCCCCGCCAACTTACAGTTAACATAGAGAGCTCATCTCTCAATGGAGGACTCCACTGACCTTGGCCTACCAGTCCCTTTGTAATTATGGAGCTCACCGGTGTGTTCTTTCTTCTGTTGATTTATGTCATCCTAAGGTGTCACCAATGTCTCCAATGGTTTGATTCTTGTTTTTCAGCCTCCTAATGGCTTCTTTAACTTCCATTGGCACAGCTCTTGTCCTCATGTTGAACAATGGCAACTACAGACTCCAAAGTGTAGAAGCAAGCCGAGGTGTCTTTATGAAGACTGCAAAAAATGAAATCTAAGCAAGTGAAAAGTATTTATATCAAGACATTAAATCTTGTTTTCTTTATTGTAAGAATTAATGACTTTTTAAAAAAATTGTATTTACGATTATTTAGCTTACTTTGAGAAATCTTGTCAAGTGAATTTTGCTTACCCCATTGGAAGATTTTTCTGCTAAATAAAAGCAAAGCAACTCCCACTTAAAGGTTTTTTGTCTAGTTTTTGTATACAGTGATCCCTCGCTATATCACGCTTCGACTTTCGCGGCTTCACTCTATCGTGATTACGTCACTACGCATGCGTTTTCTGAGAACTTTTATCTAAGCCCTACGATGGCTCCTAAACGTGCTGCTTTTTCTAAGCCTTCTGACAATAAAACTAAGCGCCGGAGGAAGATGCTTACTATCCAGGAGAAGGTGAAACTCTTGGATATGATTAAAGATGGCAATACCCTACAAAATCCTCCTCACGCATATGAAAAGACAGTGTTAGCAACTGCCTATCAAGATGTTCTTCAGCCGCGCACCCAGACACCCACTGCCTACTCCTAGTACTTCTTCACTGAAGACAACGACGCACCTGCTGAAGATACTGCACCACCTCTGAAGACTCTCCTACTGAGGTCGAGCCTTCATAGGTTAGTGGTTGTGTGCAATTAAATGTACAGTACAATAATCTACTATATAAAAGCGTTTGGGATTGCCCTTCCGTCCCGTGAGTGCAAAGCGTAGCGGTATTCCGCTTATTACAGACTTACTACTTGCGGCTTGAGGTACGCGAGCGGCGATGTGAGCAGAGTTCTGGTGCGCTCATCGTTCCCTTGCTTTTGTGCACGATGCGCTGGAAAAATAGACAAAATTATGTCTCTGGAAATAATTAATGTTGGTGGAGTACAAATGCCTCACCGCGTAGTAAATATCAGGGGAGATGGTGCTTGCTTATTCTCATCTATAGCTTATTTAGTGCATGAAACTCCGTCTTTAGCGGTACAGATTCGGGCTGACATTGTACGACTTTGGACAGGCACTTGAGGGGATAAAAAAAAACGTAGGTTTTCGGGAGATGTTATGAATGGGCACTTTGATGTTCTCATTCTCTACACTTACATGCCTGATGTACACATGGAGCGCACAAAAATTGAGGATAAAAGTCGTCGCCTTAAAAGGCGAGTGCGCCTAGTAATATGATATTTGTAACGTTTAATATGTCTTATTTTCTCTTATTTTGTCTAATGTATTGGGTAATACGAGTGTAATGGTGACTAAAGGGTGTTATTTCATGTCTAGAGGGCTCTAATAATGTTAAAAAATGTATTTAGAAGGTCGTTAACAGGTTTTCTATACTCTAACTGCGAAAATATTTGATTTATAAATAAAGAATCCTACTTCGCGAAAATTCATTTATCACGGTAGAGTCTGGAACGGATTAACCGTGATAAACGAGGGTTCACTGTATGCATTTTTTGTAGTGCAGTAATGAAACCTACCTGGGGAATCACAAACATATGTGACGCCAATTGTGCCCAAACATTATGGTGCCCTGAAATGGAGCAGGCATGTAGAAAAAGTGTTGTGCGACCAAAATTTATACAACTCCCTATAAATGAAGGGCTACAATGTGCTCTTTAATCACATTGGACTTGTTTGATTTGTAATTTTAAACTGTGGATCAGAGGAGCAAATCAAGAAAAAAAATGTGTCTTTGTCCCAAACATTATAGAGGGCACTACTGGCAGAGTGGTGGCTCTGAGGCTAGCGATCTGCACTGGTAATCGGAAGAATCCTATAAAAATGGCAAATGGGTCTCTGTTCTGTTGGGCCCTTAACCTGTAATTGCTCCATTCTGGGTATGACGTTAATCTGGCCCTCCAACATGCAAGGAAAAATTTTGGGGTTGGTGGCAGAATTGGCACTCCAGCCACCATAAAAAAAACTCCCACTGTTCCACTCCATCTGAACTAGTGTGGTGCTGAGGTATCACCCGTTGCATGGCTGCACTCGGGTCCTAATCTGGGATCCTGAGTTGGTTTGTCGTGTGGTGGGTGCGGTAATGCGCTGTATCAGCGCCTGCTCCTAACCTGTCATTGGATAATAAAGGCAGAAGTTGACAAATGCGGTTATCACCACCGACTAACATCTTTGCACTTGTCCTTTGACTGACTGGTTGCCATGGTGGCAGTCGATTTAACGACCACTCAGTGGAAGGGGCGGGTCCAGGATGCCTCAAATGACATCAGAGCTCCTTGTGTTGTCAGGTGTGAGGACAAAAGGACAAGGAGAGACAGTGACTGGCAGTGCCAGCCCATGGCTCAGGGTACAATTACCAATAGGTGAGGCCTGAAGTTGTGTGACAACATGTAATTACATTCTGTTGTCATTGTTATTTTTGGAAATGATTCACTGTTACAACAATACGCAATAAGCACAACTGTATTAAGAAAGAAGTGACAAGAACATTTTAAAATGCTGCGAATTTCAAGTCTACATACACACCTGAATGTTATGCCATGCCATGCCAACATTTTCTTACTTGTTTTTAGTGTGAAACTTGACATGATGTTTCTTGTTATTCTTACTATTTCAAGCTCCAGTCACTAAGCTTTTGAGCTTTGTTTTCTTCGGCTGCTTGCATGCTGAGAGTGAGATGCACACACCATCAGAACTGAGAGCAGCCGGGACATTGTCACAAAAGGATCAGACATGAAGAGAGGAAAAAGAATAATACAAGAACAGAAAATGGAGCTGTTCATATGTAACCGTTAAGGTGCCTTTTTCCAAGAGCAGCCATCAAGCTAGCAGGGGTCAGAGTCCCTTAAGCACAGCTAAAAGAAAACGCAAAAGGAGGTGGCCCTGTGCAGCAGGGGGTTTCCAAACCAGCAAAGGCTAAATCACTTGACTAAATTTGAGAATGAAAAGACGACCCCCCGAAGAGAGAAGATGGAAGCAGGGAAATGTGTCAAGAGTCACCAGTTTATTTCTGATAGTCTTCACACAGAAGGGTGATAGTCTGCAACAAGTTGTACAATTGGCTGCACACAATTATTTTTGACTTACGAAACTCGATTTGTTACCTTCTTTACTTTACAAACCTTAGGTTGTTTCTGCAGGAATGGTGAAAAAACTCCTCTGTCCTCGTGTGGTGAACAATTTAGCTTTTAAAAAAAGAAAAACCCACGCATACATATATATTGGGGCCTTACCCAGCTGGAATGCCTCAATAATGGAAGGACTAGGGGGTGAGAGAGAATTTATTCAGGACATTATCTCCCGCGGAACACTAGAGGGCAGCGTAGAAGCTCAACCCTGTTGGGGGAACGTGGGCACTGTAAGAACTGAATTTGAATCCTAGAATGTGTCTGAGTCTCATATCCTTCTGAGCTTATGCTTTAAAGCTGATACTGTTATTTTATTATTCATTATCCAACCCACTATATCCTAACACAGAGTCACAGGATCCAATCCCAGGGCACAAGGCAGGAACAAACAGGGCGCCAGCCCACCGCAGGGCACACACTAGGCACAATTTAGGATCGCCAATGCACCTAACCTGCATGTCTTTGGACTGTGGGAGAAAATCGGAGCACCCGGAGGAAACCCACGCAGACTCCATGCAGGGAGGACCCGGGAAGCAAACCCAGGTCTCCTAGCTGCAAGGCAGCAGCACTACCACTGTGCCACCGTGCCGCCCCTTATTATTCATTATGATAAATGCATTTCTTGTTATTTATATAACCCACTAGCCATCCCCCGTGGCTTCACCCACATATTAGTGAAACAGGACAGTGAGGAGGGCCCGGCCCAGCTCTCTACTCCTGACATCACGCTTCCCTTCCCTCTTGTCCCGCAGTCTCTGTCTCAGATTAGTGTGAATATATCGCTCCTGCAAGCGAAATATGATTCTTAACACAATGAGAGAAGTCACAAAATCAATCAGAATGTTCAAGCAAATTCTACAAAAAAAAAAGCTCTAAATCCATTAAGTAGTTCTCTTGTTCGCTAACTGGGCGGAGATAAGGTTACGCCCCGAGGCAGACGTGTGAGTGAGTAGAGCCCCTCCCCCTCCCCTCAGCCCGATGAGTCTGTCTCAGATTCGTGCTAATAAATCGTTACCGCAAGTGAACTATGATTCTTAGCACGATGAGAAAGTCACAAAATCAACGGAATATTCAAGCAAATTCTAGAAAAAAAAAGATTTAAATCCGTTAAGTAGTTCTCTCGTTCGCTAACTAAGCGGAGTTAAGGTTACTCCCCGAGGCAGACACATGAGTGAGGAGAGCCTCGCCCCCTTCCCCATAGCCCGATGAGTCTCTCTCAGATTTGCGTTAATAAATCGGTACCAAAAGTGAACTATGATTCTTAACGCGATGAGAAAGTCGCAAAATCAACGGAATATTCAAGCAAATTCTAGAAAAAAAAAAGATTTAAATCCGTTAAGTAGTTCTCTCGTTCGCTAACTAAGCGGAGTTAAGGTTACTCCCCGAGGCAGATGTGTGAGTGAGTAAAGCCCCTCCCCCTCCCCTCAGCCCGATGAGTCTGTCTCGGATTCGTGCTAATAAATCGTTACCGCAAGTAAACTATGATTCTTAGCATGATGAGAAAGTCACAAAATCAACGGAATATTCAAGCAAATTCTAGAAAAAAAAAAAGATTTAAATCCGTTAAGTAGTTCTTTCGTTCGCTAACTGGGCGGAGATAAGGTTACTCCCCGAGGCAGACACATGAGTGAGGAGAGCCTCCCCCCTTCCCCGTAGCCCAATGAGTCTCTCTCAGATTTGCGCTAATAAATCGGTACCAAAAGTGAACTATGATTCTTAGCGTGATGAGAAAGTCGCAAAATCAATGAAAGTTTTCTGATTATGTAATGAACTCTTTTTTTGTTGAGTAGTGATGTAATCAATGAATTGTATAAATAGAGCACAGAGGATTCTGCTGGAATCTGGGTACTTCTAGGCAGGTCGCACAAGTGCATTGAGAAGGCTGAAGACTACATTGAGAAATTACATGATCTGTTCTGTCATTACATTTCCTAATTTTAGCTTGACTCCCCCTTGTATATGTTTCTTCTCGTCATATTATTTTCCAAACTGATTAATCCAGAGTTGCATGGAGACTTGCAGCTATCATAGGCCTCAAGGCAGGAATGAACCCTGGAATATACAGGTGGCTGCCCCAAACCTTTTTGATGTCTTTTATCTGTTTTTGTGACAATATATTACTTTTTATATAGAAACTCCACCCACAATCTCTGCTCCTATGATCGGCAATGGGTGAAAGACCTCCTCAGCCCTACCGGTGGGTCATGGACATACTGGAATGTCAAAGACTAGGCTGTGATCCTGCAAAGGTTGGGAAACATAGGTATAGGTTAGCATCAATACTTTATCATTTTTATTTATTGAAAATCTGTGACCAGGGCTGTCCCTAGAAGAGTGTATTATAGTGACCTTCTGTTTTTTCTAAAAGAGGTCTGGAGGTGCATGAGAGAGAAAGGAGGACCAGAGATATGTGAAGATTGTCTAGGATATGTGTGAGGGAATGAGGACTCGGGTTAAAAGCAGAGTTGGGGCAACAGATGAGATCCCAGTTAGATGAGGCCTGTATCAGGGGTCTTATTCAAGTCCTTACCTCATTCATCTGGTTAAGGATGTGTTGAGTCATGGGATAAAAGACAAGTCCCCCGGTGCAAGCTTTGTGCTGTGTAGTTGTGTTGTGTAGGATCAGAAATAAACAAGTGGAGAATAGTTTAGAAGAATTGAGAAAGGCTTAGGAGGATGAAGAGTTTAAGATACATAGAAAGAAGACCAAATATATGAGGTTTAATGATGATCAGGATTAAGAAGTTAACCTACAGAGAGAGCTATTTGAAAAGAGAGGAGACATTTAAATATCTACGATTAGTGGGAGTCGATATGGAAACCTAAATGCAGAGATAACCCACAGAGTGCAGTGTGGATGGAACAATTGGAAGAAGTTATCAGGAGTATCATGTCATCGAAGAATTAAGGCTCCTTTTGCTCCTTTGAGCCTCTAGAAGCTGTCCTCCTATAGCCTTTGATGAGTGTCTGGATTCTGGATGGAGGTATTGTTGACCATTCTTCCATACAAAATCTCTCCAGTTCAGATAAATTAGATGGCTGTCTAGCATGGACAGCCTGCTTCAAATCATCCCATAGATTTTCAATGATATTCAAGTCAGGGGACTGTGACGGCCATTCCAGAACATTCTACTTCTCCCTCTGCATGAATGCCTTTGTAGATTTCAAACTGTGTTTTGGGTCATTGTCTTGTTGGAATATCCAATCCCTGAGTAACTTCAACTTTGTGACTGATGTTTGAACATTATCCTGAAGAATCTGTTGATATTGGGTTGAATTCATCCGACCCTCGACTTTAACAAGGGTCCCAGTCCCTGAACTAGCCACACAGCCCCACAGCATGATGGAACCTCCACCACATTTTACAGGAGGTAGCAGGTGTTTTTCTTGGAATGCGGTGTTCTTCTTCCGCCATGCAAAGCACTTTTTGTTCTGACCAAATAACTCCATTTTTGTCTCATCAGTCCAAAGCACTTTCTTCCAAAATGAACCTGGCTTGTCTAAATGAGCATTTGATACAACAAGCACCTCTGTTTGTGGCGTGAGTGCAGACAGAGCTTTTTTTCTCATCACCCTGCCTTACAGATGTTCTTTGTGCAAATTGCACTGAATTGTAGAACGATGTACAGATACACCATCTGCAGCGAGATGTTCTTGCAGATCTTTGTAGGTGATCTGTGGTTGTCTGTAGCCATTCTCACAATCCTGCCTCTGCATGTGCCGCTCCTGTATTTTTATTGGCCTGCCAGAACTCAGTTGGTTTAACAGCAACTGTGCCTGTGGCCTTCCATTTCCTGATTCCATTCCTTACAGTTGAAACTGACAGTTTAAACCTCTGAGATGGCTTTTTGTAGCCTTCTCCTAAACCAGGAGACTGAACAATCTTTGTTTTCAGGAGAGTTGCTTTGAGGATCCCATGCTGTCTGTCCCTCTTCAGAGGAGAGTCAAAGGGAAGGAAGCACAACTTGCAATTGACCACCTTAAATCCCTTTTCTCGTGATTGGACACTCCTGTCTATGAAGTTCAAGGCTTAATTAGCTAATCCAACCAATTTTGTGTTGCAAGTAATCAGTTTTGAGCAGTGACAGGCATTCAAATCAGCAGAATGACAAGGGGACCCACATTTTTGCACACCCAGTTTTTCACATTTGATCTAATTTCAAACGTTTAAATACTGCTTCAGTAAAAATTTCTGTTTGAAAAACACTGCAGTACTCAGATGTTCCTAGGAAATACCACTGTTATCTTTTATGTTGAAAGGAGAGTCAATTATTATGCAGGCTAAGAGGGGTTTCCAAACTTTTTCATATGACTGTAGATGTGACAGAAATGAGAATGTGGAGATGGACATATGGAGTTACAAAAAAGGACAGAATAAGAAATGAGACAACCAGAGGAATGACAAAAGTGAGGGAGAAATCTAAGAAAGTACAGGAAAGGAGGTTGAAGTTGTTTGGACGTGTAATGAACAGAAACAATAAAGATGTGGGCAGATGAGTTACGGGAATAGAAGTCCAGGGGAAGAGAAAGTGAGGGGGGCCAAAGAGGAGGTGGATGGATAAAGTGAAAGAAGATCTGAAGGAAAACTGACTGACTGGGGAGGAAGTGCAGGATGAGTTTCATCAAGAAGGTTGATGAAGAAAAGAGGAAGAAGAACAAGAACAACATTCATCTTTAAGGTTGCAATACAAATTAAAAAAGGAAATGAGTCTTTGAGGAATGTTACAGTCATGTAAGACATATCTACAACTTTTCACATTCCCAACTGCTACTTCTTTATTGTTATGGCCATAGAGAACACCCTAACTACTCCTCTAGTGCACGCCCTCCAGCTATAGCGACTTGCGCACTTTTGCACCTTTTCTATCCCGTTTGTTACTCTTTACCGATTCCAATGCGCACAGCCTGAACCCACATCCTCTTTTTAGCCCTTTTGTCTTTTTGCATAAAGAGCTGCATGTGGTCCTCTATTGTGAGTCTCATTGGTTGCAGGGATCCCGGTGAGCTCCGCCCTCAGTTTCTGATTTGCATAGGCTGGGGCCGGCTGGGGCCTGCTGCCCACTGAGTCAGCCCCTTGAGCTTATAGATTTGTCCTTTTCATTGTCGGGACCCTGCAGTATGTACACCATATAGTGTCACGCTTGGGTTACACAATTGTACAGATTTATTCAAGGTTTTCAAGAAACTTTATTTGTAAACAGCAGAATAAAGTATAAAGCAGAGGATGCCTTGGGGGAGAAGTGAGACAAGGCAATAAGCAAAAAGGACAGGTGCTGCACAGGCTTTTAAATATACAAAGTGCCGCATGAGAAGCAGATCACGCGACACAGCAGCAGCAGCCCCAGCAGTCCAGCATCTAACAGAGCAAAGAGGAGGCAAACTGTATTTATTTCCATTGCAGCAGCGTTCAAGAGGGGACCTTAGAGGAGTACAATACAATACAGTTTATTTTTGTATCGCCCAAAATCACACACGAAGTGCCGCAATGGGCTTTAACAGGCCCTGCCTTTTGACAGCCCCCCAGCCTTGACTCTCTAAGAAGACAAGGAAAAACTCCCAATAAAAACCTTGTAGGGAAAAATGGAAGAAACCTCGGGAAAGGCAGTTCAAAGAGAGACCCTTTCCAGGTAGGTTGGGCGTGCAGTGGGTGTCAAAAGTAGGGGGTCAATACAACACAATACACAGAACAGAACAATTCCTTAATACAGCATAATAATACAAATTTTAGAAGTATGGTTTAACAGTAGATGATATGACATAATTAGGTTTGGATATCCATTTGGAGTCCTGGAGACCTCATCCATCAAGCTGCCTCCCCATTTGGCCATGCCACAGCTGAAACGTTGCTCTGATGAAAGGACCCCTCTTTCCCATGATTCCTGTGATCCTCCATCAGGGATGACTTTACCATAGGCAGGCAAACAACTTGGCAGGTGGGCGGTGGCACCAATTGCCACATTTAGGTACTGAGAAAAGAAACAGAATAGGTGAGGGTGAGTAACAAATTCTAACTATCATGTTACTTATTTTTTAGTGCTAATGACTGACAACAGAGATGCAGTCTGTACAGTTAATCAGCAGCTCTAGTCAGGGTGTGCTAAACTGAAGTAGTGAGTCTTCAGCCGGGATTTAAAGGCTGAGACTGAAGGGGCATCTCTTATAGAAGCAGGGAGACCAGTCCACAGTTTAGGGGCCCTGTAACTAAAAGCTCGACCTCCCACTGTTATTTTATTAATCCTTGGAATCCTAAGCAGACCGAGTGACCCCATCCACCAGGGGTGTGCAGAGCCCCCTTCTTCACAATAACAAGCTTGTCCTGTCTTGTTTACCAGATGTCTGTTCATGCCAGGCCTGCCCGAGAATTTGACAAGTGTTTCTACATTAGGCCAAGCAGAAGTCAAATGAAATGAAAATGTGTTATTGACAAATATAAGTAACCCAGCCATAGGGGAGGCAAAAACCAGTGTGTTTCTTTGTGCCGGTACATCAGGAAGGGTAAGGGTGTAATATTTTGCCAAATCAAAATGCGGAAATTAATTTTGTGTGATCCGCTGTGGCAACCCCTAATGGGAGCGGCCAAAAGAAGAATGATAAATATAAGTGTTTGACTTTTAAAATACTGTATCTTCATTTAACCAGAAGTCCACATTGATAAGCAGCTGTAATATGTTACTGGCTTCAGGCTTGTCAGCAATCGGCCGATGAGACACATGGCCAGTTAATAACGAAAGAGAGAACAGCAAAAACAGCTCTCCTCCTAACGATGTCTTTTGGAATTTCTAGCAATCTGAACCCACTTAATCCATGTACGTTCGTGATCACGATCTCGAAAATGTAAGACGCCTACTTTAAGTAAGATCAGCTTAAGGGCCAAGACGTAAAGAGTTCTCACATACATTGACCAAGCTGAAACGCTAACAAGCAAATTTGCGTGATGAAGTGCTCTTTTACTTGGGGTCGTGGGAAGAAGAAGCTACAGTGCATCCCAAGGGATATCATTAAAGAATGAAATCTTGAAACTGAATCTTAATGAGTAAAGTGCAGCACTCAGGGTGACCACCCTATTTGATCTTACCCAAGGGATTGTCATGTTTTAGCCAGGTTTTTCTTCCCCGGGCTGGGGTTCATGCACATTTTTTATTTCTGTTTTGCTCATTTTATTAGGTTAAGATTGTTGATCATTTAGTTTCTTCATGTCGCAATATCTTTTTCTATGTGCCGTGTCTTTTGGGGGCAGTTCCTTAAGAGTCGGGGCCACCTGACCCTCACCGTCAAGAGATTGCTCTCTATTATGAACTCAAGAGTCCCAAACAGTTCTAAAATTGCCCACTAGAGAGGAAAACACCCTGGCTAGTAAAACAGGGGGCCACAGAGAATCTTTATAAATAAAATGATTTATTAATACAAAAATACTGAGTAGCACAAAAAATCAACAACGAGGAGCACAAAGCCAAAAGTAGTTCCCTAACCAATGAAGGTGGTCTGACAGCAAACCAAGCCCCTCATGCAGTGATCCAAAGGTAAAGTCCAAAAACAGAGCCAAGTGTCATGTCTCAGCCAGCATTTCTCTCCTGGATGGGGTTCATCATCGTATTTCTTGTCTGCTTTGTCCATTTTTGTGTTATTTATTTATATTATATATTAGCCAGAGTCCATGAAATATCCACTGTTAGGCCTGATCAAATGCGTTCTATTATAGTGAAGGATGTGCCAGATGTGTCCTGGGAAATATAATCCTTCACAGTCCCTGTTGGGTCCTCTCCCGAATAACTTCTCCTCATCCAGAAAAAAAGGAAAATGATTCTTACTGAAGGGGGTCAGGTGGAGGTCACCTGACTTTTCCCAGCAAGTAGTACAGCTTTCCCTCTTGACTTCCCTTACTGGTCTGGCACTCTCTTTCCTCTTGTTCACCTTCTTCCTGCCCCAGCTGTCAGCATGGTCGGCTCCTCCCCTTACAGTTTATTGGTCCCTCCGTGTGAGGTGCTCCTTTCCCCCTGAACCAATTGGCCTGGCCTTAAAAATCCACCATTCTCCGGACTAGGGAAAGGCGCAAACTGCCCATGACACTGTGACGATGTTGGTTCTGGCTCCACACTCCCATCTGATTTTGGAAGCACTTAAACCCAACACCGTCAATAACGTAACCGAGTGAGCTAGTCAGTGAAGGCTATAATTTGAGCAAAGGGGATGGCTGAAAAAGGTGCAATAGTGCTTTTATTTAAAACTGTCCATCAAAACAAAACAGTGTTCCAATAAATAGTGCAGTTCAAAAGTTCTTTAAATAAATAAATAATCCATAAAAAGAAAACGTGGAGGTTAAAACAAACAAATAGAAAAACCAATCCGTT
Source organism: Polypterus senegalus (assembly GCF_016835505.1). NCBI lineage: Eukaryota > Metazoa > Chordata > Cladistia > Polypteriformes > Polypteridae > Polypterus > Polypterus senegalus. Next base: position 10,097,284 of record NC_053154.1, on the reverse strand, counting down.
AAAATTCAGAGGTTAAAACATTTTTTCAGGAGCAGTCATTAAAATCCACAACAACAAGTTTGGTGCTTCTTTTCTGTTAGCGTCTCACCTGCTTATCCTGTTTGGGCTTAGCAGCAGGCAAGACGCTCTCTGCAGCTGCCCTCCTCTACACACTCACATACGAGACTGGAGACCTCCCGATCCCTGGCTTCGGTCTGGCACTCATCCCAGTCCCCGAGACTTGATGTCCACCAACGGCCAGGACGCACGCATTGGGGACTCCACCACCAAGCCTCCCGACTTCCGCTGCCTTTCTGCGGCCTTCTGCGGCTCGTCGCTTTCACCTGGTCACTCCTGCTACCTGGTCGCTCAGCGGGAGCAACATCAACTCAAACGCCTGGGTGTCAGCCTAACACCCAGCTTCCTCGCAGCTGCCCACGAGCTCGATCGCGCGCTCACCACACGCACGCACCGCGTGCCTGTCTCTCCTGCACCGCCTGCTTCCTCGCTCCCAGTAACCTCCATCCTCTCTTTTCCTTTCTTTCCTGATCTTGTTCTTTTTTCCCTCTCTCAGTCGCCTCGCACTTTTTAAAATGACGCGGGCCACAGCAGCTGCAGCATTAGCCATGGGACAATCACGAATGTGGGCAGTTCCTCACCTGTGCAAACGGTGAGAAACGCCCACACCCTACGGATCGTCCCACAGCCCGCTATGGCCCAACTTCCCCTCGCTAAGCCGCGAGCACGGTAATCATTTATTTAAAATGAATGGCCTTTGTACAGTGAGCCGTGGACCCCCTATACCACAGACACCACAACACACCACATGGCAACTGTTATATGCGCATTATTCTTTGTGTTTGTTTTTCTCTGAAAAAAACCTTAGTTATATAATACAATACAATACGATATAATTTATTTTTGTATAGCCCAAAATTATACAAGAAGTGCCACAATGGGTTTTACCAGGCCCTGCCTCTTGACAGCCCCCCAGCCTTGACTCTCTAAGAAGACAAGAAGAAACTCCCAAAAAACCCAACCCTTGTAGGGAAAATTGAAATGGAAGAAACCTTGGGAAAAGCAGTTCAAAGAGAGACCCCTTTCCAGGTTGGTTAGGGGTACAGTGGGTGTCAAAAGAAGGGGGGTCAATACAATGCAATACACAGAACAGAACACAAGCAATACAATACAATATTATAATACTATAGAAATATTACAAGTACAGAGCAGAATTCAGCAGTAGATGATATCAAATCATAGGATTCAGATTTGTTTAGAGTCCTGGAGACCTCGGCCTTCAAGCTGCCATTCCACAGCTAAGTCGGTGCTGGGCCAGCCAATCCAATTAAAGGACCCCTCTACCCGACGACTCCTGCAATCCTTCGTCAAGGGATGCCTTTACCTTAGGCAGGCAAAACCACTTGGCAGTAGGGCAGTGGCACCAAGTGCCACATTTGAGTACCGAGAACAGAAACAGAATAGGTGAGGGTGAGTAACAAATTAAAACTCTCATGTTACTTATGTTTTAGTGCTAATGACTAACAACAGAGATGCAGTCTGTACAGTTAATCAGCAGCTCTAGTCAGGGTGTGCTAAACTGAAGTTGTGAGTCTTCAGCCGGGATTTGAAAGTTGAGACCAAAGGGGCTTCTCTTATAGTTGTAATATATATTATATTTTAAAAAATCCTGGGACAGGATGAGGCTTTTTCAGAGAGATAATTTCAAGAAAGATGAGACTTTGTAGAAAGAGATTTAACCAGGACCACGGTCCACTCACCTCTCATGTGAATGCTATTGTCAGACACAGTTCCTGTGCTCTCAGCTCTTATAATGTTTAATTCTAGATATTCTAGATGAAACGTCAACAACTAAACGAAAAAGAAAGGGCAGCACATCAAGTGCAAATTCTGGAGATATGGAAAGTTATAATCAGCCTGGACCAAGTGGAATTGAAAACGTAGTAGGTCCAAGCGGGGGTGGAAATAAAAGACAAAGAGTAGAAGACAAAGTAGAACGTCATAAAGAGGTTCAAAAATGTTGGCATGATAAACATGCAGAGCAGGTTAGAGATTATGAACGTACTAAAATTCGAAAAGTCTCAAAATACTGTTAATAAAGATTGCATTAGTACAAACAAATGGAAATTATAACTCAGTGAAATAACGGAACATCGAAAAGAGATCGAATATATGGACATAGGTGATATGACAGAAGTACGTAGATATTGTTCCGCTTTAAAGTTTAAGTCGGAGACATGTAGATCGTCTAAATCGTGTTGGCATCAGGTAAAAGTAGTGTTTCTTCCCAATGAAGAGGCGTAACCATGAGAATTAAAAGATTTGTTGTTTGGTGAAAGTGAAATTCACAAACACTACAGGCAAAATATCTAAATCTACAATAATCTGTTTGCGTTTGGATCATTCAAGCCTCAAAACATAGATTTACAAGATTCAGGACCATACACTATGAGAATCTGTGATCCCACAACAATTAAAGCTACAACAAGTTTAATATCGAAGAAACCACAATTCGGTCAGGTTTATATTTATAATCACAGAGAAGTGATGTGGCATAGAATTGAAAGAAATCAGACATATTAGAAATTCTACAGCTAATAATGGATACAAATCCATACGTCCAAAAGTATCAAATTTTACACAAAATTTATCTGAAAATCACAGACAAAGGAGTTTTCTTGGATTTCTATATGAATTCGAAAGATCACGCTCGCATATATAATAAACCAACATGTGTCCAATTGTCAGCAATAATAGTTTCGAAACACGGAGATATCAAAGACAGAGTTGATATTCGTGTTTATCCAAAAGCACAGCATGATTCGTTGCAAGTGGCAGATCTGGAAAATGACCACAGGGCCCTGTGCAGAGTCAAAGCTCTGTGTGTCTTTGTGCGGCCCTGCTGACGTTCAGACTTAAAAACCCCATAGAATTTGTGTAGAGAGTCCTAAAGATGGCAGTTTACAGACACTTCCCATCCAGTCTAGCAGAGCTGGCGAGGATCTGCCAGGAAGAACAGAACAATCAAAGATAATTCCACGCCAGGACAGGGGGCAGTGGAGTGCGCTAATCTTTCTTCTGATATTCCTGCTGATCAAATACGGGAAATTCTGTCTGATGATGTCACTTCCATTTCCAAACCTGAAAATGTCACTTTCAGTTCCGACCCTGAAGATCTCACTTCTGGCCCCGGCCCTATGATGTCACTTCCGGTTCCAGCCCTGAAGACATCACTTCAATTTCCGCCCCTATGATGTCAATTCCGGCTCTGGCCGTGAATATGTCACTTCCTTCCCTGGCCCTGTAATGTCACTTCCAGTTCCGCCTCAATGATGTCACTTCCATTCTGGTCCTGAATAGGTCACTTCCGGCCCCGCCACTATGATGTCACTTCCGGTTCCAGCCCTGAAGACACCACTTTCCAGTTCCACCCTTATGATGTCACTTCCGGTTCTGACCCCCTAGAATGTTACTTCCGGCTTCAGCCCCAAGAACCCACTTCCGGTTCTGACCCCCAGATGAAGTCACTTCCGTCGGCCTACTTTAAAAGCAAGGCAACCTCCCTTTGTATGCAGTTCTGTTTTGAACTCAAACCTGTTCACAACTTTGCATTTATTTGCCCCTTTTGCAGCCAGCAATTAAGTATATGGGTATCTGCCCCAAACCCTTTTTCTGTGTGTCAAGGCTGATTATTTTCACGATGATAAGTGCGCAATAAATTGTGCAGAAAATGGAAGAGTCCGAGTCATACTCTCTGAATTCACTGCTGTCAGGCATGGGCATCGGAGGACTCCTCTGACGTATGTAATCACCTGCCGAGACAAGATGGAGGGTGCTACTGCTGACTTTGTCCTGTTTCTCTTCTTCCCTCACAGCTCTGAGAGACCGTCCAATAAGGGCATTTAGCCCCGCCTCTTGCAGGCGTTTCTCCATAAAGGATGTGCAGCCTAAAGAGAGGCGGCTCTTGCTGGAAGTCCCCAGTAAGCCACACTGCGGACCACAAAATGAACTCCCGAGAAGTGGGACCCCCAGACCGGGGAGCAGTGCATTTGCATGTTTTTTCTTTTCCTTTTATATTTGTTTACTTCATCTGGCGACGAATGAAAGGGTACGGCCCAGACTCCTGACTGATTCCAGTTTGTCCTTCCACTGCCCGACTAGCCATTTTCTCACTTTGTTTTTATTTTCCCTTTAATTATCTTACCTAATGTGATGTTTCCCTTTAAGCTCTTTTTGCTGTCAGTCAGTTGACATGGGTGCAAATAACAGCCATTCTGGATGGCCTCCTCGCAGCTGTGTAGAAATACGGCACAGTGGGATGCAGATGATCCCTCAAGATTTTAATTTACCGCACGGCATTTATGAGCCTCCTAATGAAATGAGTGGACTCGGGTCACACAACAGGACAATATGTCTCACATCATTAGCGAACCAGCAGAATCCTCACTGCTCGAACCAAACACTGGCACGGTCTCGCCTGCTTGCCCCTATAAATAACGAATCGTCTATGTGAAGTGAATGACAAATGTATAAAGTTTAATGGAAGCTGCAAAGGCCGGCTATAAATTCTGAAAGAGCCTAATCACAAGAGGAATGAAAATAAAACAACAGTGACATAAGCTCATTATGGAAATAAGAATGGAAAATAAACTGTGATAAGCAATGTTTTAATTTTGACTTGATATAAAGCACAAGAAAATACAACAGAGGTTAGGCAGGGGGGCACGGTGGGGTAGTGGTTAGTGCTGCTACCTCACAGTTTCAGGAGACTGCCCCTTTGCTGTATGTTTACAGTTGGCCTGTCCTTCGTGTGGTTTTGTCCTCCAGTCCTCAGTGATATTACTGTAGAGGGAGTGTATGTAAATGGATGAAGGTACTCCATGATGGTCCGCGATGATCTATCAAGGGCTGGGTCCTGCCGGTGCGTATTCACACCTTTCACTTTCTGCACACTTTATTACGCTTTAGATTTAATTTTAAATGGATAAATCTGCCATTTTTGCAAACTATACTCAATAACCCATAATGACAACATGAAAACTTGTTTGCAGAAAAGTATAAAAATGTATTAACAATCAACAACTGAAATATCTCATACATTTAAGAATTCAGACCCATAATGCAATACTTTGTAGAAGGCCCTTGGGCAGCAATTCTAGCTTCAAGTCTTTCTAGCGAAATCTCTACATGCTTTGCACACCTGGCTTTGGGCAGTTTACCTCATTCTTTCTGGCAGATCTTCTCAAGCTCCATTACATTGGATGGGAAGCATCTGTAAAATGCCATTTTTTGGTCTTTTCGCAGATGGGGTTTAGGTTCAGGGACTTGTCCAGAAGCCACTCCAGCGTTGTCTTGGTTGTATGCCTCAGGTCTTTGTTGTCCCCCCAGTTGTTCCCCAGTGTAAACTGCCATCTTCAGGTCTCTCCACAGATTTTCTATGGGGTTTAAGTTTCTGATGAGGTTCCTCTTACCATCACCCTCTGCTTCCTGTGTCTGAGCCAATTCTTCTTTTAGTTTCCTCACATGTGGCACCTTATCAAATGCTTTCTGAAAGTCCAGATAAATAATACCATGTGCGCCACTCTGGTCATATCCTTTTGTTGCTTCCTCATAGAATTCCAGCTTGTTAGTAAAACACAACCTCCCTCTTCTGACCACATACTGACTGTTCAGAATAACTCCTGTCCTTGACATGTGTCGCTCAATCTTATCCTTAGCAATTCCTTCCATTAATTTTCCTGTAATGCTTGTTAAGCTTACTGGCCTGTAGTTGCTTGGATTTGCCCAGTCACCCTTTTTATATAATGGGATGATATTTGCCATTTTCCAGGCTTTCAGAATCTCCCCAGTGTGCATTGACTTCCAAAAAATATGTGTCAAGGGTTTATATCTGTACTCGCTAACCACCTTAAAAACTCGACTGTAAATACTATCTGGTCCTGGTGATTTGTTTGATTTCAGCCTGTTTAATCTGAGCAGCACTTCTCCCTCTACAATTTCTAAATCACTCAATACCTCCTTAGTAGTCCCTGTTACCTCTGGGAGGTTATTCACTTGGTCATTTGTGAACACCTCAGAAAAACACAAGTTTAGGGTGTCTGTTATTTCACTGTCTGTATCTTTTAATTTCCCTTTATTATTCCCAATTCTACGGAAGCCGAGAGAGGACGTGATATAGCGTTATTTTTTTAAACTGTTTTCTCGAGATAACGGAATAATTTTATCGAGATCTCGAGAAAACGAACTTTATTTTCTCGAGATAACGGAACAATTTTATTCGAGATCTCGAGAAAACGAACTTTATTTTCTCGAGATAATGGAATAATGGCAGAAATGGTTTGAAATGGCAGAAGAGCAGAACTGTATTGATCATCGCGTCACATTTTTGTTTAATCAAGGACTGACGCAGGCTGAAATATCTTTATGTCTTAGTTTAGAAAATAACAACGTTAGTGTGCGTCATTTAAGAAGACGGTTAGCAAGGCTTCAGTTGTATAGGCGTCGCAATCTAAGCCAGCCTGATGCCATTGTGCACCACATCGCAGAGCAGTTAACGGGCCCTGGGCAACTCCACGGATACCGTATGATGACAGAGAGATGTCGATTAGCTGGATTAAGAGTCACTAGAGATCTTGTATATGAAATACAATCAACTTTGGACCCAGAAGGCATTCAGCTAAGGAGACGCAGGAGACTGCGAAGAAGGCATTACCGTGTCCCGGGACCAAATTACCTTTGGCACATGGACAGCTATGATAAACTCACACCTTTTGGTATCGCAGTAAACGGATGCATCGATGGCTTCTCACGCCATATCATCTGGATGCAAGCGAACGTCACTAACAGTAAACCTGAAGTGGTTGCAGGTTACTTTATTAGTGCTGTCATTGAGTTGGGGGGCTGCCCAAAAATAATCAGATCCGATCTCGGTACTGAAAATGTGCACGTTAACAGACTACAGCGTTTTCTACGTGAGGATGAAAACGGTACACTTTCTGAACCTGCTATTCTTCAAGGAAGAAGTACTGCAAATCAGAGGATTGAATGGTGGTGGGGATTCTATCGGAGGCAAAATGTGGACTACTGGAGAGATTTGTTTCTAGAGTTTCAGTCTGTGGGAGACTTCAATGGTGACGTGGTTGACAAAGGTCTCATTCAGTTCTGCTTTCTTGACGTCATTCAGGTAGGAAGAACTCGTTCACACAAACACGCACACACGCACACACACACACACACATAGTAACTTTTGGCTAAGTATACATATGAATTCTATACTATTACAAGTAGCCTTTACGCTTTAACCATGAGCCCATCAATGTGCCGATTAGGCTTAAATATATATGCTTGGCGGCCTTCCTTTTTTGGGTAAATATATATGTTTGCTGAGCCATACCTATTGATGTGAAAGGTGGTGATGATTGTAAGGGTTCACAGCTGGATGGGGACCCACGAACATTTCAGTGAATAAAATTACACGCGTGGAATTGCGAGTTAGCTATTCATCACATTATTTGGTAAGCGATCTCAACGTCTTTGTAAAATTATTGTTAAGTAATTGTGCCTAATTTGTTATGTAGGGACTTAGTGTTTTTTTTTTACACTTTACGTTTTGTTAAGTTTTCATGCATGCATCATGCAGCTACTGAATTGCAATTTGATCTGCTGTTTAGTGCACCTGTTTCAAGTGCGGCAGGAAAGTCTAAGACTTGTGGTGCGCGTATTGCTGTATGTTTAAACTGCGTTTTAGAAGACACTTGACTGATCTTTATTTACTTAAACGCGAAGAACGTCTGAAGTACATTCTTACAGTAAAATCATACATTTTAGGAAATTAACTTGGATTATTTGGTGAGTCCTTAATCAGCTTCGCTCCTTTTATATGGTGAACTGACCGCAGTGACACAATGATGAACAGTACTCAAAGATTACGTTGAAAAAAGCGTCTGTTAAATATGCCCCTGTTTAAGGTTGCCATCAAACTCTGGAAAGAAAGACATTTCAGCTTATAAATGAAGACTTTGTAGAACGCATTACCCTATGATAGCACAATTCAACTTTATATTATTTTATGGTCTTTTAGAAGTGACTTTTGGTTTTGGCAAAAGTTCATGGCAATTTCAAAGTAAATGTGTACACTGGCCGACTTATAGTCCTATTCATTCTCAGGTTACTCCAGTTCAGAGGAGCGGAGAGCAAGAGCCTATAATGTTAGAACTGGGCTCAAGACAGGGCCTGGACAGGGTACTGGTACATCACAACACATGGGTTCAAGAATGTGGAAGGAAAAATGGAGTACCCAGAAAAAGCACAGAGACATAGGGAGAACATATACTGTACACTCCACACAGACAATCAGGTGCTGGATTTGAAACAAGCATGCTGAATCTGTGGCAGTGCAAATCAATGTGTGCCATGGTACCTCCCAAGCTAAGGGTATATTAGCATTTCTTTTTTACTAGTGAAATTTTCTAAAATTAACAGCATTCACATTTACAGCCTTATGTTGACTGCTAAACTGTCTAAGACCTATGGAAAATAATATTATGATAAAAAAAACAATATAGAATAGATAAAAAATTAAAAAATACTTGTTTCCTTTTGTAATTTATTTTACATTCTCTATAGATTTTTAATATTATATGGCAGCCCGGAGCAATATTCTTTCGGGGGACAATAATTTCTACCTCTGTCTATGTGTGCCTGTGTATTGGGGTTGTGCTGAGAAGATTAGTAACACATTTGACTAATTTGAATATTTTTTGCAGAGGGAGTTAGATACTGTGGTCAGAATGTGGAACAACCATCGGATCAGGCCAGGTGGGAGTGGTCGTGATTTATTTCACGGCAGACCTTTTCTCATGTACCAAGCACCAGAACTTTACCAAGCACAGGACTACCTCCATCCAGTTGACTATGACAAACTGGATATAATTGTAGAAGAGGGTGTTTGTATTTGGAAAACTGGTATTCCCTGTGATCCAGATCTTCATGAACTCTGTGTTTTGCTAATGGAGGAACACCATCTTGAATCTAGTTATACTGCTCTTGAGGCTGCTAGGCTATACAGAGAACTTAGGCCTTTGGTAAGAGAAATATTGTCATAACCAGAATAGTCAGAACTCCCTGATGTACTCACACCAATATACGTAATAATATGTCCATAAAGGATCTTATACTCACTGTTTTATTTATGTGTGTTTCTTTTGAGTGTGTATGTTTCCTTTAGATTTTTTTTTCTTGTTTGTTTTGCTACTATGGTTTAACCTTTTGCTATTGATAGATTTCAGGTAAATGACTTAACCTTGAAAATTTAGTTGTGCTGAACTTAAGTGTAGTGTATTTTGGGAAAGTTGAAAAATGAATGAATTATAACTGAATGAATTATGACTGTTTTCAGAAAGAGTTCTGAATTCAGCTTTAGTTCAATTGTTCAGTTTGTGGCAAAAATTGAACATTTAATTCAGTTGCTTTCTGACACTTTTTGTAAAGAGCCCAGCTCATTTGTAAACATGGACATTTTGAAAGAAGCCATGGACATTTAAATGAAGCTTGCTATTTGCATAGCTGCTGAACACCTGTAAAGGAGCTCAATCTACAGCAAGAAATCTTTATTTTAACTTTTTACTTTAATGATATATAATTAATAACTAAGGAACTGGGCCAGCTAGAAACTGACATCTGGGACTGAATAAAGATGCATGAACCCACCCAAATTGTATAATCTTTGTATTACTTATACTTGTTTTTATTTGTTGTCATTAGTTATTATGAACATAAACGTTTTTTATTTGCTGTCATTATGGAAATAAATCACTTTAAATAAAAGCTTAACTCGGTGTCTTTGTCCTATTGCTATTAGGAAGCTCAGTGCTTCAATTGATCATTCCTTAGCTACAGCCCTTTAAAGGTACAAAGGACACTTCTTGGAAGCCTTGTATTGGTGGTAAGTTGGGTTGAATTAAAGGTTCAGCAAAGCAGTCTGCCATGGTGGTCTGCAGAGTTGACAGTGAAGGTAACAGGTAACAGATACACAGCTGATATTGACATTTCTTCCTATCCCCCAAGAAAAAAAAAAAAAAACTTTAGTTGGTACATTTTGTGTTAGGTGCATACCACAGATGATCTTATAACACAATAAAACACAAATATTATTTTCTTTTTCCCTTCTGCTGATGGCTGAATGGAGGACGAGCTGAATTTGCAGCAACCTTCCCTTTCAGACATCTGAGTGAATGTCAACAGCATGCCCAAAGTGCAGAAATAAGTTATTTTACCTCATTTGTTCTAACTTCACTCTTCTTCCTCCACTTTTGTTTTCTTTGTAATGCCCCATGACTCAATCAGCATGCAAATACATATCTACACTACTAGACAATCTGGTCATTGAAAGCAGTTTGGAGGTTAAGGCATAGAATTTTTTGACATATTTAAATCTGAAAACTAATATTTGAAATCAATATACTCTTACCCTATTATTTGGGGAAATAAGATGTCTGTAGATTAAGTGTTTATTTTTGTAATAAAAAACAATAAAATGCAAATATAAAACTAAAAAAATGCTTTCTCCTCAAATCTTTTTTTTCCTCATTACATGACATCATATCACACAATAGACCTGCAGAAAAGAAAAGCTGTTAAATGTGAAACACAAATGTACATTTAAAAAAAAACTAATTTTCCAACAGTTCCTCTGGAAAAAATGTGTACAAAATTCAAAGATCAAACAACAGAAATACAAATATGAATTAGATGGACAAAATCCATGTGAACTTTGTGATGAATTTTCATATTAATACTTAATAATTACATCATTTATGTTGTTCTACAAGAACTTTTGTGTAAACAAAACAACTTGCTTGATCTGTAAAGGTAACAAAATGCAATATGTAACAAAGTAATGCATTAAAGAGCATTATGTTGAACTATGAAGAATAACATTTAGTAGTTTGGCTCTTGTTGAAGGAACTATGTTGCCTTTGTTGCGATGACAAAGAAACAGAATGCATATGTAACTGATTTGTGTATAAAGTACCTCAGGAAGACAGCATCCACTATAAAACATTTGGAGCAGTATGTTAATTATATTTCAGACACCTGTAGCACAGTTCAATGTATAATTGTGCTCCTTATTTGATGTATAGGCCTGCATCCCTGCAGTATCTTATCATGTGGCCATTCTGAGGTCTTCAATTGATCAAAAATTTTTTATACCATATCCATGACCCATATTCCACTTTTTAACACAGACAGAAACTCTGACCTGAATTCTGAGAAACTGCTGTAGCTGCATGCTAGTTCCAGGGCACAACTGCAAGTATGGGCTACTGGCGTCTAGTAAATTCAGACATGTCCTTAAATGTAACATTAATGGTCTTTGCCAGAAAAAGATCAGACCCTGTGCAAAACCTAAGGAACAGTCCAATCTCCTTCTGATCAATCTCTCTGACAAATCTTAGAAGGTGAAGAGATGTGGTCCTCTCAATTGGTGACATTGACTTTGGAAACTGGATGAATTTTGTGATGTTTCTTGGCTTTGGTTGAAGATCATCCAGGATCTTTTCCAGTGTCTTCCCACTCAAAGACTCTCCTATACCTTTCAGGACTGGCTGCCAGCACTTTATTATAAATGCTGGTTCTTGGACCATCTCCTTGTGTGCAATTTCTTTCAACAAGGTCAGCAAGTTTTCTTTTGTTGGCAGAGAGGTACAGTTATGACTGCTCAGAATGGTAAGAAGCTCTTCCAAATCAGCTTGACGGAAATCACTCAAAGCCTCTGTCAGTGCATCCTTCTCAGTGGGGCTAATGTAGTTGAAAAATGCCTCCATTAGATTGCAGGTATATGAAGATATGGAAAGAGCTTCATAAAGAAATGGTGGAGCAAGCTGAACAGGTAAGTATTGAAATCTCTGCCACCCAAAGGCCAAGATTCGGGCAACAGCTTTCCACTCCAGTTCTTGATAAGCGTGATGCAAAGTGGGGATTTTATATGTGGCTCCACATGTTCTTGTTTCATAAAACGTGCCCCAGAAGTCAGTAAGACAGTCCATAACAAGCCCATGCCCAACTCCATTCTCCAACTGTCCATTTTCTAGCACACGCTCAAATGTTATATTAGCATATAGTATGTTCTCATCTGAAAATGTCTGAATCATGTCAGATACACAATGAACTTTGAATAGCAATGGTCTGCTTCTCAGCTATATTCTCTGCATTGTCATAGAAAGATGCAGATAAAGTATTTGGGGAGGCATGGTTTGACCTGGCTTCTGGATTTATGACATCAGGTACTGCTGATGGGCTCTCAGGTGAAGCAGCTGAGTTGCTATTTGTGGGTGAATGTTCGGAAGGTTGCACTTCAGTTACAGGTTCACCAACAATGTCTATCATATTATGGAATATTCTGCAATCTGTGTTATCACCAGCAGGGCTGGAAACCACTTGCTCAAAAGCAGATTCATCTTTCTGATCTCCTTTGTCTTCAATCACTTCAATATCATTTTCTGATTCTTGCTGTTCAGGGGCAGGCTGATAAATCAAAGTGTCACAGAGAACATCCAAGGACAAGTTTCCGTCATCACCAAGGAAAATAACTTCTTGATCAAATCTTGAAGTGGTGGTAACAGATGGTAAAACTGCAGTCATTAATGGACTGGAAGTAAAAGGCCTTTCTGAGGACAGAGAGCTATGGGATGAAGATATGGGAGATAGATCCTGCTGGCGGTGCCACTGCTGTCTCAAATCTCTCTGGTGATTCGCCCGTTTTACTGAATCATCATATTTTTTGGGTTTTGAACAAATGTACAACCTGAGTAATTTATGATAAGTTGTATCATACAACCTGCCAACTGTGAGAGTTGCATCTAAGGGCTCCTCTGAGCCCATAATACATAAAGAGAAGTCAAAGTCTTCAACTCTTCCTTTAGATGATTTTCCCTTAGGAAAGAATATTTGCTTCCCATCTTCTAAAATTTTGTTCACAGTATCATCTTTACTGACAATGAGCTCTCTTGTGCCCCACCAGTTGGTCGTCTAACCTGCTTAAAGTTACCATTTTGATACACCATCCAACCCAGTTCTATTTTTCTTGTTTTTCGTTCAGCATTCTTGTTCCCCTTACCAACTGCTCGACGAGGATTACTTTGTGAACCTGTTGTTGCTGGGTACAAGCTTGGAAGTTTCATTTTTGATCGCAGACGTTCTATGAGTTTCCTTTTCCTTTCCTCATTGTTTGAAGCTGCTGAAGATGAATCTGTCCAATTTCTTGCATATACACGGTCTCCAAAATGAGGAATATATTTTGAAAGTGTGCCATCATCCATCAATCTGACAACCTCCAGGTCCACCTATCCAAAGAAAAAAGTTTATATTTTATATATATCATCAATCAATGTACTGTATAGCATAGTAACCTAAGGTATACCAAGCCATTATACAAAAGTTAAAAGTATTCAATGTGAATTTTATAAAATAATACTTTGGTGGTATTCCACTAAGCAAAACTATGCTGAGTAAAATCTAAAAAATGCACATCTGGAACATGGATTTAGGTGAAAAGTTCCATTTAGAATGCTACTGATAGCAGTAATCAAAATAACTAAGCAATTAGAACATTAGAACACTCTGATGAGAACAGGCCATTCAGCCCAACAAAGCTCGTCAGTCCTATCCACTTATTTCCTCCAAAAAAACAAAGTCGAGTTTTGAAAGTCCCTAACGTCTTACTGTCTACCACACTACTTGGTAGCTTATGCCAAGTGTCTATGGTTCTTGGTGTAAAGAAAAACTTCTTAATGTTTGTGCGAACTTTACCCTTAACAAGTTTCCAACTGTGTCCCCGTGTTCTTGATGAACTCATTTTAAAATACAAGTCTCGATCCACTGTACTAATTCCCTTCATAATTTGAAACACTTCAATCATGTCACCTCTTAATCTTCTTTTGTTTAAACTGTAAAGGCTCAGCTCTTTTAATCTTTCCTCATAATTCAACCCCTGTAGTCCTGGAATCAGCCTAGTTGCACTTCTCTGGACCCTTTCTAGTGCTGCTATGTCCTTTTGTAGCCTGGAGACCAAACCTGCACACAGTACTCAAGATGAGGCCTCACCAATGCATTATAAAGGTTGAGCATAACCTCCTGTGACTTGTACTGCATACATCAAGGTGCTATATAACCTGACATTCTGTTAGCCTTCTTAATGGCTTCTGAACACTGTCGGGAAGTCGATAACTTAGAGTCCACTATGACTCCTAAATCCTTCTCATAAGGTGTACTCTTGATTTTCCGACCGGCCATTGTGTATTCAAACCTAACATTTTTAATTCCTATCTTGGTATCATCTGCAAAACTTAACCAGCTTGTTACTTATATTCCTATCTAAATCATTTATATATATTAAAACAGCAGCGGCCCAAGCACTGACTCCTGTGGAACACCACTCTTAACATCGGCCAGTTCTGATGAGGTTCCTCGCACCATCACCCTCTGCTTCCTGTGTCTGAGTCAATTCTGCACCCACCTAAAAACATCACCCTGAACTCCCAGTTCTTTTAATTTGATGCCCAACCTCTCATGTGGCACCTTATCAAATGCTTTCTGAAAGTCCAGATAAATAATCTTATCTGCTCCACTTTGATCATATCCTTTTGTTGCCTCCTCATAGAATTCCAACATGTTAGTAAAACACAAATTCCCTCTTCTGAACCCATGCTGACTGTTCAGAATAACTCCTGTCCTTGCCATGTGTTGCTCAATCTTATCCTTAATAATTTTTCCATTAATCTTCCTGTGATGCATGTTAAGCTTACTGGCCTATAGTTGCTTGGATCTTCCCTGTCACCTTTTTATACAATGGGATGATATTTGCCATTTTCCAGTCCTTTGGAATCTCTCCAGTGCGCAGTGACTTCCTAAAAATATATGTCAAGGGTTTATATATGTACTCACTAGCCTCGTTAAGAACACAAGGATAAATATTATCTGGGCCTGGTGATTTGTTTGATTTCATCTTGTTTAATCTGAGCAGCACTTCTCCTCTACAGTTTCCAAATCCCTCAGTACCTCCTTAGTAGTCGCGTTTACCTCTGGCAGGTTATCCACTTGCTCACTTGTAAAAACCTCAGAAAAATGTAAGATTAGGGCATCCGCTATTTCACTGTCTGTATCTTTTAATTCCCTTTACTATTCCTGATGCTCTTCACCTCCTCCTTGACTGTTCTCTTACTATGTAAAGAATTTCTTGGGGTCTTCTTTCGCCTTATCTGCTATATTCCTCTCCAACTGTCTTTTAGCCTCCCTGATCTCCTTCTTAATGGTTGCCCTCATGTTCTCATATGCGCTATGATTCACATTGTAGTCATTAGTCTTATATACCTTATAAAGTAGTTTTTTCCTTTCCTTTTCCTTTTCTAAATCTTTATTAATCCACCGTACAGTTTTTTTTAGTTTCCTATTAATTCCAAATTTAGGTATGTATCTATCTGTCCTGCATTACATGTAAAACATTTTTAAACCTGTTCCACTGCTCCTCGACTGTCTCCACATTTAAAAGCTTATCCCAGTCTATCCTACTTAGACTTTGTCACATCTGCTCAAAATTAGCCCTACCAAAGTTCAACTTCACAATTTTGGTCTTTGCATCTGTACTCTTACAAAATACTGAGAATTGTATTATTTTATGGTCACGTGACCCTAGTGGTTCAATCACCTCTACACCCTCAATTCTATCCTGATTATTATACGAGGTGTGGCAGAAAAGTAATGAGACTGGCAACACTGCAAGTGATCTGGCAACGCTGCGCTGTTGTCCTTGATAGAGCATGTGTATCAGTACCCTCCCATAGCTCAGTGCGAGTTTCAACTCCTTCCGTTAACTACGTGATTTTTGTGACTGCTATTAGCGAAGTTGTGTTTTTGGTTGTGCGTCATGCAAAATGGAACAGCGGAATTTGGAGCAACCAAGTTTTTTATAAAGACGTCCTTGAAAGGCTCAGAAAAAGGGTCATTCGCATGAGACCAGACATTGCAGACAAATGGATGCTCCATCATGACAATGCCCCATGTCACACTGCCCTCTCCATAACAGAATTTTTGACCTCAAAAGGCATTCCTGTGGTTCTCCAGCCCCCTTATTCACCTGACCTCAGTCCGTGTGACTTTTTCCTTTTTCCTAAACTGAAAAATGTCCTCAAAGGGTGTCATTTTGGGACTTTAGAAAACATCCAAGAGAGTGTAACAGACTTCCAGCGCTGCTACCAACAGTGGGAACAACGTCTCCATTGGTGTGTAGCTGCCCAAGGGAACTACTTTGAAGGGGATAACATTGATGTTTGAAAAAAATAAAAACTTTGGTAAATAAAAAATCAGTCTCATTACTTTTCTGCCACACCTCGTAAAATACTAAATCCAGACAGGCTTCACCCCTTGTTGGTGCTTTAACATGCTGTGTTAAAAAACAGTAACTGATAACTTCTATAAACTCCTGCTCTTGTGCTCCTCCATCTGCAAGGTTATCCCAGTTAATATTTGGATAATCAAAGTCCCCCTGACTATAATATCCCCTGTAAACTTGCCTTTTGATATTACTAAAAGATGTGTGTTGAAATTACTGTCTGAATTGGGTGCTTTATAACACACTCCTAAAATAAGACCTCTTTTCCTAATATTTTCCAGATGAAGCCACATGTCCTCACTAAGATGGGGCTCATCATCCAACTGAAGAGGTCTTACATTTAAACCCTGTTTGGCATAAACAGCAACCCCACCTCCTTTTCTGTTCTGTCTATCCTTCCTAAAAATGTGTATCCCTCTATGTTACACTCATCCCCATCTTTGTTATTTAGCCAGGTTTCCGTTATTGCTATAATATCATAATTATGCTCTGTTACATACAACTCCAACTCACTTACCTTATTTTTGATACTTCTAGCATTAAGGCAAGCTATTTTAATGTGTTACTCCTTCTATATTTAAATGTTTGCTTAGAATTTACATTACTATGCATTTTTATTTCTACACCATTGTTTGTTCTTCCATGTATAGATCTAAACCTGGCCTGTCCTAAACTCCCTGCCCCCCATTCCCTAGTTTAAACAATCCTCGACTAGCCTACACATACGCCTCCCCAATACATTGGTGCCCCTCTGGTTCAGATGTAACCCTCACGTCGTGAACAGGTCCCATCTGTTCCAAAAGGAGTACCAATGCCCCATAAACCTATACCCTTCTACCCTGCACCAAGATTGGTACAATGAATACGACCAATAAATTGTAAAGTCTGGACATAAACCAAAATAATTATTTACCTCAAAATCACACTGGATCGCTTTAACAGGAGTTTAGTGCAGGCCTTAAGACAACAGGAAACAGAAACTTACAGTATCTGCAAAACATCAGCTACCTAGATGTGCAACATCAGAGTACTCCTACTTGTGTATGCCAGGCATGTGTATGTCATAGACCATATTATTTATTGACATCATGGTCTGGTTTAAAAATAAATAAATAAAAAGTAAAATGTACCATACATAACACCTACTACCATGTTCCATCTAGACAAAATATTTGGACATTCCACAGGTTTTGTTGTTTATGCTATGCAAACCAGCAAACTGGATTTGAACTTAAACAATGGCAAGGTGACAACAGCTAACTCTTTTAATGTCAATTGAACTGGAAGCTACAGTCCTTTTTTGTAAAAAGTTTCTCAGTGTTAGGGGTTCAAAAGATAGATAAACATTGAAGTAATTTTTTGTGCTGCTGTGCTCAGCAGTGACATCAATGAACACATTGATACCAGTTCAATCGGCAGTTATACACACCTAAGCCATAACAGAACCCACACCATGCTAAATAGCTGATGATTTGCTTGTAGAACGTATTATTTGTTCCTTCTACATAGTTTGCTTTCTGGTACAGGTTCTTTGTTTTTTAAATATGACACCAGGAATCTGACTACAGATTTTTAACATAATCTTTGTTGTCTGTTGCCTGGCTTTTTCCTATATTTTTTATATCCTGATTGTGAGGCATATCACATGTTTGCATGTGGTGAAGCATACGTGGTTGTGATTTAAGTAGGTGGCTTGTCTCCATTGCTGACAGATTATACAGATTATCTGTTTACATCCAGGCAAAAGTTAGAACAATGAAGGTGAAGCAGAGCAGCGCCAGGGAAGATAGATGAAAAGGGGCTGATGATATCTATGGGTCATATATGCTACTTAAGATATAGTTGACCAAAAGGATCATTAATCAAATAATACATATGATGACTTTATTATTATTGTTATTATGAATTATAATAACAATATTATTATTATTATTATTATTATTATTATTATTATTATTATTATTATTATTATTATATAAAATGTCTTTATCATTCTTCTCCTACAGCTGTCAAGCTTTGCCTGACAGACCTTTCCAGGGATCTTTCACATATCCTAGCATGGGCTGCATATGAATTTTGTTCTGTATCATTCGTGGTTGTGTAGAAATTTGAACTTTTGTTCGACTTTTTTCCTCCCATAAGAAGCAAACTTAGAAAATGCTGAGACAATATAATTTCCATCTAATGCTTTTTTAAAATTCTTTGCAGCCTTTGAGACTTTGACTCCAGACTGTAAAGGCTATCGCACGCCATATGCGTCTGGCGGATGACACTTTGCGTTCTAAAATTCGAAATCATGGCGTTCAATGAAGGAACGCACTACTGCTCCAGTTTGCCGTCCATGGACGGAACTGACAGTAGTTATGACTTTCAGCACATGATTTTCAGCACTGTTCAAATCTTTAATGAGCTATTCACAATATTTCCCATAACAGATTTACGGTAAATTCATTTCAGTATAGCCGTCACTTAGCTAGTTAACTTAATAAAAGTCGAACGTAAAGTATGGAGATATTTGAAAATTGACCTTGTCTTGTGCCATTTGGTTTAGGTTCTCCTCCGGTATCCCTCTGTCTTTAAGTGCAATGATGAACGGATCCATGGTGCGGCTGAATGAATAAAAATGCAGTCTCAGTTAGCCGCTGCAGTTTGCCAGAATGCAAACCAAAGCAGACATACAACAGTTCATCTAATTACACAGCTGGCAAAACTGCATGATGCAAATAGACTTACATTTGTGTACGTATCACAGGAGTTTTCTGGTTACTATCGTTGTCATCAGATACTGTGATTTATGATAGCAAGCCCGCCAGGAGCAAAGGTTAAGTTTCGTTTCTTAGAGATCGCGATAAAATTATTCCGTTTTCTCGAGAAAACAATTTTAAAAAATAGCGATATAGCTCGTCCTCTCTCGGCTTCCGTACAATTCACTTCACCTCCACCTTGACTGTTGTTTTAGTACTAAAATTATGAAAAAATCTTTTAGGGTCGTCTTTCACCTTATCTGCTCTATTCCTCTCCAACTGTCTTTTAGCCTCCCTGATATCCTTCTTAATGTTTGCCCTCATGTTCTCATACGCTCTAATATTCACTTTGAAGTTATTAGTCTTAAACACCTTATTTGTCTGTTTTATCCTTTCAGCTTCTATCTTAACTCTTTATTAACCCACTGCAGAGTATTTTTAAATTTCCTATTAATTCCAAGTTTAGGTAGGTACCTTTCCTGAATTACATATAAAACATTTTAAAATCTGTTCCATTGCTCCTCAACTGTCTCCACACTTAAAAGCTTATACTTACCCATAAGCACCATGGCTTAAAAGTTTGCTGCATTTATTCAAAATTTGCCCTATCAAATTTCAACTCAACAGTTTCAGTCTTTGCATTTGCACTCTTACAAAACACTGAGATACAGTAAATAGATAGATAGATAGATAGATAGATAGATAGATAGATAGATAGATAGATAGATAGATAGATAGATAGATAGATATGAAAAGCAGTATATGATAGATAGATAGATAGATAGATAGATAGATAGATAGATAGATAGATAGATAGATATGAAAGGCACTATATAATAGATAGATAGATAGATAGATAGATAGATAGATAGATAGATAGATAGATAGATAGATAGATAGATAGATAGATAGATAGATAGATATGAAAAGCACTATATAATAGACACATATAAATAACACATTAATAAATAAATAAATAAATAGATTTACAC
Source organism: Polypterus senegalus (assembly GCF_016835505.1). Classification (NCBI taxonomy): domain Eukaryota; kingdom Metazoa; phylum Chordata; class Cladistia; order Polypteriformes; family Polypteridae; genus Polypterus; species Polypterus senegalus. The sequence goes on along the minus strand of NC_053154.1, from coordinate 10,077,164 downwards.
ACACACTGAACTGGAATGACACTATAAACAGCCCCTTGGGCAAAACAACTAACGTATTTGTCTCTTTGCCACAGATAGAAGGTCAGTTACTGTAGCTCCATCCCAACGGTTGCTCTGAGTGCAAAATGTGCCCCTTACAGGAAACTCAGCTTTTGATATCACCTGAACAGGAAGGGGCGGGGCTAATTGCCCTCACTGGGCAGTTTATCTGTGCTGATTTGAGAGAAGGAGCAGAGATTGACAACCACAGCACCTCCTCTCGCCCCAGCGGGTAATCACATACCTCGATTGAGCCTGTCAGGAGATCCCTTTTACATGCATGCGTGACAACACATTAAAAACTTCAGCTTTCTTAAGCAGTATAAAACAACTTCATATTCTAAGAATCCACCCCAGAATGAAATGGTGCTTTGTTAAGGAATGGCTCTACAAGGAACCACATATAACCCAGTAAAGAACCATAAAGTGGCATTAAAGAACCAAAATACAAGCAAATTCTTGATAGAAAGTGCCTGAATGAAAAACTGAACCTGGACCCTCCATACCGAGCTGTGCCAAACTGTATAAATGTGCTGAGCAATTTCTTTTACGTTCAGATTCAATTTATTACCTGAAATAAGAGCGAGTATTATTATGCTTCCTGCTGATTTAATAATGCTATAATTTTAGTATGTAATGAAGACTAAGAACATTCTGCATATTCCAGCTCAGAAGGATTGAGGTTGATAAGTATTTCTCTGTAACAGTGTGCTGTCAGACATGTCATTAAGTACGCAGATATCTTTCTAATCCAGCTTTCTGATGTCAGGTTACACAATAAGCTTTAGGCAGATGCAATGGCAGATGCTGGCTGCCTGACCTCTCACTGGGATAAATACAAAATTTGGCTCTCGTGTGTGCAAAGCTAAGAGCACCTCCAGGGTCTGCAGAGGGGCACAGAGAGGATCGGGAATACTGAAGGAACATCTTGTGAGTCTTAGAGTGCCTTTCCTGAGTGCCCTTGAAGAAAGCTGAAACAAAAGTGGGAAAAAAGAAATCCATGTGCTTTTTTATTGAAATAAACAAAATTCTTTTTATTGACCCTGTGTGAGTCGGGGAGGTCCTATTATGAACTGGCCCCCTTGTCCAGGGATTTTTCCTGAGCTGGGGTCTGGCATTCCATTTCTTATGTATTGGGTTTAATAAAGATTGAGAGGGTTACATTTTATGTGCTACATACCTCTAAAATCTCAAATATAAGGCATTACGTATGATGGCATTTTTACATTAAGGATCAGTGGGGTACAGAGATGTTGTGAAAAATAAGTAACAAGCTTCACTGAGTCATTTATTATGAGTAAAATGTTTATAAGAAATAACAGTGTGGTCTTCTTAAGCCATTTTCCCGAATTTTCTTTCAAATGCTCTATATCATTAATTACAGTGGACTCAGAAAGTATTCATACACCTTCACTTTCTTTACGCTGTAAACCACTAGGGGGCGCTGTAACAACGGCAAACCCCAGACACAACCTCACAAACACAAGTCATGGGTGCAAAAACAAAACTAATTATAAAGAAAAATGTTACAATAGGCTTCTTTGTAATAATAAACTGAAGTACAACACTCTTCTCCCTTTTCTTCTTCCTCTCCTTGGCTTCTCTAGGCCAGCTCTGTCCTTCTTCCACCTACCTCCAACTTTCCTGGAGCAGGTCAATTGGCTTCTTTAATCCTAGATCTGTTTTAGCATAGCCCTGTTAAAGGAAGTCCCCGAAAGTAGTGATCACAAATCCCCACAGAACTCTCTGATGGTACCCAACAAGGCTGACTTATGGGATTATAGATCCCATCATCCCTTGTGTGTGTCCATACTGATATCTCTGTCCGGGATGCTGCCACCTAACATGTCAGGGGGAGAATGCAACCGTGACCGGTTGTCTCTCCCTGTCTTTCCTTTTGATGAGTATTGTTCCTTGGCCCAACCAAGCCAGGACCCCAGAATACCCAATTCTAGACTGGCATCTTCTGCAAACTTCCTGGCTAAGGTAGAGAACACCAATAGAGTCCAGCTGCAGAAGAGACAGCCTGAGCCTCAAACAGATTCAGCGACCTGAGACATTCTGAAGACTGTAAGCTGAAGCCCCTGTCTGCAGTATCTCTTTTGACTCCACCCATTTTCCAAGAGCCACTCCCCTCCCGAGATACTGATGCGTATATTACACCCACCTCTTAGTTCCTGCTCTCAAACCAGTGGACTTGATAGGTTTGAGGCCTGTTTATCTCCACATTTATTAAACTTCTAAACTATCGAGGTCTGTCAGTTCTACGTCCAAAGCAAAACCAAAGAATGGATGTGTCTTTTCTTATTGGTTATATATATATATATATATATATATATATATATATATATATATATAGTGAGAGGCGCTATAAAGGCGCCCGACCCGACACAGACTGGCAACGGAGGCACGTGTAAAAGTGAAACACAAATTTATTTTCTTCACTCCGGGGCACGTCTTCCCACAAAACAAAAACCAAAGTGAAACAAAAACTCAATTAATTGTTCCTCCACTCCTCCCAGGCAGCTTCGTCCTCCTCCTCCTCCCAACTCTGGCGCCTCAAGTAGTGGCTACAGGCTGTTCTTATAGCCCACCCACAAGTGCTTCAGGTGATAATTAACCTAATGTGGGTGTGGCTGCATTCCAGCCCACAGACGCCCATTAAGCCATGCAGCTCCTCCCGGTAGTTGCCACAGAGCCCAACAGGGCTGAGCCCTGAAGTCCCAGGCCAGTGGCCCTGATGTAACCCAGGAGGGCTGCCACCATGCGTTACGGGGGACATAGTTTGCATCCATTGGCTGCTCCCCTGGATCTAATGTCAAAGGGGCATCTGCCACAATATATATATATATATATATATATATATATATATATATATATAGTCACACACGTGCGCATGGGGGGCAGCTAAAGGGCTTGAGTGAAGGCAGTTCAGAGGCATGCCGGGATGTGGCAGAGTACACTGACTCTTTTTCTCCCTTGCCTGTAGACCATTCCTGGGGGATTCCACCTGGCTCTCCTGACATCACTTCCGGGACGAGAGCCAATGGAGGTCGACCACACCAGCTCCAGCTCCTCTGATGTCACGTCCGGCTGTGATCCAATGGTTGAAGACCACGTGCTTGATCCTTATGACCTCACTTCCTGTCTTCCCCTTTAAAAACCTGCCCCTTTTCCCTTTTTCCTCAGTCTTGTTTTGGACTCCGTTGTATGCACTTCAGTGCTGGTTATTTTGATAAAAACAACTTTTGCAGCCAGGATACCATATTACACGGGTGGCTGCCCCAACCCTTTATCTGTCTATGTCTCGTTTTTGTGACAGTATATGTATGTATGTATGTATGTATGTATACCATACCATACCATACCATATTTATTTGTTGAGCGCTTAAAAACACAGCATTACAACTGACCAAAGCGCTGTACAGTTACAACAAGCAGGACTAAAAGCAAAATATTAAAAATAAACATTAAGAGAGAATTAAAACAGAGATACTAAAAACAGGTCAAGGGACCAAATAAAATAGAGAAAATAGCAAAAGACAAGTGGAAAATGAAACAGGTTAAGAATTAAAAGCCAATGTGAAGAAGTGCGTTTTTAGGCGAGATTTGAATGTGGCGACTGAAGCGGCTCGCCTAACCACTAAGGGCAGGGAGTTCCAGAGCCTGGGTGCACAGACGGAGAAAGCCCTTTCACCACGAGCTTTAAAACGTGCCTTGGGAACGGTTAGGAGCAGCTGATCTGTGGATCTAAGAACACGAGGGGGATTGTGACAATGGAGCAAGACACTCAAATAGGCGGGGCTAGACCGTTTAATGCCTTATAGGTTAGGAGGAGAATCTTAAAATCGATTCTGAATCTAACCGGCAGCCAGTGAAGGGTTTTCAAAATTGGTGAAATGTGTTGGATTCTGCTACTTCCAGTTAGAAGCCTTGCAGCCGCATTTTGAGCCAGTTGGAGTCTAGAAAGTGTGGCTTTACTGATACCAAAAAGGCAGGAATTAGAGTAGTCAAGCCGGGACGTAATGAATGCATGAATTACTGATTCCAGGAGGTGGTTAGAAAGAATAGGCTTGAGTTTAGCGATTCGCCTTAGATGGAAAAAGCAGGATTTTACTGTGCTGTTGACTTGAGCATCCATTTTCAGGAACGTATCCATTTTGATTCCAAGATTGGAGACAGACGAAGTTACTGGAATGGGAAGAGAAACGAGGCCAAGGGGTGGAGCCTGTTTGCAGTCGGGACTAAAAACAATGACCTCGGTTTTTGAATCGTTCAGGTGAAGGAAGTTTACAGCCAGCCAGTCCTTAATGTCAGATAGGCAGTCGAGGAGAGGTTTGGTGGAGTCAGTTGGCTTGAGGGAGAAATAAATTTGGCAGTCGTCAGCATATAGGTGATATGAAATTGCATGCTTTCTAAAAATTGCACCTAAAGGCAGGATGTAGATTGAAAAAAGTAGTGGCCCTAAAATGGAACCCTGGGGAACCCCACATGGGAGTGGGACTGATTCAGATGAAAAATCGTCTAGCATGACTCTGAGAGTCCTGTTGCAGAAATATGACCTGTATGTATGTATGTATGTATGTATGTATGTATGTATGTATGTATGTATCTCTAGAGAGGAGAGGAATGTTGGTCAGTAGGACCACCAAGACAGAATACATGTGTGTGAATGAGAGGGAGGTCAGTGGAATGGCGAAGAGTTGGTGAAGGTGGATGAATTGAAATACTTGGGGTCAACAGTACAAAGTAATGGGGATTTTGGAAGAAAAGTGAAAAAGAGAGTGCAGACAGGGTGGAATGGGTGGAGAAGAGTGTCAGGAGTGATTTGTGACAGACGGGTATCAGCAAGAGCGAAAGGGAAGGTCTACAGGACGGTAGTGAGACCAGCTATGTTATATGGGTTGGAAACGGTGGCACTGACCAGAACGCAGGAGACAGAGCTGGAGGTGGCAGAGTTAAAGATGCTAAGATTTTCATTGGGTGTGACGAGGATGGACAGGATTAGAAATGAGGACATTAGTGGGTCAGCTCAAGTTAGACGGTTGGGAGACACAGTCAGAGAGGTGAGATTACGTTGCTTTGGACATGTGCAGAGGAGAGATGATGGGTATATTGGGAGAAGGATGGTAAGGATAGAGCTGCCAGGTAAGAGGAAAAGAGGAAGACCTAAGAGAAGGTTTATGGATGTGGTGAGAGAGGACATGCAGGTGATGGGTATGACAGAGCAAGATGACGAGGACAGAAAGATATGGAAGAAGATGATCCGCTGTGGCAGCCCCTAACGGGAGCAGCCGAAAGAAGAAGAAAAAGAATATATGTGTGTGTGTGTGTGTATATGTGTTTTCAGAAGTCAGCTATTTTGTGTGAAAAAAAATAAAATGAATCAATTTTCTAGGTAAAGTAACACATTAAAAGTGTCCACTGAATGTAATTAATAAATTATTTAATTGAGCCATTTTCTATTTTATTTAATCAGTATTAAATGTTCACCTATATTTTTTAGTGTATACTCTATGGGAGGTTCTCATCTCCCCCACAAGTTGAATTGAATTGGTATATTCTAATTACTTTTTGCTTAGAATAGTCTGTCGGTGACCTGCCTTGCCATGTGTAAGGCATGGAGGGTGCACAGTTTTAAACCGGGCCTTATGTGCTCAATAATAGGAGTTAACGTGCTCTATTAAATGTGCAGTGCCGTATGTTAGAATGTACTGAAGACGAAAATAAGCATCTTTAAGTATAGAAACAGCTGAGGTTTGACAAGAAGAGATACATTTATAAAAGAAACACTTTTTCTCATTTTTTTGCTTTTTATTCTACTTGTTTAACAACCCCTTTTCTTTATTCTTGTGTGAACTATTTGCCTTTGAATTTTCACTCAATCTTTTAACACAAATTTTTGTACTGAGAGATTTCTTTCAGCATGCGTTTTACCCGTACTTAATCCTGCCTTACGCACCCGCAGCTACATACACTTACCAAAAGGTAAAAATACATTTTCTCACATGAATACGAAAAGGTTCCGGGCTTCATAGAGTCTGAAGCGCTCTGATCTGTCAGTGGCCTAAAACTGTCCTGACTGCAGCTGGGTAATTTTTGAGAACACCCTGCCTTTTTTCTTCTGGATCTTGGCCCATCCCAGCCAAGATGCCGGCCCATGCATGCTGTCTATCACAACACTTTATTATATTTTGGATTTAATTTTAAAAATCATCAATTTCCACTCAATAGCCCTTAATAACAAAGTGAAAATTCATGTTTCAGACCTTTGGGTCAGGTGCATCCTGTTTGATTAACTTTTATAAATATATATATATCGTAATAAAACACACAACAGAGAACAAAGGTTTGGGGTTTGTGGCCCCGTATACTGCAATTCAAAATCTTTGGTCACTGTTCTTCCAAAACACAACAGACCTAAAAAAGCTGGCTAGACGGGCAATTTATAAGGTTGGACTGGAGGTGCAGTAAAGTGATGCTGGGAACGTCGTAGAGATGGATGGGAAGATGACATCATCAGAAGGGGACCAGAGGTAAGAAAGGAACCTGGAAATGGCTGGTTTCACTAGGCGTCCGGGAAAAGATACGGCGGCGGTGCTTTATTCTTTCTATGGGAATAGAGAAAGAGAGGTTAGTACCCTGCCGTTGTCCCCTGGCACGACTTGTCGCAGTGTGCGTCGGGTCCTTAAGCTCCTCCCCATGCGCTTGTACGTGCCAATATATATTGTGGCGGATGAGGGAACAGCCATAGGCAGCATACAACTTCCCCTGGAACACTTGGTGGAAGCTCCCCTGGGTTGCATCGAGGCCACAGACATGGGACTTCAGAGCTCAGCCCTGTTGGGCTCTGTGGCCACTGCCAGGGCGAGCTGCATGGCTTCCTGAGCCCTTGTGGCCGGTGATACAGCCACACCCGGGAGTGCAGCCTGATGCAGGTCATCAATCACTTGATTCACTTCCGGGTGGGCTATAAAGGGAGCTAGCAGCCAAAATTCTGGAGGCCAGAGTCGGGAGTTGGGGGACAATGCTTGCCGAGAGGAGTGGTGGTGAAGACTGTGTTTGCTTTGTAATTGGACTTGTGTGCTTTGTGGGACTGTGTTAAGGCTGAGGGACGCAGTGAAGACGTGGCCCCCAGCTGAAGAAAAATAAATAGTGTTTATTTTTATGTGTGCCTCCGTGTCTGTCTGAGTCGGGTCAGGTGCCTATATAGCGCCTTTGTCACAATATATATACACTGGGGGGCTTTGCCCGCTGCTCGCTTCACTTGCCAAACCCTGGACCAAACACGCTAGCCTCTTTATGGGGATGCGGATGTACAATTTAAATAGATTTTTATTTTCACGGCAATTGTTACATATGCATCAATACCACGTATATCTGCCCGTGGTTGAATTTCGTTTCTTTCTCTCTATTAAATAAATCGACTTTTTCGAATGTTTGGCTCTGAGATTCTGCGGTGGGCTGGCGCCCTGCCCAGGGTTTGTTTCCTGCTTTGCACCCTGTGTTGCCTGGGATTGGCTCCAGTAGATCCCCGTGACCCTGAAGTTAGGATATAGCAGGTTAAATGATGGATGGGCTCTGAGATTTGTTAATTGTCTTTGCAAAAGCTATTCTAATGGGAAACTGTGAATGTTTTAATATAAATGGCATATCAAAATCTCCTTTGTTGTCTAATGTTATCCCCTGAAGATTTATTACATTACCTTTCTTGGATACATCTTTCTACAGTAATTCGTGTGTTTGAAGACTGGGCGGTGTTAACGGTTATAGATATTCTATGGGGTATTGTAAGTTGATGTCTTCATTTTCTGCACCATCACCACCAACTGTTTCAGCAGAGTCTATTGATATGCATTCAACGAATTTGCTGTGTAACCGATCGACAATTTTTGGCGTTAATTCTTTTCACTTCATCGTTTGACGGTGCTAGAACTGCCTGTGTACTCATTTCTTCTGTTGATAAACCATCGTGAGGAAATTCTTCAATAAGTTTTGGACATAATACGTCTTCTTAAACTGGGAACTTAAAGTGAGGAAAACGTAAAAATTTACAAGAGTCCAGGAACTGTGTCTGACAAAAGCATTCACACAAATGAGAGGTGAGAGGACCGTGGGCATGTTTGAAAGGAGGGTGTGACTTGTAAAAAAGGCAAAAGTCTCGTCTCGTGGGACTTGAAAAAATGTTTTCCAAAAAGACAAAGGATTTTTTTAATATAATAAATAGATATATACAGTCATGTGGAAAAGTTTGGGAACCCCTCTCAGCCTGCATAATAATTGACTTTACTTTCAACAATAAAGATAACAGTGATATGTCTTTCATTTCCTAGGAACATCTGAGTACTGCAGTGTTTTTCGAACAAAGATTTTTAGTGAAGCAGTTGTCACGCACGCGCGAATAGGAGACCGCAGACGGACCTTAAACCACTTTGGAAGACGTTCGCCGGCAGGGAGTGGCGGGGTACTAACCTTTCTCCTATTATTTCTTCCAGGAAAAAAGACACTCCGCCAGCATAAGCCTTCCCGCAGTACATCTACTTCCGCCCTTCCTCCGCCATCTTTCCTGACGTCATCAGTCCCATCCTCCCTCACGGTTCCTTCCCAGCATTCCTCCACTTCCGGCTCCTCCCCTATAAAATGGCCGCCGACGCCTAGAATGGCGTCGCGTGTATGAACTGTTTGTTTATATTTTTTGACCAGATTTTGAGTTTCTGAATTGTGGATTGTCTACAATATAAGGGGCCGGATAGCCCCAGACCTTCATGCTGTTTGTTGTTGTCTCTTTTACACAGTATTTAGTTGTATGAAATTAAATCAAATGTGAAAAACTGGCTGTGCAAAAATTTGGGCACCCTTGTAATTTTGCTGATTTGAATGCCTGTCACTGCTCAATGCTGAATACTTGCAACTCCAAATTGTTTGGATTAGCTTGTTAAGCCTTGAACTTCATAGACAGGGGTGTCCAGTCATGAGATAAGGTATTTAAGGTGGTCAATTACAAGTTGTGCTTCCCTTTGACTCTCCTCTGAAGAGTGACAGACAGCATGGGATCCTCAAAGCAACTCTCCAAAGATCTGAAAACAAAGATTGTTGAGTCTCATGGTTTAGAGGAAGGCTACAAAAAGCTAACTGAGAGGTTTAAACTGTCAGTTTCAACTGTAAGGAATTGACTCAGGAAATGGAAGGCCACAGGCACAGTTGCTGTTAAACCAACTCAGGGCTGGCAGGCCAAGAAAAATACAGGGCAGGATTGTGAGAATGGATACAGACAACCCACAGATCAGCTCCAAAGACCTGCAAAAACATCTTGCTGCAGATGGTGTATCTGTACATCGTTCTACAATTCAGCACAATTTGCACAAAGAACATCTGTATGGCAGGGTGATGAGAAAGAAGCCCTTTCTGCACTCACGCCACAAACAGAGTCGCTTGTTGTATCAAATGCTCATTCAGACAAGCCGCATTCATTTTGGAAAAAAGAGCTTTGGACTGATGAGACAAAATTGAGTTATTTGGTCAGAACAAAAAGCGCTTTGCATGGTGGAAGAAGAACACCGCATTCCAAGAAAAACACCTGCTACCTACTGTCAAATGTGGTGGAGGTTCCATCATGCTGTGGGGCTGTGTGGCTAGTTCAGGGACTGGGGCCCTTGTTAAAGTCGAGGGTCGGATGAATTCAACCCAAGATCAACAAATTCTTCAGGATAATGTTCAAGCATCAGTCACAAAGTTGAAGTTAACAAGACAAAGACCCAAAACACAGTTTAAAATCTACAAAGGCATTCATGCAGAGGGAGAAGTAGAATGTTCTGGAATGGCCGTCACAGTCCCCTGACTTGAATATCATGGAAAATCTATGGGATGATTTGAAGCTGGCTGTCCATGCTCGGCAGCCGTCAAATTTAACTGAACTGGAGAGATTTGAAGAATGGTCAACAATACCTCCATCCAGAATCCAGACACTCATCAAAGGCTATAGGAGGACAACGTCTAGAGGCAAAAAGGAAGCTCAACTAAGTATTGATGTCTTATCTCTGTTGGGGTGCCCAAATGTATGCACCTGTCTAATTTTGTTATGATGCATATTGCATATTTTCTGTTAATCCAATAAACTTAATGTCACTGCTGAAATACTACTGTCTCCATAAAGCATGTCAGATATTAAAAGGAAGTTGCTACTTTGAAAGCTCAGCCAATGATAAACAAAAATGCAAAGAATTAAGAGGGGTTCCAAACTTTTTCATATGACTGTATACAGTATCTGGTATCCATGATATCCACATATATATCTGACCCCCAAGCTCCCTTTTGGGCAAATTTGGCACCACGGTCAGATTAATGTACTTTGGCTTTTCCAGTGCTTTTAACTCCATTTTCCTTCATTGAATGAAGATATTTCCTCAGTCTCCTGGACTCCACAGACTACCTGACCAACAGACAGCAGTTTTGTGAGGGTGAGCAGACTGTGAATCAGAGATGGTGGTGTGTAAAACTGGAGCACCTCAGGAAATTGTCCTGACCCCTTCCTGTTCAACCCTCTACACAACACAACAGCAGCGCTTGCCATCTATAGAAATTTCATTTGACACCTCCATCATAGGCCGCTATAACAATGTAGATACTTCTTTGCTGCACTTTTTAAGGAAAAGTCACAATTCACCAAGAAAAAGTGAAATTTTAAAGGAACACATTTTTATTCATGCAAAGATCATCAAAATTACTGCATCACTGATCATTTTACACACTGCCAATGAACTGTAAACACCATAAAAAATGACTGTAACAGTCTCTTATTATATGTATAAGGAGCAACTGACACCATTGATTAAATTCAGTAAATCACCGAGCCAACTGACCTTGAACTGACTGCACACAGAGGCCTACACTGATGCTTGCAAGCTTGTCCAGTACAGTGGCTGAATCCCAGGGACAGTGAGGCTGATTCACTAGGGGGCACCAGTGGTCATGAGCTGGCTGCTCAACGAATGTATGACACGGACTGATCAGTTCTGGCGTGCTGGCAAACTGTATTAAATCAATCAATCAATCAATCAATCAACATTTATTTATATAGCACATATTCATACAAAAATATGTAGCTCAAAGTGCTTTACAAAATGAATAGAAAAATAGAAGACAATAAAAAATAAACATAAACATTGGGAACCGACTATACCCGGCTGCGGAAGTTTAAGGGTTAACAATGCTTTTATGAATTCCATGCTAAAAGGCATATAACAGAGACAGATGCATTGCATTAATCATTCCAACAAATGCCACATCACAATTATTTGTAATAAGGCAATGTAATGTCATGCGCCATATGTTGGAATGGCAAATGCATTTCTTTTTATTAGTACATTCCATTACTGTAGATGGTGCACTACAAATATTAATGTTGTGGTCTTTGTTGATTACTTAGATTTCATTCCATTTGACAGGTAGCACAGATGACTTATCTGAAAAACTGGACATCTGTTTTAAGGAAACAAGTTGAAAGGAACAGACAGAATAAACAAACATTGTAAAATCGACTATAGTGGTGCAGGCAGTTGATATAGCAGCCAGTTTACTGTTTGTCGGAATGAAAGGTTGCGGATGTTTCACCTGTCTGTTGTCTAAGTTAATCAAAAGAATGATGAACAATTGAGTTGCAGAACACCTCCCGGCTTTCTGTTCTAAAGAGATGCAACAAAGCAAATGTTAAAGCCTAATCACTCTGATCAGAGATTCAGACGGATGATAGTCTCTCAGTACTCCGCAGCGCTGCTCTTCATTTTATATACAGATGGAGCCACGTCAAATAGCCGCGGCCGTGTGAATGGCGTGCGAATGGCGTACGGCTGCCCTCTGCACGCCGTGATCCCCCCCTCCCTCTACTGACAGAAGGCGTGTCAAGATTTCACAGTAAACACGCCCATTCATGCCCTATTTATTCATTTACCTGGTTCCACCACTAGATGGCGCTTTGTTCTCAAGAACACGTTAACACACGCCAGCAATTTAGCTGCGCTGAGTTGCAATCACGTGATTTTAACATTATATTTTATTATTATAATTATAACATTATATTATATTATATTATTATATAGGAGCTTCCCTGTCTGCCTATCATATAGTGCCTTTCCTTCCTACCTACCTACCTATCTATATATCTATCCCCTTAGCTGTTTTTTATATATCTATTATACAGTGCCTTCCCTGTTTATTTATATATCTATTGCCTTCTCTGCCTGTCTGTCTGTCTGATTGCATATAGCGCTGAACTTACTGCTCTGTACTATTCTGTCCTCTGCATGTCCTGGAGTACAAAAGAAACACCACCCTACAGCAACATGTGCGAACTGGCAAGATCGGGGAAAAAACACGCGGTCACTGATTACAAACCGCAAGATGAATGAAAGAGACAATATATGTAAAAACATCATCGCACTAATGCAATATTATTTGAAAACGAACAGCGTCAGATCGGGTTTGAATATGCGCCCGATCTGACGCTGTTCGTTTTCAAATAATATTGCATGTACTGTGCGTTGAAAGTGCTGCACTGAATAAGCTGACTCCTTCTGTAACAGCGTGTATTCAAACCCGATCTGACGCTAATATTGCATGTACTTAACTATTTTAGAATAAAAACATACATTTGATTTCAGTCAGTCTGTAAGAGCCAGTGTAAATGCATGATAATTGTAAAGGTTAGCTTTTTTTTTATTCAGTTCCATTCTCTCAGTCGCGTTCACGATTCCCCAAAAATCTGACAATGCTGTTTTCACATAAAGACGCGCTATAACTCAAATGTGATTTATTTGGAGACGCGCTATACTCGAATGTTATTTATATAGGGAAGAAAGTACAATGTCAGGTGCTCATTCAGTGTAATAGGAACCTTAGCACAGAGAGATGTGTACACTGCAACAAGTACACATGTCGTAAATGTAGGAAGGGTGTGTGGAAATTGTTAATATTTGAATGTGATGATTTTATATAGCACATATCGGAAATCAGCAGTTCTTAGCATTGCACCACGCAAGCTGTCGTATCAACCGCCTACTGTAACTTGCTTTATTTTTTCTTCAATTATAGTCTAGAATAAAAATATTTTACTAACTAGTTTTATTAATTCATTATTTAATAATAAATAGCATAATCATCATGGGTTGTGTATTGAGTGATTTAACAAATCTGTTTTATTAATCGGTTTGTTGTTGTTTTTTTTACCACGTCATCTATTTATGAAACTATGTTGACAATACAAGAACTGCCTATACAGTATATTAAAGATACGGTATAGGGCTTCCTGGACACTGCAGTTAACTGAAGCAGTCAATGCTCCATCTGGCGGGATTATACAGCATTGCAACCATCTTTTTAGAAAGCGCATGGGGGCGTTTATGGGGCGGGGCATCGTTAACTGCATCATCGCGGGGATCACATTCCATGCACGAATCGTGCATGGTCCTGTCATGGTCCTGTCATAGACCTGTCATGCTCCAGGCGGCTGTTTGACGTGGCTCCCACTGTATGAACTCTTCATTAAAGGCAAATCCACAATGTCAGAATTACTATCAAGTCCAACCAGGCAAGTAAAATGCCCGACTGGAAACAAAGCATCTGAAATTAAAAGTAAATTAGAAGCAACTGCTGGCGATGAAGTCTCTGCCATCATTCTGCATGTTGGTACTAATTACATTTGTTTTTACGTCAATGTGAAAACCCGAAAGAAGAATGTGAGAATGCAATCATGTCTTACCTTTTAACTCAGATAGAAAGAAGTGTGATGATTTATTCCTGAATAAATGCCACAATAAACTGTCTCAATGCAACAAACCATAGTGCTTATTAAATAATTAAGACTCAAAAGCAGCTCGTATACGTAACACATGGACCATTTAATACCAGGATGCTGCAGTACTGGTCTACGCATACATGATAAACAATGAACTCTATCAAAACTCGCAAAAAAAAGGTAAAGAAATGTATTAGGAACCAATAATAATGATGAACCTGTTGAAGCCAAAGTTAAAAATCCTTGCGTAAGCGATCACCCGTGCTTCGACAGGTTAAACAGGTAAGTTCTTCTCTTTTTTTCTCTTTATTTACGTGTAAGTCATTTTTTATGGAATCTCTGAACCGTACAGTGAAAAACATTATGGGATAACACCCTTATCTCATACGTACGTGCAAATATCTCATATGTACGGGATATTTTGACGTACGTACAAGATGTTTTCTCGATATGTACAGGACACTTTCTATTTCCGCTTCCTTACAACTATTTACATGAATATTCATAATGTTATGTTAACATTCCTTTGAAATAACAAACAGGTATTCGGAGAGGTAGAACAGAACTCTTTCAGTTTAACCAGAAGAAGATTAGGGGAGACCTGATTGAAGTTTAAACAAATATGAAGGGAATTAGTCCAGTGGATCGAGACTGTGACTTGAAAATGAGTTCATCAAGAACACGGGGACACAAACTTGTTTAGGGGAAATTTCACATGAATGTTTGGAAGTTTTTACGTTACACAAAGAATGATTGTGGTATAGCGGGTCCACAGCTGCCATCAAAGGCCAGCACTCGTGGCTTAGCGAGGGGGCGTGGTGGTGTGTGGCCGAAGCGGTTCCTGATGAGTTTGTGATGTGGGCGTATCTCACCTAAGTGCACAGGTGGCAAACTGTCCGGATCCGTAATAGATCCTGGGAACTGCTGATTGCCACAGCTGCCACGTCCTCCTCATAAATAGAAGCACAAGGCGGCTAGAGAGGAAGAGTAAGAAAAGAAAATGGAGGTTGCAGGAGTGCGCAAGAGAGTAGGATGTAGTGAGGCGAGAGAGTGCAGGCAGACAGCTGGACAGTGAGCCCTAGCAGGGGTGTTTGGCCAACTCTTAGGGCAGCTGAAAGTGGTCGCTCCCGCGGAGCATTTTATGAAGGAACGGGAGTGACTGGTAGAAGGACGGCTGGCAACAAGAAGGCAACGGGAGTCAGCAGACTTGGAAGTAGAAGCCCCAACATGAGAGTCCTGGTCGTTGGGTGAAAAGCCAAGTCTCGGTATGGAGAGTGCGCGACCGAAGCCAGAGATCAGGAGGCCTCCAGACAAATAGAGTGGAGAGAAGGTCAACTGGTGGTAGGGCGACTCACCTGTTACAGGGCCCAGATGGGAGAAGCAGGTGAGCCGCCAGGTAAAGAAGATACAGGGCTTTGTTATTTTTAAAGGACTGCTTCCCAGCGTTGTCTTAACTTCGTTGTTTTAAAGGATTGTTTTTTTTCTGTGCTTTTTTAACCTCCACCTTTCACACGTTTTAATGGATTATTTATTTGAAGATTTTTGAATGCACTGCACTTATTTATTTGGATATTGTTTTTGTTTCTTGTTTTTAATAAAAGCACTTTTGCACTTTTTTTACACCATCCCCTTGCTCCATTGTTGTGCCTGACTGCCGTGCTCATTGGTGACATTACCAGCGGTGACGGGTTCAAGGGCTCCTGGAACCAAGAAGGGAGCATGCAACGCACTCGCATCCTCACAATGACAGACACTTGGAATAAGAGACCAAGCAGAGTGGTAGACAGGAGGACTTTATGGACCTTCAAAATTCGACTTGATGTTCTTTGGAAGAACTAAGAGAATAGGACTTCTTTTCACAACCTTGTTCTGTTAAAACTGTCAGCCACACAGATCAATGGTGTACCTCCTCAAACTATCAGCAAGTGGAAAGACGCTGTTACCACAATTAAGCCATGGATGACAACGAGCCCATTATTCAACTTGATTCCAAATTGACCAATTTCCTCCTTCTCAGTCGGATGCGTGGGCCTTTGAGACTTTAATGACCTGCGTGATTGTTTTAATTAAAATTGAAATCTGTTCTCTTTTGTATAGCTCCAGGGAGAAGTGGGTTATGGTGGGAGCCTGTGGAGGGGTTTCAAATTTATATACTTTGTTATGCTTGTCCTATTTTTTGAAATCAAATAAAAAATGTAATTAAAAAAAAGTGAATAAGACTGGCAATAATAAGTCTCACTGGTCTGCTCGTGTCTGGATTGTTCTAATATTCAAGACCATATTCATGCCAAAACATAATGTAATCAAATGACCAATCAGAGCCAGAAGGCGGAGCAAGGGGCGTCAACCTGTTTTAGGCTGGCCAGTGAAAATCCTGGTCTATGTTTATGGCTTCCCACCCTTTTGCCATATCTGGAACTCCAACTCCCAACAAATAGCCTGAAGCACAACTACACTCAATGCAGCAACAAGTGTGCATTTTTAGACAAGTCACACAAATTCCATTTTAAAAGTGAATGTCCCTTCAATAGATTGGAAATACGTTTTTATGTATAGTTGTGACAGAAACAGAAGTTT
Source organism: Polypterus senegalus (assembly GCF_016835505.1). NCBI lineage: Eukaryota > Metazoa > Chordata > Cladistia > Polypteriformes > Polypteridae > Polypterus > Polypterus senegalus. The sequence goes on along the minus strand of NC_053154.1, from coordinate 10,060,759 downwards.
ATGTAATATCCAAACAACAATTAAACTGGATATGGAAAATTCATGAAACACATTGTGACAATCAGGGGTCACTGTAACAACCAAGACCCCCAGACACGGCCTCACAGACACAAGTCCCAGTGTAGCCTGTTTAGCGTTACATTTTCTCTCGAAAAAAAGCATTGAATTTTCTGACTTGGAAAATTACATATTTAATAAATCTGATCTTTCTACTGCAAAACACGAAAAGTACAAAGTCAGAAGTGTAATAATAATAATAATAGTAATGACTAACAATAATAATAAAAATAGTGCTAATACCATATACCTGTATATGTCAAAATGTGTCATTTGTGTGGCATGTCCTGAAGTACAGTCCAAAACACAATCCATCGTCTTTTGGATTCATCAGAATCTCTTTTTTACGATTTCGCTGACCATTTCAATTTCATCACATGAAGACAGATTCATTTCATCATCACTGCTCGAATCACGTTTTTTTTATGAGACGCTATTATGAGGCTAGGAGAAGTCGTGTCTGCACCATTGCCGGGGTAACACTCAGGACTGTCATTTAAGCAAGACACGCCTCTAGCGTTTCCTGAGCAATGATTGGCACTAATGCAGTTGCCACTTTTACAGCCCGAGTAATCGTCAAGTCTAATGCTTACGCAAGACGTGTCTTTACCGTTTCCCCAGTGACACTCGTGACTAATGCTTTTAGCTCCATTTTTACAGCCCGAGTAATCCTCTACTCCAGCGTTTCTCAACCTTTAAGTATTTGCGACCCGAGTTTTCATAACAGTTTTAATTGTGCCCCCCTAACGTTTTTTTGAAAGGAGCCCACTAATACCAATTTGTTCTTTTTTAATTAATGATAGATCATAGATGCATATTTTATTATACCTACTTAAGTTTTATCAACATTTATCTAACTCTGTATTTATTTTTCTAGTATCAGAATGTAGTTTCAGTTAATTTGTTTTGGTTTCAATAGATGTATTTTTCATATTTTTGATTCCTGTTTTCTTTTTTTCACATCTTTGCGCCCCCCTTTTTGTTACTTCGCACCCCCCTGGGGGAGCCCGCCCCACAGATTGAGAACCACTGCTCTAGTCTAACGCTTACATGAGACATGTCTGTACAGTTGCCCAAGTGAGGCTCTGGACTAACGCATTTAGTTCAGTTTTTACAGCCTGAGTGACACTCGGGTCTAACGCTAAGGAGGTTAAATAAATAAAAGGTTTATTCTCACCATTACCTCCCAGAAAAGCTCCAAAAGGGGCATAAACCAAACACGTTAGAACTCTCTTTCTCTCTCTCCTCTCCTTCAGGCCAGCTTCTTCCACCTTACTTTGGCTTGCCCAGAAGAGGTTGAGGGTTCTCTTTTATCTGGGAGTACTTCCAGTACTAGGGCACAACCCAATGTAAGTACTTCCAGGTCAGTCGGAAGTCCCAAAAAGTAGAGACTGTGAATCTCTTCACCTCCCCATGGAACCCAACAGGGCTGCCCCACAGGACTACAGATCCCTGCAGGCGTCCCTGTGGAAATCCCACCTAGCATATTGAGGGAGAGAATAATCGGCAAACATAATTTCTCCTGGTCCTTCCATTGCGGCCGGGTAAGGATTGCTGTTTAACCCTGGCCAGGATGTCAATCTCTCCATGCTGTCTATTACAACATACATAGAGAAATGGATATTTTTTGTTAATAATAATCCTTCATAATACTCTACAATAACCTTTTTTCCATGTCGTTTTCAAGAAATATGCCCAGTTTGACCCCAAATGTCTTCTCATCTTAGACCACTTACCTTCAATCCACTTCTGCTCAGTTGGAGTTCTCCCATCACTTAGTAGGACACCATATTTAAGGCACACCTTTTTAACTTCATCTGGCCTTGTCGTTGTGCCCTTCTTTTTTATTTTTTCAGCATATTTCACTCTTGTTTTTCAATATTCCCTGAGCAACCTTGCCGCTGCATTCATGTTTGCTCTAACATGTGTACTGACCTCTGACCCTCCTGGCATTCATAGTTGCTTGTTACAGTGTGGCCTGTCACCTGCCATCCAGTCCACATCAGATATCACAGCAAGCGGCTATCACATTTTGCAGCATTAAGAGTCAACACACCTATAGAGTGAACATGACAGTGATGTTTGTGAAAGACCCTCAATTTCTGATGCTGTGTGGTATTAAATGGCAAAAGCCACACACGGATAATATTCACATTTCAGGAACTCATTCAGTTTTTTTTTTTTACAAATGAGAATTGCTTTTCATCATACAAATCTAATGACAGAATAAAATCCAAATATTATGCAACTTAAACTATAAAAATAAACACAGTGTATACATATTTATATATGAAGTTTATAGCGATCCGGCACAGCTAAGATTCACACTGTCTTTAAGATGGCGATTTATTTTTTAAAGAGGGGATCCCAGGATCACACCCTGCCTTGGCCCAGCTCATACAACATACAAACTCCCTCACAGAGACAAGAAAGCAACAGGTAATAAAAAAGCAATTAGTTCTCTCTAGGGTTGAGGGTACACATTGACAAAAGTTGACATCCAGGGGTAGAGGGAGACAATCAGCGGTAAATGGCGACAAAACTCATTGTTATGTTAAAGGCATTCCCTCTCTGCTTGAAGGAATGTTAGACTCATTGACTCAGCATCTAATTCCTGTGTGTACGCGAGTTACGAAACGTAATCAATGGCAAGATGGCATCGCCATCTCACCATGGAGCGAAGCGAGTGCAGAAAACAAAATGCTCAGCAGACAATGTTTTGCGCAGTCTCTGATTTTTCAGAATCTGATTTTGTTGAGAGTAATCAGGAGATAGGGGCGGCACGGTGGCATAGTGGTAGCGCTGCTGCCTCGTAGTTAAGAGACCCGGGTTCGCTTCCTGGGTCCTCCCTGCGTGAGTTCTCCCCGTGTCTGCATGGCTTTCCTCCAACAGTCCAAAGACATGCAGGTTAGGTTCATTGGTGATCTTAAATTGTCCCTATTGTGTGCTTGGTGTGTGGGTGAGCTGGCACCCTGCCCAAGGTTTGTTTCCTGCCTTGCGCCCTGTGCTGGCTGGAATTGGCTCCAGCAGACCCCCGTGACCCTGTAGTTAGGATATAGCGGGATGGATGGATGATCAGGAGATCGAGCAGGATAGTGCTGAACCGGCATCAGCTGATTGGACCCCAGCTGATGCCACTCCAGCTGAGCGCATTTGTGCAGCAGATGCCCCTATGGCAAGGTTCATGTGGGAGAAATGACATCGATCCGTGGCTATCACAATACAGCATGGCTTGCTGTTGGACACAACAGATTACTAGCTGCTGGACTACTTCAGGCTGTTCTTTCCGGATGCTGCCTTTCAGCCACTGTCGGACGTGATTTTTTAAATTGCACCGCATTTTCGCTCTTCAAAGTAGAAACCCACAACAAATTATGAGATAAAGGGCTTTGTTGCATTACAAATAGCGATGGGACTGGACTGGTAATATAACTTCAGGGAGCATTGGTCCAAACGTGCTTTGCCACCTGATGGCTTTGGACAGTTTATGCCACGTGATAGGTACGTGTTCCTGCAAATTTTTATTAATTTCTGTGATAACCAGAAGCAAAACACAAAGGAGTGAGCCAGGCTATAACCCCTATGCATAAAGTTCAGCCCCTGCTTGACATAGTGCAACCAACATATAAGCAATTCTATCAGCCTGGCCATGATTTGTCTGTGGATGAATTTATGACAAAATAAAAGGGATGCCTTTTTTCTGCCAGTATATGCCAGACAAGCCCACAAAGTGTGGCATAAAGGATTTTATACTGGTCAATTGTGACGATGCGGGTACTGCTTCATGTTTCCATCTAGCTTCTGGGGAGCTCTCGAACTCAACACCACCGGTAATGTCACCGGTAAGCTAGACACTCACATACACGACCACAGTGTTCACAGTCTCGTTTGCACACAAGATCTGACACGGTTTTCAAATAAAGAGGGGGTGTAACAAAACAAGTTTGTACCACGTCTTTATCTGAAAACGGCGTCAGATCGAGTTTGTGAAAGCTTGAACGTGAGTGAGAGAATAAAACTGAAAAATAAAACACTTTGACAAGTACTATAAATTGACAGACACAAATCAAATGTATGTTTTTAATGTATGACATAAGCAATAAGAGCAGCTCACGACTCAAAATGGTAAATTTGGGAAGCAGCTGATATCGAAACTGCGACCGCTTGATTGGAAGGCAGCAGTTCTTAGCATTGCACCACGCAAGCTGTCGTATCAACCGCCTACCGTAAACTGCTTTCTTTTTTCTTCAGTTAAATTCTTGAATAAAAGTGCACTTGTTTTGTTATACTTGTACCTTTTGTGAAAGTGTTTATTTCATATTTGTATTTCATGCTTCACACATTATACATTTCATGTCTACATTTTGTCAATTATTACTAAAACATAAAAAAACGTTTCTGTGTTAACTACGTTTTTACAGAGATGTTGATGACACTGAACACACATGAAATGTATGTATTGTCACTCGAAGATAAACACTGAGAAACTTCTTTATGAGTTGAACTGCAGCGGTGGGCGGGGGGATGGGATACCAGGCTGCTTGTTGCTTATCGACACATTTACAGGACAAAAGACGCTGATGGAGAGGTGCGAAAAGATTTATGGTGGGCTGGATTTATGAGTTTTCTCGTAGGCTCTGGTAATTCTAGTGTTAAACCTCTGAGATGGCTTTTTGTAGCCTTCCCCTAAACCATGAGACTGAACAATCTTTGTTTTCAGATCTTTTGAGAGCTGCTTTGAGGATCCCATGCTGTCTGTCACTCTTCAGAGGAGAGTCAAAGGGAAGCACAATTTCCAATTGACCACCTTAAATACCTTTTACCACTCATGATTGGACACTCCTGTCTATGAAGTTCAAGGCTTAACAAGTTAATCCAACCAATTTGGTGTTGTAAGTAATCCGCATTGAACAGTGACAGGAATTCAAATCAGTAAAATTACAAGAGGACACACATTTTTTCACAGCCAGTTTTTCAAATCTATATATATATAATTCACTAAGGCGAGACAGCCATGGAAAGCATGCCGGAAGGGGCGTGGATTCACTAAGCCGCCGACAAGTGAGACAATTATGGTGCACGCAGGAAGGAGCCATGCCCCCCAACTCCAAGACCATTGGATACGACGACAACTCACAGAGCCACGCCCACCATTCGGACGCGACGACACAGAAAAACCGGCATCATTTATATTCGTCTGTTGTAGAGGTCACATGCAGGTCCGACCCACGTTGACTGTTTATAGAGGCATGTTTCTCACAGAGGTGAATCGCCATATGCAGCGTGTAAAACAGTTTGCGAGGGGTATCCCATGGGATCCTTAAAAGGTTCCTTTACAACTGAGGTTAAAACACAATGAAGTGAGCAGTCTTTAAAAAATGAGTTTTCGGTTACGACGCACGACCGCGTGCAGCATAGCAAACTGTTTTACACGCTACATACAGCAATTCGCATCCACAACAAACATGTGTCTTCTTAGATGCTCCTGCACTTTGTACACACCCCCTTCCCACCGTGGTCGGGTGTCTTGGTGGATTATATATAGAAAGGCAGCCAAAACCGCACAGAGCAATGAAAAGTCTACGTGAGTCACAGGTGCATCCGGACTGTACAAAGACGACAACGACTCAAGTGACAAGGTGGGCACATGAGCAGGCAGTGCATACTGAGCGAGAAATCAGCAGACTAGCATGACGGAGGGAGCGAGTGGACTTCCTTCTCCTCTCCTCCCATTCCACACTCCATGCCTGAGCGCCGCGCGGACGATCGCGTGTTGGTTCGTTCCGGGCATTGTTACAATGTTGCTTTTCTTGCTGATTTATTACATTACCAATTTTTCAAATGTTACTTTTCTTCCTGTGCTTAAAAATTCTTACAAAAATGGCCTGATTATGCGGTGTATGGTACGCCGCGGGTTGGCTAGCTTGATTTAATTTCATACAACTAAAAACTACTTCACTAAAAATCTTTGCTAGAAAACACCCCAGTGCTCAGATGTTCCTAGGAAATGAAGGACATACCACTGTTATCTTTACTGCTGAAAGGAGAGTCCATTATTATGCAGGCTGAGAGGGGTTCTCAAACTTTTTCATATGACTGTAGATGTGAAATCATATAGCATGCAGGCTCATACAACTTGCAAGACAGTAATATTTGTCAAAAATAAATATTTCTTGTTGAATTCATGTGTTAAAAATTGCTTTGTGTTCTTTTTTTAAAACAGTGAGTTTTTGGAAAAATACTCAGCCCTGGGAGAAAAGAAACAAAAAAAAATCAGCCCTAAAAGAGTTAATGAATGTCAGTCAGTCATTATCCAACCCGCTATATCCTAAGTACAGGGTCACGGGGGTCTGCTGGAGCCAATCCCAGCCAACACAGGGCACAAGGCAGGAACAAATCCCTGGGCAGGGCGCCGACCTACCGCAGGGCACACGCACACACACCAAGGATAATTTAGGATCGCCAATGCACCTAACCTGCATGTCTTTGGACTGGGGGAGGAAACCCACACAGACACGGGAAGAACATGCAAACTCCACGTAGTGAGGACCCGGGAAGTGAATCTAAGTCTCCTTACTGTGTGGCAGCAGCGTTACCACTGCGCCACCATGCCGCCCCATTAATGAATGTATTAAACAATAATACATGAAATAATGATCCCACCCCAGTTCCTCTTATGGCAATGTACATCCATCCATCCATTCTCTAACTCGCTGAATCCAAACAGGGTCACGGGGGTCTGCTGGAGCCAATCCCAGCCAACACAGGGCACAAGGCAGGAACCAATCCCGGGCAGGGTGCCAACCCACCGCAGGACACACACAAACACACCCACACACCAAGCACACACTAGGGCCAATTTAGAATCGCTAATCCACCGAACCTGCATGTCTTTGGATTGTGGGAGGAAACCGGAGTGCCCGGAGGAAACCCACGCAGACACGGGGAGAACATGCAAACTCCACGCAGGGAGGACCCGGGAAGCGAACCCAGGTCTCCTAACTGCGAGGCAGCAGCGCTACCACTGTGCCACCGTGCCGCCGGCAATGTACAATAAATACAAATTTGACAATAACAAACCGCTAACAAAAACCACACACTATGACAAACGACAACTGATGAAAATGAAATGATGGAGTAGATAGTCCAGAGATCAACACGCTGTATGTGAATGTACAGGTCAGTCCTACCGGTATTTCCTGATGAGATGATGACGTGTGAATGGGATCAGGAGCGCTCCTTTCTTCACAAGATGACAACAAATCCTCAGACAGTCCTCATGCAGCAGGAAGACACCAGACAGTCCATACACCAAAAACAAACAAAAATAATTATGGCATAAAGAGACTAAACCTTACAGCATCCTTGGGTCAAATTTGGCTCGGTTTTGTGTTTGAAATTATTATTATTATTATTATTACTAGGGGGCTCTACTCTCTTCGCTCGCCCACCCCCCAACCCCTCTATCCAGGTGCGCACTTCACGCTCGTCACTTCGCTTCTCTGCTGCTCGGTGGGGTCACACGCTAAGGAGTTGCAGACGAATCATCTGCCACTGCGCTGCGTGTTCTGCGTGTCGCGCTGCACGACGATCATTTAAAAGCCTCTACAGCAGCTGTCCTTTTATCTCACTTGCTTGTCTTGCGGGACGTTAACGCGTCTCCAAGAAATTGTTTGTAAGTAGGGCGTGAAGTGCAAGAGGTCTCGCGGGACTTCCAAGGGTCTCCCCGAGGTCATCACATCTCGACCCGAAAATTTTTTTATATAATAGTTAGATTCATTTAGCAGACGTCTTTATCCAAGGTCAGACTTGGCAAACATAGTTGGCAGACAATTCAGGGACACTTAAAAGACCATTACACCCTTATAATAGGGTTACCAGATTAGAAAATTAGAAATACGGTACACTCTTAAAATCTCTCTCTATATTACTATATACATACATTCTTATATGCCCCCTACACACCCAGACTACATATATTATATAAAAGTAGAGACATAAGTTAAAAACATAAAGCAAGGATTTTAATGGGTTATGAGGAAAACAAAATTAAGATCATTTGAAAATGATTTAATACAAGCTAAAAGAAAATTCTGTCAAAGTGAAATCATTTGAAAATATTTATTTAATGCAGACATCAGAGAAATATTATTATTATTTCATACAGGCAGTTAGAAAAAAAGTGGGCCGTGGCAAGCAATTATAAACCACTTTGTTGACAGTCATTGTATGTCGCAATGCTGATAAAGAACTGCACAGCAGCGCGGCTGGAAAGCAAAATGGTAAGAGTGTCGCCGTCCTCAGCCAACCATAGCAACTGAACAAGTTGCAAACAGGCAGCAAACACGAGTTCGCTCATTACATTTGGGTTATTTTCATCAAGAGAATCTGAGAAAAGAAAGTATAATTACTTCTAAAGTTACAACTAAGTACCATAAAGAAGGTAGTAAATATATAATTTTATTACGAAATTTGACAATGAACTAAATACAGGACATTTGGGTGTCCCTGAAAGGTCAGTACTGGACAGGGGACAAAATGATCAAATATGGGACATGTCCCGTATATAAGGGATGTCTGGCAACCCTACCTTATAATCCACTTAGCACTAGTTCACTTTCTTCCTCCTCATTGTCTAATTCACTGAAATCCCCAAACATTTTCCAAACTCCTTGACACGATCAAATATAAAACCTAACCAAGTTGTTGTGCGAAGTCACTTCAAAAACAGCACTACACTGGAATTAAAGGATAAGTGATCCCATAGCTCGGATAGCAGTGACATACAAAATACTCCCTTGCAGGGCTGCAGCATTTCCTCATTGCCAGACATGTCTGCGGCCTAGTGCTCTATGACATACTGTGCATAGCATACAACACGTCTAATTCTACCTCAGCATTTCCCAGGCTGCCCTCTCTTGCTCACTTGACCATCACCTAGGGTTTTTGTAGCAAGTTCTCTGTTTTCAAACATATCCATCAATCCATCCATTTTCTATACCGTATATAAGCTGGGTCTTGAAACCTGAAAAATCGATCACTAAATCAGACCCAGACATATACGCCCATTCAAAAATCAAAAAACATCTTGTTTCCTCCTCCAATCTCACATCAGTTTCTCAGGCTCATCGAATTTTTTTGTAGCAGCGCAGTTCCCAATTTCTTTTGCTACTTCAACAATGTTTCATTTAAACCAGCTTCATATTTTCTTCTGATCGAACACTCTTACGATAAAGGTGTATGAGGGTGTGAGATACAAAAACCACAAATCAGTGCAAACGTCGCTTCAGAATAGATAGAGAGGAGAGAGAGGTTAGGAGCACACACCGATACATCGCATTGCCGCACCCACATACAAATAAAAGGCTGTGTGGTTACTCTCTCAGGTGGGTGTTAGCATATCATCATCCCTTGGACCAACAGTGTGAGTTTTCTGTATTCGATTTATACAAGCGACATTCTAAAATACCAGAAATTATACTGTAAAAGCAAGTCCTAACTTATCCACGGGTGTATACGGTAATTGCTTATCAGGAGGACAGGCCATATAGTCATCCTTGTGGTGAACTACACCATGTTAAAAAATGGTCATGAGTGTATCTATTGATAGCTTTACTGTTATTTTTAAATAGCTTTTACTACCAGTTTATGTGAAGATGTGGGTTTGAATCCCACTTCTGCCACCATTTGTGATACCATGAGTTGTGGGAATGGTACCATGCTACATTCTGGGCACTGCATGGATTGAATACTCTGATGGTGAGAGCAGAGAGACACAGATAAGAAATTACAAAATTAAAAACAAGTTGGCATGGTGGCACAGTGGGTAGCGCTGCTGCCTCGCAGTTGGGATGCCCGGGTTTGCTTCCCGGGTCCTCCCTCCATGGAGTTTGCATGTTCTCTCTGTGTCTGCATGGTTTTCCTCCCACAGACATGCAGGTTAGGTGCATTGGTGATTCTAAATTGTGCTTGGTGTGTATGTGTTTGCCCTGAGGCGCCCTGCCCAGGGTTTGTTTCCTGCCCTGTGTTGCCTGGGATTGGCTCCAGCAGACCCCCATGACCCTGTAGTTAGGATATAATGGATGTAAAACAACAAGTGTTCTTGATTTACAGCTGCTCCACACAAAAAAAACAAAGTGTAATAATGAAACCCCAAAAGCAAAAATTAGAAAGGTATCCTGTGGCAGGCTGCAAGAATAAAAAGGCTCCAGATTAATGGTGATTGTACCTCAGAGACCCATGATATTGTATATAATGTACCCCAATGATCTATTCTGGGTGTTCTGCTCTTTTCATTCTCCATGCGTCCATTAGGTCAGATTATCTCAAAGCACAAGGTGAGCTGCCACAGCTATGTAGAGGGCAGCACTCATTGCTCTCTAATCCAATGTTTTACCAGTGTTTCCGATCAGATGAGTGGCAACTTTCTCAAACCAAATAAGGAGAAAACAGATATCATGAAAATAGAGAGGGCATTAGAAATGAACTTGATCCCTTAGGTTTAAAAATTAAGGCAGAGGTAAAAAATACAGGGGTAATCATGGATTCTGAGCTAAACTTTAAATCACATATTGGCCAGATTAGTAGGATTGCATTGACTCACTTAAGGAATATAGCAAAAGTTAGACCTCTTATAACTGTAGAAGACGCTGAAATATTAATTCAAACTTTTGTTTTAGTCGACTAGATACCTGTAATGCACTCCAAACAGGACCACCTAAGAAAGACGTCAATTGAGTCCAATTAGTGCAAAATGCAGCAACCAGAATCTTAACTAGGAAAAGAAAATCTGAGCACATCACACCAGTCTTAGCATTGCTACATTGGTTACCCATGTCATTTAGAATCGACTTTAAAATATTACTAGTGGTGTATAAAGTCTTAAATAATCTTGCTCCATCCTGTATTTTGGAACACCAGTCCCCTTAGAGTCCAATTTGAAACCTTAGATAAGGGGTGCCCACACTTTTATGGTATAAAATATATGTTGTCATACCTTGCATAACTGAATAACCTTTATGGCACAATAACAATTCAATACATTTATAGTCACTCCAGTATTTGGATTTAATAATCGTCATGTGGGGAAAGGCTGACTCGCATAAATAAGTAGAGCCGAATAATGCAGTCAAGGAGCTTTTGAATTCAGTCGAGTGAAAAATGACGGCTGTCCGATTATCTGCGATTTTAGTTCCCTCTCCTTTCTCTTTCTCAGATCGCTTTTCGGAAGGAAGTCAGTTTTGTAGTTTTTATGAACAGTTCGAAAGTGCCTTTCCACATTTTCCTTCTTTGGAACAGCAATGATAGCTTGACAGATCAGACAAACGCACTTGTGATAGAAAAAAATCCTCTTCCAATTCCACATCCAGCCCATAACCAACACATTTTTTTTAAATCTCTTCTTTAGTCGACATAAATTGGAAGGCTAACTAGATAACAGCCAGCCAGAGTTTTGCAGTAGCTCGCGTGTTTGATTGTGCATGCAGGATGACCAGTGTGTTAGAAGAAAAGAGATCTCAGACTGGCCGCCCTGTATGTCAATCAAGTGGCAGATGCCATAGGCAGGATATATGATAACGTTTAAAAAACGTTTTTTAATGCAACACGATCTACCTGCACTAGCTTTGTAATCTACTGGTCGATCACAATCGACGCATTGGGCACCCCTGCCTTAGCTCGTCTAATGGTGTTCTGCTTATAAGAGCTAAGCTTAAAAGAAGTGGTGAGGCGTCTATTTGCTGTTATGCACCTAAATCTGGAACAGTTTACCGATAGAAATTCACCAGGCTAATACTGTGGATCATTTTCAAAAAACTGCTAAAAACACGTTCTTTTAATATGACTTTCTTACAGCTACGTTTTAGTTGTATTCCAGTATACAGGGGCATAGAATCACCATATTCTTCAGGGTATTCGTAATCTGTTCTAATCTCTACTATTCTCTGGTCTCTGTTCTGGTTCTTCTGTGGAGGTGATCTGTGCCACCACCACCCGATCAAGGCGCCATTCAGCCCCTTTTGATGTTTGAATGAAGTCAGGGGTCTCAGCTCTCCACGAGACCATCCATCCATCCTCTTCCGCTTATCCGGGGTCGGGTCGCGGGGGCAGCAGCTGAAGCAGAGAGGCCCAGACTTCCCTCTCCCCGGCCACTTCTTCCAGCTCTTCCGGGAGAATCCCAAGGCGTTCCCAGGCCAGCCAGGAGACATAGTCCCTCTATGCCGTGTCCGTGTCCGTATCCTGGGTCTTCCCCGGGGCTTCCTCCCGGTTGGACGTGCCCAGATCACCTCAACAGGGAGGCATCCAGGAGGCATCCTGATCAGATGCCCGAGCCACCTCATCTGACTCCTCTCGATGCGGAGGAGCAGCGGCTCTACTCTGAGCCCCTCCCTGATGACTGAGCTTCTCACCTTATCTTTAAGGGAAAGCCCAGACACCCCTGCGGAGGAAACTCATTTCAGCCGCATGTATTCGCGATCTCGTTCTTTCGGTCACTACCCATAGCTCATGACCATAGGTGGGGGTAGGAACGTAGATCGACTGGTAAATTGAGAGCTTTGCATTACAGCTCAGCTCCTTTTTCACCACGACAGACCGATGCAGAGCCCGCATCACTGTGGACGCCGCACCGATCCGCCTGTCGATCTCACGGTCCATTCTTCCCTCACTCGTGACCAAGACCCTGAGATACTTGAACTCTTCCACTTGGGGCAGGATCTCTCCCCCAACCCTAAGAGGGCACTCCACCTTTTTCTGGCTGAGGACCACGGGCTCCGATTTGGAGGTGCTGATTCCCATCCCAGCCACTTCACACTCAGCTGCGAACCAATCCAGAGAGAGCTGAAGATCACGGCCTGATGAAGCAAACAGGACAACATCATCTGCAAAAAGCAGTGACCCAATCCTGAGTCCACCAAACCGGACCCCTTCAACACCCTGGCTGCATCTAGAAATTCTGTCCATAAAAGTTATGAACAGAATCGGTGACAGCTTCATCAAATCCTGTCATGTGAAGCATGAAAAGAAAGAGGTCTGATTTAAGAACATTTTTGTTAGGTAGAATGCCCAGTGGGGGCCGGGTGGTCTTTTGCCCCCCACTTTAGATTTAGATTTTTTCTCCAGCCTAACTGGATTTTTTTTTTTTTTCTGTCCACCTGGCCATCTGATCTTACCTATTTTAATTTATTCTTTAATATCGTTGCCTAATTTTATTTGTTTTTCTTTTCATATAACTTTCTCATTGATGTCTTGAAAAGCACTTTGAGAAGGGCCAAAAACATCCTCAAGGAAAAAACTCATCCTGGAAATTCTTTGTTTGAGGTCCTGCCGTCAGGAAGACGCTTTAGGTTAATCCGTGGACGCACAAACAGACTAAAAAAGAGCTTTTTTCCCATCTGCCATAAACTTTCTGAACTATGAATCTCCTCAGTCTGAGATCATTTTTAATTGAACATGTACAATAAGCTACTGTATATTGGTAATGTGCAATATACTCATGTAATACAATATAGAATATGTACTATTCATTAACAGGTGCAATGACAATTTATGCTGCTGTACTTTAAGCAATAATAATTTTCTCTGGTTACTTGATCACTTAACACTGTATACGACATATTTGAAATTATTTAACATTTCTTTAAATGCACCTTGGGGCTGTCACAAAAAGTAATTTCGTTGTGTTACACAATGACAATAAAGTGCTTGAACTTGAACTTGAATTTGTTTGTTGTGAGGGATTGCCGGCCGTGTATCCCAGCCAACACCCCCAAACCGCCAGATGGAGCCATCCCTGCAACATGAAAGGGCCTCGAATTCCAGCAGGGCATCCTTGAACTTGGAGTCTTTCAGCACAGCCTTGCTGGATACCATGGGGGCCACCGGAGGATGCTGCAGGGAGGCCCAGGGACTTATATTTTCCTTATAGCCCGGAAGTAATTCACGATTGCGGAAATAGAAGGAATGATATACTTCCGGGCTGAAGAAAAAGAGAATTACTCGACCCGGAAGTGTTGGATAATCACATGGACTGAGGGCTCAAACACTTCCGGGTCAAGGAGTATAAAGGACTATGGGAAATCCCAGACGGGCGAGCTGAGTTGGGAGGCAGGGTGGCTAAGCGTCTGGGAGTTTGGAGGATTGGATTATTGTATTGTTTATTGAGTATTGTGGAGAGGAGCGTGCTTTGTGCACATTATTATTATAATAAATAATAATTGGACTTTTTATCTGGTGTCTGACGAGTGGTCTGAGGGTACAAGGGTGCGAGAAAACCCTAAACTGTCACATTGTATGAAAATGTGCTATAGAAATAAATGCTGTTGCTGTTGTAGAAGAACAATTGAAGTATCAACCTGGTTCGTTTTGTTTAATATTATAACAAAATAACAAAAAATTACTCTTCTTTGGAGCTTTTGCCATTGTTTTTGGGTTATGTGAAAGAAAAATGAAATGCTTGAAAGCTACTAAGGGTTAAAAACTGACAACGCTCTTTTGCTGTAATGGCAGGTTATTCATACAGGCGTCTGTCATTAGACAGTAGGTGCAGTAAGCTGACCTCGGACACTTTCGTTTTTAGGAACGCGTCAGTTAGACACAGAAAAGATGACCTTTCCTACTTTAGGGCCCCATCTGCAATGTACACAAAACAGAAACGAATGGCCAATTTGCGAAATGCATAGATAAACGATATTATGCTTATTGATAAGTAAGGGGAACGGGGAGGGAGGAAAAAATATAAGCTGACTAAAAAGGGAAGCCTGCGCTCTTCTGCCTTTCAACGCCTGAATCCGTGTACTCGTGTGTGACTGAATAAAAGCTGATTGATTGAACTATTCCCGTCTTCCTCGGGGGTTACTTGCACAGTTACAAAAGGTTGTCAGAATTGATTTGGCTTCTAGCCGTCACTTAGGGTCAGTCTGCTCTGGAACTCTGTGCAGAGGGTCGCTGCGGCCTAAATGACGCCTCTTTCCGGGAAGGTGGAGACTTTTATGGTTGGTGAACTGGAAGGGGCAGGGTCAGTTGGCCTAACTGGGTGGCTTCTCGGCACTGTGTGGAGTGAAGGATATGACGAAGTTAAGGACAGCGCCCCCTCTCATCCCGATGGGTTATTAAATACCGTGACAGAGCCGCTGATGCACATGCATGACGGTCCATACTCTACATAACAGCCATCACTTGTTTTTTGCTATTTGTTGTAAATATTCCATATCATTGCAGATAACTGTGTTTTGAATGTATGGCACCAGAATTATTAGTTTCTGGTGCTTGAATTTTTAAAAACATATACTTTAGTCTGTGTGCCCAGTGTTTCTATGACTGGTCCATTTAGGCATGGTGCAGATGCCTGGCGCAGAGTTGCCAGTGCAGGGGGCATCACCCTTAAATAAATGTATGTCCTCACCTGTGGCATTCACTTTTAAATAAAAACACAAAGAAAAGTGACAAAATTATAAAAGTGTAAAAATGAATCTATGCCATGTAAAACAGTCTACTGTACATATAAAAAGTAGGGAGATAAACAAATTTCCCTAAATCATCCAGTCTTCTCTAAGCCTCCACTTTCCATCCTCTAGTCTTCATTTCAAAGAAAGGTTTTAAATAAAATAAAATGCCAGTTTGCAGACACCCGCCATTCCGCTCGTCTCTTCAGCTCTTTTAGCTCAGACGAGATGAGGTTACGCTGATCAGCACAGGCCGGACCTCCTCACAAAGACTCCACAGTCTGTTAGGCTTCACGTTTAACAAAGGACACTGGGTGGGATCTAAAAAGAAAAAAAAAAAATTGTCTGCAGACGGGAAGCATCACATCGGCTGATCTGAAATTGGAATGCGTATGTCGGGAATGAAGCAGACAAAAATAAAAAAGACATAACTTTGAACAGAATCGCCGTGTAAAATGAATAGGGCATGGAGTGGCAAAACACAGCCATGATATTAAAGTTTACAGACTCAAGATCATTTGAATGCATTTTTTTTAAAGTGCTTTCATTTCAGAAAACTGTCTGTTTACATTTTATTGACGGTGAGTTTGCTGAAGTCTGGTATAAAGAAAGCCGTCCTCTGAAAAGGGGTCCCGATTTCCAAATTAAGGAACTCAAAAGCACACACACAGACAGACATACACAAATACACGAAAAGCGATGAAGTCAGGATCCTGCTGGGCATGTTAAAAAGGGTCCGTGTTCACTTGTGACCCCCCTTTTGTCTCAGTTGCCACGGGAACATGGGCAGCTTTCAATTCAGCTTTCACAGAAGTGACAATAAGAGGCGAAACTTAAGAAAATCTTGCCATTCCCACACACACACAGAGTCACATAGCGTTTTTGTCAGCCTGTTTCTGCTCCCATCTTCCTGTGGCGGTAGGGGTTCCACATTAAAGGGTTCCCAGATATTTACTAAAACTGTGCACTTTTTACCATACATTTTCCATGCCTGATTTATCCAGTTCAAAGGTCACAGCAGGAATGCAATCTGATCTGAAATGGTCGGATTTCTGCGCGCACACATCCCTGGAAACATCAGATTTGTGTCACATTAAAGCAAAGACGTCGGATTTGAGTCACTTCAGCCTGGTAATGTGAATGATGCCATAATTTCAATGTGAATTGCCTCTGTAGTTAAATTACTTTTAAGACTGCTGTCAATTCAGTTCATCCTGGTTCATTTGAGGAAAATCCTTATATTATTTCGCTTTGGTCTGTCCGTGCTCGATATAAACAATGGTTGCCACAATTATTGTATTCCTCCTCACAAATAGCAAGGAATCCATGTTCCTGGCAGAGTTTTGGTCTTAGGTTTATCTTCAATGTGACCAGTCAATCACTGTGATATTTGACTGTTAATTCGGTGCACTTGAAAAAGTCTGGGAACCCCTCTCAGCCTGCATAATAATTTACTCTACTTCCAACAAAAAAGATAACAGTGGAATGTCTTTCATTTCCTAGGAACATTCGAGTACTGGGGTGTCTTTTGAACAGATTTTTAATGCAGGCGGCACGGTGGCACAGGTAGCGCTTCTGCCTCGCAGTTAGGAGACCCGGGTTCACCTCCCGTGTCCTCCCTGCGTGGAGCTTGCATGTTCTCCCCGTATCTACGTAGGTTTCCTCCCACAATCGAAATACAAGCAGGTTAGGTGTATTGGTGATCCTTAATTGTCCCTGGTGTGTGGGCTGGTACCCTGCCCAGGGTTTATTTCCTGTGTTGGATGGAATTAGCTCCAGCAGATCCCCGTGACCCTTTAGTTGGGGTATAGCGGGTTGGATAATAGATGGATGGAAGATTTTTAGTGAAGCAGTATTTAATCGTATGAAATTAAATCAAATGTGAAAAGCTGGCTGTGCACAAATGTGGGTCCCCTTGTAATTTTGCTGATTTGAATGCCTGTCACTGCTCAATGCTGATTACCGGCAACACCAAATTGGTTGGATGAGCTCATTAAGCCTTGAACTTCATAGACAGGAGTGTCCAATCATGAGAAAAGGTATTTAAGGTGGTCAATTGCAAGTTGTGCTTCCCTTTGCCTCTCCTCTGAAGTGTGACAGACAGCATGGGATCCTCAAAGCAACTCTTAAAAGATCTGAAAACAAAGATTATAGAGTCTCCTGGTTTAGGTGAAGGCTACAAAAAGCGATCTCAGAGGTTTAAACTGTCAGTTTCAACTGTAAGGAATGGAATCAGGAAATGGAAGGCCACAGGCACAGTTGCTGTTAAACCAACCCAGCAGGAATGGCAGGCCAAGAAAAATATGTGCAGGATTGTGAGAATGATTGCAGACAACCCACAAATCACCTTTAAAGACCTGCAAGAACATCTCGCTGCAGATGGTGTATCCGTACATCGTTCTACAATTCAGTGCAATTTGCACAAAGAACATCTGTATGGCAGGGTGATGAGAAAGAAGCCCTTTATGCACTCACACCACAAACAGAGTCGCTTGTTGTATGCAAATGCACATTTAGACAAGCCAGATTCATGTTGGAACAAAGTGCTTTGGACTGATGAGACAAAAATGGAGTTATTTGGTAACAACAAAAAGCACTTTGAATGGTGGAAGAAGAACACCACATTCCAAGAAAACACCTGCTACCTCCTGTCAAATTTGGTGGAGGTCCCATCATGCTGTGGAGCTGTGTGGCTAGTTCAGAGACTGGGGCCCTTGTTAAAGTCGAGGGTCTGATGAATTCAACCCAACATCAACAAATTCTTCAGGATAATGTTCAAGAATCAGCTACAAAGTTGAAGTTACGCAGGGGTTGGATATTCCAACAAGACAATGACCCAAAATACAGTTCGAAATCTACAAAGGCATTAATGCAGAGGGAGAAGTAGAATGTTCTGGAATGGCCATCACAGTCCCCTGACTTGAATATCATTGAAAATCTATGGGATGATTTGAAGCAGGCAGCCATTAAATTTAACTGAACTGGAGAGATTTTGTATGGAAGAATGGTCAACAATACCTCCATCCAGAATCCAGACACTCATCAAAGGCTATAGGAGGACAGCGTCTGGAGGCTCAAAGAAGCAAAAGGAGGCTCAACTAAGTATTGATGTCGTATCTCTGTTGGAGTGTCCAAATTTATGCACCCGTCTAATTTTGTTAAGATGCATATTGCATATTTTTTCTTAATCCAATAAACGTAATGTCACTGCTGAAATACTACTGTCTCCATAAGGCATGTCAGATATTAAAAGGAAGTTGCTACCTTGAAAGCTCAGTCAATGATATACAAAAATCCAAAGAATTAAGAGGGGTTCCCTAACTTTTACATATGACTGTACTTTGTTACTGACCGAAGCCTCCCGATTAAATGAAAAGGCACAATCATTAAACTGGCTAACTACCCACTTAAGTACATAAGAATGATGCCACAAGCCTGGCACTTGCAGTGCCCTATAGGGACTCAGTATCCTATACATTCAGGTGACCCCAACCAACTTGGGGGGTGGAGGGGGTCATACTTCTACCGCACTTCTTCTATTGATGTGTGATTTCTCAGCCATATGGGGAAGAAAGCAGCAATCCTCACACCGGGTGACTTCACATTTGCTTTATTTACATAAGATATAAAGACAAAATGATGTTTAAAGTATAACAATACCAATAGAATAAAAGTATGATAAAAATAAAATAGAAAGGAAAAGTCCGGATATAGTCTTAGAGGGGCTTACTGAAACATCAGCAAAAGTCAAGGGTGGTTGTTGTCCTGGGCGGCTTTCCAACTGAGAAATCGGTGTCAGGCATAAGTTTGTGTTTCTCGATGTCCATATGAGGTGGTCTTGTTCCCTGTTTCTCTTAGATGTGTCCTGGCCTCAGTACTCCACAGGGACTCAAAAACATACAAGTGACCCTGAGACACATGAAGCCTCAACACCCTTTTGATTATATGTCACTTACCAACCAACGAGTGGGGTCTATTACTTCTACCACACTTGTTCTTCTATTGAGGTGTTTCTTCTCAGACTCGATTGTCCTGTTGGGAATAAAGCAGCAATCTTCTCACACCCTGTGCCTTCATATTTACTTCAGTTATATAAGATATAAAGACAAAATATAGCAATGTAAAGGCCACATGATATTTACTGTATTAAAGTATAACAATACTAAAAGAATAAAAGTGTAATAGAAAATAAAATAGAAGGCAAAAGTCTGGATATAGTCTTAGAAGGGCTTACTGAAACATCAGCAAATGCCAAGGGTGGATGCTGTCCTGGGTGGCTTTTCAACTGAGCAATTGGAGGCAGGCATTGGTTTGTGTTCTTCTACATCCAGATGAGGTGGTCTTGTTCTCCATTTCTTTTTGATGTGTCTTGGTCTCAGTTGACCACAGGGATAAAAACACACACGTTACCCCGAGACACATGAAATCTCAGCACCCCTTCAATTATATGTCACTTACCAACCAACGGATTATTACTTCTACCGCACTTGTTCTTCTAATGAGGTGCGACCACTCAGACTTGATTACCCTGTTGGGAATAAAGCAGCAATCTTCTACACCAGGTGCCTTCATATTTACTTCATTTACATAAGATATAAAGACAAAATATAGCAATGTAAAGGCCACATGATGTTTATTAACACCAATAATACCAATACCAATAGAATAAAAGTGTAATAGAAAATAAAATAGAAAGCAAAAGTCCGGATATAGTCTTAGAAGGGCTTACTGAAACATCAGCAAATGCCAAGGGTGGGTGCTGTCCTGGGTGGTTTTCAACTGAGCAATTGGAGGCAGGCATTGGTTTGTGTTCTTCTACATCCAGATGAGGTGGTCTTGTTCTCCATTCCTTTTTGATGTGTCTTGGTCTCAGTTGACCACTGGGATAAAAACACATGTGACCCCAAGACACATGAAATCTCAGCACCCCTTCAATTATATGTCACTTACCAACCAACGGATTATTACTTCTACCGCACTTGGTAAAGACCACATGATGTTTATTAAGACCACATGATGTTTATTAAAGTATAACAATACCAATAGAACAAAAGTGTAATAGAAAATAAAATAGAAAGCAAAAGTCCGGATATAGTCTTAGAAGGGCTTACTGAAACATCAGAAGATGTCAAGGGTGGATGTTGTCCTGGGCGGCAATCGGTATCAGGCATAACTTTGTGTTCCTCGATGTCCATAGGAGGTGGTCTTGTTCCCTCTTTCTCTTAGATGTGTCTTAGCCTCAGTACTCCACAGGGACTCAAAAACACACAAGTGACCCCGAGACACACAAAGCCTCAGCACTCCTTTGATTATATGTCACTTATCAACCAAAGGAGGGGTCTTACTTCTACCCCACTTCTTCTTCTATTGAGGTGCGACCTCTCTGACTCGATTATCCTGTAGGTAAGAAATCAGCAGTCTCCTCACACCTGGTGCTCTAATATTTATTTACTTCAGTCGCTCAAGACATCTTGGATCTAGTGATTCTCAATCCTCTATCTTCCTGCTCTCTGGTGGCTTTCCCAATGGCAACTTGCCCTTCTGGCCTCAATGTAACTCTCAGTGGCCCACTCAGCCTTCCCGCCCAAGCTAATTAAACAAATGAAGGTCCCTTTTTTTAGACACCGTTGCAGAGCACCTTAAATAGGAAGCTGCAAACCCCAGCAGCATTTGTTTCAAGCACCTTGGACTTTTAGTTTTGTCATCACTTTCCTTATTTCAACCTCTAATTTAAAACCAACAAAACAGAACACATCTTACTCGAGTGCTAATTAAGTGAAACTCAAAATAATTGAAATTAAATATTATGCTGTGGGAAAAAAGACAAAAAAATCATTATTAATTTAGATTGCATATCTTGCACACTAAATTATTCATCGATGTTGTGACCTTGAGGAGAGTTGCCGTCAGTTTATTTACGCTGTTTGTTACGTGACACTGCACTGTTAAAAAGAGAGAAAAAAAAAGAAAGGAATGTTTCTTAGTGTTGTGCGGAAAAAGACCACAAGAAAATAAGTCAGCATCTTTTATTCAAACCACCTTGACTCCGATGCCTTTAGTGATTTGTCATTTGAAAATCATCCTCTACAAGTTACCTTTTTTTTCTTTTTTCTGATGAGTAAACACCTACTTGGGCTCGGATAAAGGACTTTTTAATGGATGATTCAGTCCCTCTAAACCACTCACCTTGATGGCAGCGTGGACCTGATGCGACTTCCAGGCTTGGTTATTGTCACAGTGATGAAGCACAACCTAAGAAAGTATTTGGGGGCTTTTTTCTGATTTTAATGTGCACATTTCAAGGCTTCACAGAATCTCAGTAAGGAACTGTGATTTTCTGTGGTAAAAATTGAAATGGCAATGTACTTTCAACAATAGCAGTAATTTATACAATGCAATACAATACAAAACAATACAATACAGTCAGTCAGTCATTTTCCAACCAACTATATCCTAACACAGGGTCTGCTGGAGCCAATCCTAGCCAACACAGGGCGCAAGGCAGGAACAAATCCCCGGGCAGGGCGCCAGCCCACTGCAGACAATACAATTTATTCTTGTATAGCTCAGAATCACACAAGATGTGCCACAATGGACTTTTGCCTTTTGACAGTCCTCCAGCCCTGAATCTCTAAGAAGACAAGAAAAAACTCCCCAAGGAAAAAAAATGGAAGAAACCTTGAGAAAAGCAGTTCAAAGAGAGACTCCTTTCCAGGTGGGTTGGGCGCAAGAGTGGCATTTGTGGGTGGCAAGTGGGGTGACCACCCCAGGCCCAGCACCTAAAGGGGTCCCTGTTTTTGAGGTCCGTGTGTCCCGTTCGAGCATATTTGTGAAGTAACTGTATATTCTCCACTATATAATGTATATATTTGAGATGCTTCTAAGAGGAACCCTTTTAAAATCCCTCTGTAAGGTACAATTCCATACATGTACGTCTTTGAAAATATTCCATACTCCACCTTCATTGCCTGAAAAGGGTCACCAGTATAATCCCTTCCTAAAATAGGTAGAGCCCATTAGTTGCTAAGTTTCTGCATATCGTGACTCAGAGTATACTTGCAATTTGAGTCCTTTTCTCGAAGACACCCTGCTAATTTCCGCATGACACCGCCTCGCATTTCGCACTGTCGTGGTATTGTCATGAATTATGAATTGCACTTTTTTAATAGATTATATTGTTACATTTTGATAACGTCCGCGTGTTATCTTGCAAAAATTTAGCTCAATACTTTAATGAGAAATTCCGGTGTATGTTAACATTATTTTTATTAAATTCGTGCACAAGTTTATGCAGTCCACACATACCAGGAGAGGCTCAGAGTAAAGCCATTGGACCCTCTGCATCGAGAGGAGCCAATCGAGGTGGTGAGAGCATTTGAAACATGATGCCTCCCAGACACCTCCCTGTGGAGGTTTTAGAATAATGACCAGCTAGGAGGAGACCCCGGGGGAAGACACAGGTCTCGCTGGACAGTTTACATCTCCAAGATGGCCAGGCAATGCCTTGAGATCCCACTGAATGACAAGAGTGGCTGAGATAAAAGACATATGGGCCTTACTGCTAAGACTGTTGCCCCCATCACCCAGTCTTGGATAACTGGTGGAAAATGAATGAGGCTAGGGATCTGCACTGAAAATCGGAAGGTTGCCCATTCGAATCCCATAAATGCCAAAAGGGACTCTGCTCTGTTGGGCCCTTGAGCAAGACCCTTAACCTACAATTGCTGAGTGCTTTGAGTAGTGAGAAAAGAGCTATATCAATGCAAAAGAAAAAAAAAATGAATGAATTCTTCTGAAAATTTTTAGGACTAGTCAAAGAACCCATCATTGCCTGAATGAACCTGAATATAACTCTCTTTTGGAAACACAAAACACAATGAGACAAAAAGACGTGTTCTTAGGCAATAACAAATTGTTATCAGAATCAGATTTATTGGCCAAATATGCGTGCATGCGAGGAATTTGACTCCGGTTTTGGTTATTATTATAACTTACATAATTGACATTCACACAACAGTTAATACAATACAATACAATACAGTTTATTTTTGTATAGCCCAAAATCACACAGGAAGTGCCGCAATGGGCTTTAACAGGCCCTGCCTTTTGACAGCCCCCCAGCCTTGACTCTCTGAGAAGACAAAGAAAAACTCCCAAAAAAAACCGTGTAGGGAAAAATGGAAGAAACCTCAGGAAAGGCAGTTCAAAGAGAGACCCCTTTCCAGGTAGGCTGGGTGTGCAGTGGGTGTCAAAAGAAGGGGGTCAATACAATACAATACACAGAACAGAACAATTCCTTAATACAGCATAATAATAAAAATTTTAGAAGTACGGTTTAACAGTAGATGATATGACATAATTAGGTTTGGATATTTTAAGAGTCCTGGAGACCTCATCCATCTAGCTGCCACCCCATTTGGCCATGCCACGGCTGAAATGTTGCTCCGATGAAAGGACCCCTCTTTCCCATGATTCCTGTGATCCTCCATCAGGGATGACTTTACCACAGGCAGGCAAACAACTTGGCAGGTGGGCCGTGGCACCAATTGCCACATTTGAGTACCGAGAACAGAAACAGAATAGGTGAGGGTTAGTATTCAAATATAATTATCATGTAACTTATGTTTTAGTGCTAATCACTGACAACAGAGATGCAGTCTGTACAGTTAATCAGCAGCTCTAGTCAGGGTGTGCTAAACTGAAGTAGTGAGTCTTCAGCCGAGATTTAAAGGCTGAGACTGAAGGGGCATCTCTTATGTAAGCAGGAAGACCATTCCACAGTTTAGGGGCCCTGTAACTAAAAGCTCGACCTCCCACTGTTATTTTATTAATCCTTGGAATCCTAAGCAGACCGGCATCTTGAGATCTTAATGTGCGCTCAGGTTTGTAACTTATGATAAGTTCAGATAAGTAAGCCGGACCTCGGCCATTTAATGCTTTATATGTTAAAAGGAGGATTTTGAAATCTGCCCTAAACTTAACTGGGAGCCAGTGTAAAGATTTAAGAACTGGGGTTATGTGTTCATATTGTAGCGACCCGTGGAGGAGTCTTTTAAGATTTCGAGCCGAACTCTGCCGTGCACCTCTCCGAAGCTGTCGGCTAGCGGCTTGCCAGCGTCATGCACGCAACTGCACCCAGCTCTTTAAGAAAGAGAACACTCGTGCCCCATACACCGCACGACTCCGAGTGTCTCGGTAGTTTGCTTAGATAACATCTTAGCAAATAAACAGCTCTGTCCTGTTGTATCTTTTTATTACAGAAGATAGTCAGAAACAAAAGCTCAACATTATTCGCGGCCATTGCCAAGGTCAAGCACGAAGACACATTTCAATAAATTGGTACTTTTTACAAAATAAATAACCCCCGGACGGCGATAACCCAAACCCACCCAACCAATTAAATACAAACACACCATTATTTACAACACAAATGACAATACGTAAATTCTGACATACAATAAGCTTTTTATAAATTACCCATAATTTCCCCGCAAACTATTTACATAAATTACCCATGAGGCGTCACTCCGCCAGCGCTTGCTGCCGGGTTGTTACACAGCCCCCTCCTAAGAGGGTTAGTGTCCCCACAACCCTACTCATCACAGATAAAATCACGTAAATGTCCTGGCCGTCGACGGACACGCTTTGTCCTGCCGGAGGTGCCATCACTGGTGTCGGGCTCAGTCCTGTCACTGTCTGACTCGGTGCCGGGGGTGGAGGTTGGAGAACCGCTTATATTTTCGAGTTGTTGTTGCTCTGGGGCCAGTGGGTGGTATGGTGCTAAACGGTCCTTGTGCAGCACCACCCGTCTGCCTCGTCCAGGCATTCGGACTCGGAAAACTACCTCCGATATTTTGTCCAATATTTCTCCCGGTCCTTGCCAATGGTGGGCTAGTTTTGGGGACAATCCCCGTTTCCGTTGGGGCAAAATACCCACACTTTGTCCCTGGCTTCAGCGTCGGGCCATGAGCCCGAGTCATAAGCCCTTTTTGGCGTGCTCCAGCTCCCTCCAGGGCCTCCCTGGCCAGTCGATGAACGGTGTCCAGCCGCTCTTTTAGCCGTCTAAAATAATCCATTTCGGGCCCACCAATAATCTCAGGCTCAGGGGGTGAGCCAAACACTAAATCCACCGGCGTGCGAAGTTCCCTTCCAAACATCAGCCCCGCTGGCGTGCATTGGCTCGACTCCTGCACTGCTGTCCGATATGCCCATAGGACCAAAGGCAGATGTTGGTCCCAGTCCCGCTGGTGTTGACTGGTCAGAATTGCCAGTTGAGTGGCCAGGGTGCGATTAAATCGCCGACCAATCCATCACTTTGTGGGTGAAGGGGTGGTCCGGGTCTTTTTCACCCCAGTCGCTGACACACCTCTCTGAACAAACGGCTCTCAAAGTTCCGCCCCTGATCGCTGTGGAGCTCGTCCGGAACTCCAAATCGAGTGAACATTTCATCCACGAGTTTTTGGGCAGCTGTGGGGGCACTCTGATCCGGAACTGCATACGCCTCTGGCCATTTGGTAAAGTAGTCCATTGCTACCAAAGCGTAGCGATTTCCGGCTTCCGTTACAGGAAAAGGACCCAGTATGTCCACGCCAATTCTCTCCATGGGTGCCCGACCAGGTATCGTTGCAATGGCGCGTGAGAACGTTGACCAGGTCCTTTTGTGCAGTGCAGACGTCACAGCAGTGGGCGTGTAGCTCTGCGTCTTGCCGACACCGGGCCAATAAAACCGCTGCCGTAGTCGGCGCACTGTCTTAGCGTTCCGTAATGTCGGATCCAGCCGCTCCGTGGACCCATCGGAGGACCTCGGCGCAAAGCCTGGGGAACCAGTAGTTGTAGCCGGTCAATTCCTCCCGGTGCGTGCCACCGCCTGTAGATTACGCCATCGTGCAACTCCAAGTTGCCCAACTGAGAGTGGAGTATTTTGAGTTCAGGCCCCTGTGGCGACACGGTTTGCCAGTCGGGACGTTCTTGTGTCTCCAACCAGCCCTTTACCTTTTCTAGTGCTTGATCGTTCGCCTGTAACTGCCTCAATTGGTCAATAGTGTACGGCTCCCCTACTCCAACAGTGTCATCTATCCTTGCGGATGCGGACGATGGCCCCAGCCCCCTTTCTTCCTGTCGGCGGCAATATCGACATTCATTGCTGAGGCATGGACGCCTGGAGAGGGCATCAGCGTTGGCATGCTGCCGTCCCGGTCGGTGCTGTATCTCAAAGTCATATTCTTGTAGAATCTCCATCCACCTTGCCACCTGGCCCTCTGGTTGCCTGAAATTCAACATCCAGGTGAGGCTAGCATGGTCAGTCCGCAGTGTGAACCTAGTGCCCAATAGGTAGGGCCGAAAGTGCCGTGCCGCTAGGATCACTGCCAACAGTTCCCGCCGAGTGACACAGTAATTCCTCTCCGGTCGACTGAGGCTGCAGCTGTAATAAGCTATCACTCTTTCTCCAGCCTCCCCCTTCTGTGAGAGCACGGCCCCAATCCCCACATTGCTAGCGTCAGTGTCCACCACAAAAGGTTGGTTGGGGTCAGGGTGCGCCAGGACCGGCGCTGCGAGGGCAGCCTTTAACTGTTGGAAGGCGGCTGTGCAATCCTCCGTCCACCCAAACTGTTGGCCCTTACTCGTTAGTCGGTGCAAAGGGCTGGCAATGGTCGCAAAGTTTTTCTGAATCTTGGTAGTAGGAGGCTAAACCCAAAAGCTCCGCAGTTCAGTGATATTGGCTGGTGGGGCCAGTTGCTCACGGCAGTCACCTTCGGGTCTGTAGCCACCCCACTCTCGCTGATTACGTGCCCTAGAAACTGAGTCTGTCGGGCGAGAAGATTGCATTTCTCAGGGTTTAACCGCAACCCGGCGCTCTGAATGGCGGTCAGGACCTCCCTTAAATTGTGCACCGCCTGGTCAAAGTCTCTGGCATGAATCAGCAGGTCATCTAAATAGACCACACAGCGGGTTCGGGAATGTCTTTTAGGACCCGCTCCATTAGTCTTTCAAAGCGTGGCGGCGCATTACAAAGTCCAAGCGGCATTACCTTAAACTGCCACAGCCCTTGTCCGATGGTGAATGCAGTTTTGGGTCGGTCCTCTGCTGCCAGTTCTACCTGCCAATATCCACTGCGCAAGTCCAAAGTGCTGAACCAACGGGATCCAGCCACATAGTCCAATGCATCATCGATGCGAGGCAATGGGTAAGAGTCTTTTCGGTGACTGCATTTAATTTACGAAAGTCCACACAAGGCGCCAACCCCGTTTTCTTCCGCACCATGACCATGGGTGCGGCCCAGAACTGTCAGAAGGCTCAATGATGTCGTTGGTTACCATCTCGCGAATCAATTCTTGGCAGCTTGGCGTTTTGCAAGAGGCAATCTGTGGGGCGCAACCGAATGGGGCGGCGTGGCCAGTGTCAATGTGGTGTTTGACTAACGAGGTTCTGGTGCAGTCCTCTTCTCGAGCCGCAAAATGTCCACAAAGTCGTTCAATACTTTCTGGAGTTGCTCCTGCTGTGGCGTGCTCAGCTGTTCACCACTTCGATGGCCCAATTCTTCCACAGCAGCAACCGTCTCAGTGGATGGGTGGTCGTGTGAGGAAAACCGTTGGGGAGCACTGGTCTGAGCTGCAATACTCTCCTGGGGGTCTTCTTCAGTCCCTGCATCTTCCGAACAGCGGTCGGGAGCGGTGAGCCGTGGTGTCCAGGCAAATCCAAGCTAACAGCCCTTCCAGGATGATTCCAGCCCGATTGGGCGACACAGTCTCATTACCTACGCGGAGGATGGCCCTGGACACATCAACACATGCTCCCCAGTGGGCCAGCAAGTCTAACCCAATTATGCATTTGTCTTTAATGTCCATGAGCCAGAATTCGTGGCTGGTCTGGCTCGTCCCTACTACTACAGTCAATAGTTTCTTTCCGGGCATTTTTGTCCGTTCACCCGTAACCGTCGCAGTTCGATGTTAGAAGGAGTCCAGTCTTTTGGAAGAGGACCAGCTGTTTGGGCAACACTCCTCTCTGTAATAGACAAATAGTGGACCCGTGTCCACTAAGGCACTACATGGCCGTCCGTCTATAATGCAGTCTAGGTACAGTCCACCTGAAAACCCAGCGCCCCACTTTAGGGCAGTCATTGCGGAGGGATGATGATGGCTGGGCGCGACTGACCTCCACACCCTCAGGTTGGTCCCTTTCTACCACTCGCTCAACTGCTCGTTAGCGGCTTGGGCGTGATGATTGGCGTGCGGAGACCCAAGCTGTAGTACCTCTTCAGCCCGTTCAGCCTCCCGTAGTGCCTCACTCAAATGTCTGGGCGACAGCAGACAGGCGTGCTGGCGGAGACGCTCTGGTGTAAGGCCCGCAGGAAAGCATGAACACTGAGTTCTTCCCTTGCTGCTGTCGAGAAAGTAGGGTAACCTTTCCGTACATAGACCCTGATGTCAGCTGCAAATGCTCCCACACTCTCACCTTCACGCCGATGTCGGTTTGTCAGCTCCTCCCTGTTGTGTTCCGCTGAGGTTCTCTGTCCAAAACGACGGGTGAGAGCATCGGTGAGGGCCTGAAGATCACGACACTCCTCAGGCGGCAGGTCGATGAGTACCTGAAGTGCGGGACCCTCCAAGGCAAGGGCCAAGTGTGTTGCAGCTTCCTCGCAGCTCCAACCATTGTGAAGAGCAGCCAGATCCACTTGTGCAAGGTATGGCTCTAGGGGCGTCAACCCGCTGTATCGTGGCAGCTTAGCGGGTGACCGTGTGGGGAGGACCGGCCGACTGGTGATTTGGGGTGTCGTTGCGGCAGCTACAGGTTCATTCGGCCGTGCCTAGAAGATCGCAACACTGTCCGGGGAATACTGGCACCCTCAGGCCAGTTTGTCCTTATTCTCCGTGCAGTTCTGCTGATCAGGCGCTCCAACATAACGCTATTTTCGAGATGGCACGCTCTATTTCTTCAAGACTCTGTTCCATGACGGCGTCTTCTTAACAGCCTGGTCTCCCACTTCTGACACCAATGTAGCGACCCGTGGAGGAGTCTTTTAAGATTTCGAGCCGAACTCTGCCGTGCACCTCTCGAAGCTGTCGGCTAGCGGCTTGCCAGCGTCATGCACGCAACTGCACCCAGCTCTTTAAGAAAGAGAACACTCGTGCCCCATACACCGCACGACTCCGAGTGTCTCGGTAGTTTGCTTAGATAACATCTTAGCAAATAAACAGCTCTGTCCTGTTGTATCTTTTTATTACAGAAGATAGTCAGAAACAAAAGCTCAACATTATTGCGCGCCATTGCCAAGGTCAAGCACGAAGACACATTTCAATAAATTGGTACTTTTACAAAATAAATAACCCCGGACGGCGATAACCCAAACCCACCCAACCAATTAAATACAAACACACCATTATTTACAACACAAATGACAATACGTAAATTCCGACATACAATAAGCTTTTTATAAATTACCCATAATTTCCCCGCAAACTATTTACATAAATTACCCATGAGGCGTCACTCCGCCAGCGCTTGCTGCCGGGTTGTTACAATATTTTTTTGTTCTTGTAATAATTCTTGCAGCGGCATTTTGGATTAACTGGAGGCTGTATAGAGAACAGTTTGAACAGCCAGTGAACACCGCATTGCAGTAGTCAATCCTACTAGAGATAAATGCTTAAATTAATTTCTCACAATCCTGTTTATTTAGAAAGCGCCTTAATTTCCTAACATTTTTAAGATGGAAAAAACATGTTTTGGACGACTTTGTAATATGCGCTTTAAATGACATGCTAGAGTCAAAGATAACTCCTAGATTGCGGGCTGATTCAGTAAAATTAATTGGGATTCCAACTGAGTTAAATGACGACAAAATATTGCTGTGATCAGCGTCATTCCCTCCAACAATTAACATCTCTGTTTTATCTGTATTTAAAGACAAGTAGTTCTCATTCATCCATTCCTTTAATTCACTAACACAACTAATTAAAGACAACATCGGAGAAACTTCATTTGATTTAAATGAAAAGTATAACTGGGTGTCATCTGCATACGAGTGAAAATTAACATTATGTTTCTTAATGAGAGATCCCAGTGGAAGCATGTAAAGTGAAAACAGTAAAGGTCCCAGTACTGAGCCCTGCGGGACACCATATTGAACTTCTGTGTATAATGATGGAGTACTGTCTGCACATTTCTGTACATACTGGAATCGATTTGATAAATAAGAACTGAACCAAGCGAGCACGGGGCCTGTAAGCCCAACATCATTTTCTAGCCTGTGTAGTAAAATCGAATGGTCAATGGTGTCAAATGGTGCACTTAAGTCCAACAACATAATTACAGTGGAGTTTCCTTCATCAGAGGATATCAGAATGTCATTTACAACCCGTGTTAGTGTCGTTTCTGTACTATGACCAGTGTGAAAGCCAGACTGGAATTTCTCAAATAAATTGTAATGGTAAGGTGTGACTGAAGCTGACTGGCGACTACTTTCTCTAGTATTTTAGAGAGAAATGGTAAATTTGAAATAGGCCTCTAGTTATTTAGTATGTGTGGGTCTAGGTCTGACTTTTTAAGTAAAGGTTTAATGACTGACACTTTTAGTGCATCAGGTACGGTGCCATGCAGTAATGAACTATTGATAACGGTTAGAATAGGCGCTGCAAGAACATCCATTGCACTTATTACTAGTTTTGTTGGCACTGGATCTAGGGAACAAGTAGTGGGCTTCATTTTAGTAATTAAAGTTAAGACTTCCTGGTGAGTTACAGGATTAAATAGCACACCTCAGATTAAAAAAAAAGCATTTACAATATGTAAACAGTATTGAGAGTACTGCAAGACCCTGGGAGGCTTAGGGGGATGAAATTCACCATTTGTGAGCTTGAGGGCCTTGAGGAGCGTACGGCATTCATACCTGTGGTCTTAGATGAGATTCTGATTTGGAAACTTCGTGCTGGCCGATGTTGATTTCTGCAAATTTAGCTGCGGTGCATTCCTGTTGCCTCATGGGAGTGTAGGCACCGTGTTGGCAGCTCCCTTTACAAACCGTCTCCCAGATTCGCCATTAACTGATATTTTAAGTTGGACCAACAGTAATGTACAGTTGAAGTCTGACGTTTCCATACCCTTAGGGTGAATTCTTTAAAACTCACTCCACAGATTTAATACTAACAAACTGTAAATTTGGCAAACTGTGTTAGACATCTATTTTGTGCCAGGCAAAGTTTCAAAAATGTTCACAGACCTCAGAGTATTTCACTTTTAACTAACCTTTAAACCGCCACATACTTGAGGGGGTTAATGCACCCCCCTGGACGCCAAAAACTTTTTTCCTGCACTTTTTAAGGAAATGTCACAATTCACCAAGAAAAAGTGAAATTTTAATGGAACACATATTTTTTTCATGAAAAGAGCATCACAATTATTGTAACACTGATCATTTTACACTCTGATAATGAACTGTAAAAACTATAAAAAAAACTACTGCAAAAATCTCTTATTATATGTACAAGGTGCAACTGACACCATTGATGAAATTCAGTAAATCGGTGAGCCAACTGCACTTGAACTGGATGCATGCAAGCACACAAAGGCCAATGCTGACGCTCTCAGGCTCATCTAGTGCAGCGGCTGAATCCCAGGGACAGTGATGCTGATTCACTAGGGGGCGCTAGTGGTCATGAGCTGGCTGCTCAACGAATATACATCACTGACTGATCAGCTCCGGAGTGCTAGAAAATTGCACTGGGAACCAACTAAAGCTAGTTGCGGCGTTCAACGAATGTTCATTGCCGAATATACTCGGCTCCGGAGTGCTAGAAAATTGCACTGGGAACCAACTAAAGCTAGTTGCGGCGTTCAACGAATGTTCATTACCGAATATACTCGGCTCCGGAGTGCTAGAAAATTTCACTGGGAAGCAACTATAGCTAGTTGCAGCAGTTTAAGGGTTAACTATATCACAATTCCAGTGGGTCTAAAGTTTACAAACACTTTGTTACACGTGATATGCCAGTTTTATAGTGTGTAAACTAAATGTGTGTGTAAACTTCTGACTTCAACTGTACATGCAATATTTCGTGAAAATCGGTTGAGCCGTTATTGTGTGATTAGCGAACAAATAAAGAGACACCTTAATGGTTTACCATTTCGTTTCTATAGAGTGTAAAAAAAATAATGTTAAATTTATGGTAAAATACTGGTAGCTGTGGTTGCCAGAATTTTAATGTAAAAAAGAAGGTGATAATATTTATAGGTCTACAGTATAACTTTATAGTAAATGACTGTTTTTATCGTTACAACACATTCCAATAGAAGTGAACGTTTAAACATAACCTGAAATCCATGCACTGTAAGAAATATGCCAATCGTTAAACCCTTAACAAATATTGTCGTGATCAAACACCAGTACAAAGTCTGCATTAATAAAGTAACAACAACCAACAGCAAAAATGTATCATTTCATTATATAAATTGTAAAGAATTCAAGGTTTAAGGAAGTTATGTCCCATTGTCTGGTGGACATGTGACATTTGCTTTTGTGGTGCATGGCGTCCTACTGGCTTATCGAATACAACCCATCATAAATCAGAATCCATAACCTCAAAAAACCTTCAGCACGCAGGGAAGAATAAGTCTGCTAACTTTGTTTAAGTTTTTTCCTCCCCACTGTGCACAGGTAAGCCGTTCACCGGGAACAATATGGTAAAAGGGGGCGTGTCCTGGCGCAAATATCGTAACTTCAGTTTTACTGACACAGAGCTTTAGCGTTTTACATTTTACGGTTGTTTTGCACTGTAAAATTAACAGCAATTTTCCAGTGTAACCGTAATGTATCAGTATAAACGGTATAGGTAGCATATTTTGAAGGTAGAAAAATTTAGATTTTAGAGAACTTGGCTGTAAAAAACAATGAAATGTATTGTTTAAGATACACAGGTCATTTTTAGTAGAACCTTTTTTTCAGAAAAGGTATTTTACTTACCATTAAATTTACTGATATTTTTACAGTTCTCTGGGTGACACAGTGGCATAGTGGTAGCGCTGGCCTGTCACCCTGTCCAGGGTTTGTTTCTGCCTTGTGCCCTATGCTAGGCGGGGTCAGCTCCGGCACCCACCGCAAATTCAGATGGTTAGAAAATAACATGACATAACTTTCCCTCTGGACTTCAACTTTGATTTTTTTAGTTAGCCATTCTGGTTTTGTCATTTCTCCCTTTGATTTCTAGTTTTGGTATTTGCTGCATTATTTTTGACCTCATATTTTATCCTGGTCCTTCCTTTATAAAAATAAATAAATAAATAAATAAAAATTGCCTTTCATTTTGAAGCCATTATGGAGGAGGCTTGTCCTCACTCAGTCAGTCCCCCAAATACTATCTGCAGGCCTCAGCCTAAGCTAGCAAACTCATTTTAAAAGTTCACAATGCATAGACGGCTCCGCACTTTAACACAATGCTTCACAAGGGAGTGAGAAAATCGTAAAGCTCCGGCTTGTGAACAAAAAGGAAAGGAATGCTGAATTTTCTAAAAGAGGAATGTTTTTAACAAAACGAGAAAACAAAAGGATTTGTCTGAAAGGTAACCAAAAGCAAGGAATTCCCAATATGCGTTCCAACATTCGAGATTCAGAAAAGAGAACAAAAAGTCATGGAAGAACAATAAATCCAAAGAAAAGAAATCAATACTTACCAACTTCAAAAATCTTCAATGCCATCTCACACATCAGAATATAAAGGTAGCAGGAGATCACTCAGGTGTAACGTTATGGTGGCCGCTTCTCTTGGGGTTCCAGCCACAGAACATAAGATGAATGGAGTATATGAATTTAAAGACACAGGATGTACTGTACATACTGCAGTGTTACAATCTGGAAAAAGAAGTCACCACTAAGGCAGCACGGCCTAAAAAGCCATGCAAATGGGGAGCTGTGGAGAGGGGCGGGCAGAAGAGCCACATCTGCCAATCATAAATAAAGCAGTGGCTGGGGGCGGGAAATTGCTACGGTTAAGATGTACAGTGGGGTGTAAAAAACGAGTTTGAGAGGTGTTTGACAAATGTTTGTTCTTTGTTTGTCTGTTGTTTTTTTATTGAGGGGTCACCATTTTTTTTTTTTTCTGAGTCTGCATTATACAATTAAGAGCATATAACCTTTGTTTTTGGACTGATGCAACCACTTGCCTGTGTGGCTTATTTATCCCAATAGAAAAGGTTATTACAATAGAAAATAATGAACAGACATGGTAGGAATGACCTGAAACAGAGGTGTTGAACTCCAGGCCTGGTGGGCCGCAGTGGCTGCAGGTTTTCATCCTAACCCTCCTAATCAGTGACCAGTTTTCATTGCTAATTTACTCCTTTTCCCTTCATTTTAATAGCCCTGTTTTCAAGGATTCAGTGCTATGAATTGATTCCTTTATTCATTAAATGGTAGCCAAACAGAAATGAGATGCTAAATGAGCCAACAGATGAGCAGCTAAACTTAGGGTTGCCAGACATCCCTTATATACGGGACATGTCCCATATTTGATCATTTTGTCCCCTGCCCCGTACTGACCTTTCAGGGACACCCAAATGTCACGTATTTAGTTCATTTTCAAATTTCGTAATAAAAATATATTTTTACTACCTTCTTACGGTACTTAGTTGTAACTTTAGAAGTAATTATACTTTCTTTTCTCAGATTCTCTTGATGAAAATAACCCAAATGTAATGAGGGAACTCATGTTTGCTGCCTGTTTGCAGCTCGTTCAGTTGCTATGGTTGGCTGAGGACCACAACACTTTCACGCTTGCTGTGCAGTTCTGGATCAGCATTGCAACATACAGTCTCAACAAAGTTGAGATTGGGTTGCTACTACTTGCTACGGCCCACTCTTTTTCCAACTGCTTGTATTAAATAATAATAATATTTCTCTGTTGTCTGTATTAAATAATCAATCAATCAACATTTATTTATATAGCACAGATTCTAAATTGGCCCTAGTGTGTGCTTGGTGTGTGGGTGTGTTTGTGTGTCCTGCGGTGGGTTGGCACCCTGCCCAGGATTGGTTTCTGCCTTGTGCCCTGTGTTGGCTGGGATTGGCTCCAGCAGACCACCGTGACCCTGTATTCGGATTCAGCGGGTTAGAAAATGGATGGATGGATATTCATACAAAAAAATGTAGCTCAATGTGCTTTACAAAATGAAGAATAGAAAAATAGAAGACACAATAAAAAATAAACATAAGCCAACATTAATTAACATAGAATAAGTAAGGTCCGATGGGCAGGGTGGACAGAAAAAACAAACAAAAAAACTCCAAAAGCTGGAGAAAAAAAATAAAATCTGTAGGGGTTCCAGACCACGAGACCACCCAGTCCCCTCTGGGCAATCTACCTAACATAAGTCAAACAGTCCTCTTTGTATTTAGGGTTTTCATGGAAGGACCTGATGATGAGGGTCACGTAGACTTCTGGCTTTCAGTCCATCAATGTTGGTGCATCAAGATGCTTTGAATAGGTGGTGGTGGCACAGGAAAAAAATGAAACTAATTAAAAAATTAAATAAAGATTTTCACTTTTACAGAATTTTTTTAGCTTGTATTAAGTAATTTTCAAATGATTTTACTTTTGTTTTCCTCATAACCCATTAAAATCCTTGCTTTATGTTTTTAACTTATGTCTCTACTTTTATACAATTTATTGGTCTTGGTGTGTAGGGGCATGTATAAATTTATACATATATAATAATACAGAGAGAAATTTTAAGTGTGTCCAGTATTTTAAATTTTCTATTCTGGCACCCCTAGGTAAACTGGGATTTCAAAGTCCAACCAATCTCTTAATGAGAAGCTCAATCTTGCTGTTAATTAAAGCCGTTCTTTAATTCGACAGGCTGTTGCTGCTCTCATTTTGCCACAGCAGAAATTTCCAAAACTGATGATTTCTGTTTTTTCTAATGTCATAAAATAAGATGACTACTCTCAAACGGTATAAAGTTTTGGGGAATCGCCCTGTATAATGTCCGATGGGCAGGTCAAATAAATTTTAAACAAAAAGAGTTCAAAATAAAAAATCGACAAACTGATCTTGAATGGAGGAGTATTTATATACAACAAAAAAGGGCTACAGGAAATGAAAAAGCAGGATATGACGTTGTCACAATGGGACTGGAAGTGACATCATCTACAGAGGGATGGGAGCAGAAGAGGTGAAACGGCCATTTTGAGTGCTGGAATGGGTATGTGGTGTTTATTTTTCTTCTTTCGGTTAGAGAAGAGAGAGAGAGAAGTGTTAGTACCCTTCAGTAACCCTTAGTCCCACAATCTTTTGCTTACCTTAGGGCTTGCTGACTGCCTCCGAATTGCGCATGTGTGACACTAAGCACTTCATTAAAATGTTTGGCTGACCAGAGAGATCAACCTTACCGAGACCTTCACCTTTCTTTATTTTCAGATATTGTGTGTTGGGCACAGGTGAGCTGATCATGTGGAGGCTTGTTTTGTGTCTCATTATTGTTTGGCTGCTAATTAAGAAAAAAGAGATGATTAAGGGGCTTGAGTCACGTAAATTAAAACTAAAGCAAATGAAGTTAATTAGCAGCAAAAACTGATGAAAAAATGAAGAAGATGGTTAGAATGAAAACCCGCAGACACTGCGGCCCTCCAGTACTGGAGTTCGACACTCGTGACCTAAAACAAAAAAAATAATTTAAAAATAACAAAAAATACACATAAGGCCAGGACTGAACCTTGGCAGAAACATTACATCTGGCAACAGTGCCCTTGTTGCTTCCACATGGTTTCCAGAAGTGCAGCACAACGAGATTATAAACGTTAGTGGCGTCCTCTTCCTTGTCTCCAAGTTTCTGAATTTCTTTTGTCATGCTTGGGTCACAAAGTTGCACAGGAGAGAACAGGAGGGTTTCCAAGGAACAGAAGCTTTATTGTACAGTAGTTCTGGCAGATACAAACACAAGACCATTTCAGAAGCGTTCTAGCCACCCTGGGAACAGCTGTCAAACTCGAAACCTTGGCCTTACTCCTGGTGAAAAGAACAAAAAGTCTTCCTTTTCAAGGGGGTACAGCAGCTCGGTAGCAGCGGTTGGAGCAGATGGAGTCTGGGAGAAGAGATCACGAGAGTGAGAAACCACAGGATGGCCACGGCTCGGTCTTTAATAATTTTGAAGCTCCATGTGTTTGTTTCCTATTAAAAAACTGTTTAAGAGGGGGTTTCTGAAGAGTGGTCTCATCCCCCTGTGGCAGCGGTCACACAGGACAAACTTACCCACTGCAATGGACTGGCACACCCCTCTGGAATTTGTTCTTGCCATGTGCCCTGGGCTTGCTGGGATAGACTCCAGCACCCCCCAAACACGAGACCCTGGTCTGGATTAAGCAGGTTTGTAAATGACATGACAGGACAAACTTACCCACTGCAATGGACTGGCACCCCCTTCCAGGCTTTGTTTCTGTGTTGCGCCCTATGCTAGAAAATAACATAACGTGACATATCAATCCAGAGTTCAAAAAGAATTCAGAAAGTGGATGCGTGGGTGGATTCTGCACACAGTACCTAAGTCATACTTCTTCAAGAAGGAGACTGGCATGTCATGTTTTTCATTTCTCCTTTCTATTTCTCGTCGCATACTTAATTCAACCCTTTCCCCTTCCACCTGCCTAATTTACCTATAAAACTTTGACTCGCACATTTCCGACAAGGCCACACCAACCTCTTAGAAAGCAGCTTTTCTCCTCATTATGTAAATATATTCATGTCCCTCAACCTTCCCCTAAACACCTTTGCAATTTCTTGTTCAGTTTTCTATTTATTAATATGCCCCAGAGGCAATGAACAAATACCGTCTAAATGAAAACACTAAATCTGGGAGCCATTCTATTTTCACCGCCAAGATCAAACTGGGTTATGCCGTGTGTAATTTTACTCATGTTTCTGAAGGTTACACTAACATGGCTACAGTTTCCAAGCATTTTTAAAGGATATTTAATGGAAACTGTATGCACCGTGGGCTGAATGTTGGTATTTTATTTAAGAAACTCTATCAGATCTTGTCATAGAAATATCTCTCCTCTGGCACTTCTTTGTTAAGGATTATTAACCTGTACCGGAGACCTTGCACCGCTGCGGATTATAGATAGCCTCCTCTACTCAGATCCTATTTATCAGAAGGCCTTCTGCTTTACAGGAGTAATATATTCATATCTTTAAGCTCTGAATCATAAAGCTTCAATATAATGGGAGCTATTGTTTTTAGTGCTTGGTTACTTAATTTATCAACACACACTTTAGGCTCTATTTTTATTTTTTATAGCGATTGTACATTTGGCAGGTGTTTATTTGTAGCATAGTCAAAAAGAGTTTTGGTGCTTTATTATATTTTCACAGATATTTTCTAAAGGTGACCTACAGTACCATCCAAAAGCCTGGAAGCACTCAGACCCATGTTTTTTCATAGAAAGTGATTTCCAAGATAACATTAAATTGATATAAAAATAGAGCCTGGACAACAACAACAACAACATTTATTTATATAGCACATTTTCATACAACAAATGTAGCTCAAAGTGCTTTACATAATGAAGAATAGAGAAATAAGAGACACAGTAAGAAAAATAAGTCAACATTAATTAACATAGAATAAGTAAGGTCCGATGGCCAGGGAGGACAGAAAAAACAAAAAAAAAAAAAACTCTGCACGGATTCCAGACCATGAGACCACCCAGTCCCCTCTGGGCAATCTACCTAACATAAATGAAACAGTCCTCTTTGTATTTAGGGTTCTCACGGAAGGACTTGATGATGGACATAACTTGTGTTATTAATAACTATTGCTAACTGATTTTTAGTGTATTGTGGTGCCCATCATGATATTTGGAACAAAGACATTTTTTTTTTCCTTGGTTTATCCCTTTGCTCTTCCAGCAACTCAGACGTGATTCAAGTGTGCAATTAAGGGGATTTGCAGACATTTTGGTCGCACAGCAATTTGTCTACACGGCCCTCCCATTTTAGGGCACCATGATGTTTGAGACACAGCAATGACAGGCCTATATTCTTCAAGTGTGTGTGTGTTTTTTTTCTTTTGTTCAAATTAAATGGGGTTTGCCAGGTTGGCACGCCAACTATTTTTGGACTAGGATCATCCACCTGCATACCTCTGACTTTACCCCTTAACAGGGATGGCTGGATAGTATTAAAAGCATAAACATCAAGATCATTGACCGAAACGTTGGTGAACATGTATCTGTGAATCACAATCGATATCACATAATCTATCTATCTATCTATCTATCTATTATATAGTGCCTTTCATATCTATCTATCTATCTATCTATCTATCTATCTATCTATCTATCTATCTATCTATCTATCTTATAGTGCCTTTCACATATCTATCTATCTATCTATCTATCTATCTATCTATCTATCTATCTATTATATAGTGCCTTTCATATCTATCTATCTATCTATCTATTGTCACAAAACTCACAATGAGACATAGCAAGGTTTGGGGCAGCCGCCCGTATAATTTGGTATCCTGGCTGCAAATCGTCTTTTAAATGATAGCACTGCTGTGCTCAAAACCGAGTCCAATACAGAACTGAGGGAATAGGGAAAATGTGCAGGCTTTTAAAGGGGAAGACAGGAAGTAAGATCATAGGGGTCGGGCTCATAAAGTTCTTCAGCCATTGGTTCGAGCCCGGACGTGACATCACAGGGGCTGGAGCCAGCAAGGTCTCCTTCCATAGGCTCGGTCCCGGAAGTGACGTCAAGAGAGCCAGGTGGAATCTCCCGTGGATGGTCAGTGCACTCTGCCACATCCCGGTATGTCTCAGAACTGTCCTTACTCATGCCCTTTAGCTGCCTCCCATGCGCACGTGTGTGACACTATCTATCTATCTATCTATCTATCTATCTATCTATCTATCTATCTATCTATCTATCTATCTATCTATCTATCTATCTATCTATCTATCTATCTATCTATCTATCTATCTATCTATCTAATTAATTAGAGCACTTTTCAGAGATGTGTTTTCCTTTAAACCTTAAATCCACTCTGATTCAATGTTGGTTAACAAGAAAATGTGAAAAGATCCAAGGGGTGACGACATGGTGGTGCTACATGGAGACAGATTTGCAATTGCCCGCTTACCCATACGTCTTCATGAATATGTGTAGTAAGCTGGAGTACCCAGAGGAAAAACTAGGTAGGCACAGGGAGAATGTTGCCATTGGTCAGAAGCAGGACTTGAAGCCAGCACGCTGGATGTGTTAAGCTGCAGCACCGCAGCTCCCCAGATGTCGATGTGTTTTTTCAGGTTTATTCAACAGACACAAATTGGCCTGCTATGACTGAAAGCAGAAGTTTGCATTGTTGTGCCCTGTGATGGAGCATTTGGACATAGATGACCTCCAGATCTCATTGTAGTCCAAAACTTAGATTTAAGAAATGATTCGCGGGGTGATATTTTAGTATTGAAATGTGGAAACTGGTGTATTTGGCAGAACACCTGTGTGATAAATTCTCTGTCATTATCCCAGTTTACACCCTAAAAGGGCAGCCTCAGAGCCGCTGCTGCCGACTACGGCTACTGACATTATTATGCAGAAGTTGCAAGATCCAAATTAATTCATCATGGCTACCTATTTTGACAGCAGCTGCCCACAGGCATAACTGTTGACAGAGTTAAAAGTCGTAGTCAAGTCAATGAACACCATGTGGAGTGGGTGATGTTGCTCCGGGCATTTTTGTTGCCATCCTGTAAAGATCAAGTCAATTGTACCTTTGGATGAACAGAAGCCACGTTATGACACTCACAAAAGTAGCAGCTTGCAGACTGGTCTGTGGATGAGGATTTTTTCCAATCGTAGAAGAAGAGGAATGCCTTTGTAGCTTCCGTGATTGACTGTATCCCTATTTATTTCTGAATATGGTGACTACAAGAACATCTCAGTCTCAGCAGACATTTCTTCTTTGTCCCAGCTAATTAGGTGCAGCCAGTGAACAAGAGCCTGAAGCCCATATCTCTGGCCAGAATCGAATCAGGACCAGAGGGTTTATTGTTCAACTTTTTGGATGGTTTATTGGACTTATATAATTTATTTCCAAGTTCACTTGTGTACTTATTTAAGAGTTAGTGAGGATTACAGATTGCAGGCTGTCACACACATGTGGCTAGGAGGCAGCTAAAGGGCTTGAGTAATAGTAATACCACATCAGACCAGGGGGTGGTGGGGTGCACTGACTGTCTTTCTCAGTTCATTGCAGACCCTTCCGGACCCCATATTTGTCTCTTTCTTTTTTTTCCGGTGCTGTGCACCAGAAGGCGTGAGCTTATTCAGTGCGGCAGGAGCACGCAGATGGCTGGTTGGTTGTGCCACAACAAGCTTGACTTGGCGGTGATCAACGCACAAGTACTGTACAAGGCATGCACGGGGGCCACTGAGAAAAGGAGAGTGTTCATGGGTCACCTTGAGTTTCGTCGTCACTTCTTACAAGAAAAGGCAATGGATAAAGCACAAGAGGATGCAACAAAGACAAGCTTCTGTTCCAAGACCGCCGCTGCCCCAGCCCCTTCAGTGTAATATTAACCACAGCACAGAGAGAAGTGTGTACATTGCAACAGGTACACATGTTGTAAATGTAGAAAGGATGGCCCTTGGTTGTGTGGGGGAACTGTTAACATTTGAATCTGATGATTTCCTATTTTTGCAGAAATGACATCTCTGTACTATTCTTTCCTCTGCATGTCCTGGAGTACAAAAGAAACAACACATACAGCAACATGGAGACTGGCAAGATCGGGGGGAAAAAAAAACGCAGTCACTGATTACAAGCGCAAGAAGGCGTGCGAATGAATATGAATAATACGAATAATGTTGCATCCGTGCCTCAATGTTTTCTGAAATGTACTATACAGATCATAAAATGAGTTATTCCAAATGTCATATATATCTATGTGTACCTTTTCCCACATGTGAAATATGCATTTCTGCTTATTTAAATGATACAGTGGATTACATTTTTGTTATATCCCCTTTATCCATAGGTATTATTTACATGAGGTTTAAATCTTGATATGTCCACAAATGTTAAAAAAGAAAAAAACATTTCATGGGGTTTACTTACTTTTTTACTGTCATGTTTCAGCTACTCTATTCCCTCTGTTCAAAGTTGTATTTCTTGATTGTTTTGTGTTATGTTATGACATTTATTTGTGTTCATGTTTATTTTGTTTATTATGTACATTTTTCTTTGTGTTTATTTGTCCTTAGTTATGTCCCTTGAGTTTTGTGAGTGGCCGCCACCTATTTAACACTAGAGTCCCTGAACAATAAACACAATACAAAAATCAAAGACACGGCCAAAAAACAGAGCACATAGTTGAAAATTGAGGAAATCAGAGGGCACAGTAACACAAGAAACACTCGAACTGCATTCAGTGAACCACCAGGAACCATGGGAGGCCCTTAACACTAGAATCACTGAAGCCTATGAAAAAACTCGTAATCCCAGGCCACCTTAAATCCCTTCTCACTTCTCCATCAGTGTCTATTGTTTTGCAAATGCGCACAGCCTGCTGTCCCATCCACCCCACCGACACAGCTTTACTCGTACATGAAGTTCTCCTAGCTCAAGTCTGTTCATCTGGGTGTGAGATTATTTGGAATACATGCATTTCATGTGTGTTCCAGGTCTACAACTATCTGGGTAAGTGTAGGAAATACAGGAAATGCAAGACAAGAAATGTTGAACACATAACTAAAACAGAAACTTTTTCATGTTCTACTAATATTTCGCAAAATGCTGAAGTGTATAATATGTGAAGACTGAAGTCCAAATATCAAATACACATCCACAAAAGGTCTAACAAAACAAGTGCACTTTTTTCAAGAATTTAACCAAAGTAGAAGAATTTACAAGAGCGTGAACGTGACTGAGAGAATAAAAGTGAGTAATAAAACAAAATGCTAACTTTTACAAGTACCAGAAATTTTCAGCGGCTGTTACAGACTCAAAAATATGTTTTTATTTTATAACTAGACATTAAGCCCGTTACAATAACGGGCGCTAGAACAGTAGTGCGTAAACAGCAGTAGGAACAGTCTAGATTAAATGGCAAGGGACCTTGACCTCATTCTGTTTCTTGTCTTAATTCTTTTTGTTAAAAATATTTTTACAAGAAGCCTAAAGTAAAATAATAATAAAAATAAAAGAGAAACGGATATGACAATACAGTTAGTATAATTAATATTGCATTAGTGTAAAACTTTGTAACAATCTGTAATACACAATATCTGAAGAAGATATTTAGGAAAAAGTTTTTATTTTTTTACCTCATGAAATTTTTCCAATAAAATTTCATTATAGACAACATTTTTTGTAAACACTCTTGTTCAGGACCATCTACAACGTTGACAACAACATCTGTAAAACTTCTAACTCTTGATAATGCAACATATAAACGACCGTGGCTGAATACTGGTTCTGGCAAGTAAATGGCAACTTTTTCTAAGTTTTGCCCTTGAGCTTTATTAATTGTTATGGCAAAGGCTAATGTAACTGGAA
The DNA here is from genome assembly GCF_016835505.1 of Polypterus senegalus. NCBI lineage: Eukaryota > Metazoa > Chordata > Cladistia > Polypteriformes > Polypteridae > Polypterus > Polypterus senegalus. Next base: position 10,016,717 of record NC_053154.1, on the reverse strand, counting down.
ATTGTCGCCTTCTTAAGGTAATGGGTAAATTAGTAGACGATGGAGCCAAATCAATACGGGGACTATTCTGACGCTCATTTTCTTTTTCTTCAATCAATCTATTTGCTCGTATTTTTCTTTGTCTTTCACCCTTTCTTTTGTTGATGTTTACTTGCTGAGCTGACCGTTCTTCCAGGAGATGTTGCTTATATAGAATTGGAGTGTCTGTGTCTTTTGTACTTTTTTTTGGGTGGGATGTTGTTAAATAGTTAGTTAATAAACATGCGCGGGGTAGTATCTGTGGCGTCTCCCCAGCAATGGATTTTATGTGCGCGGCCGTGACTACCCAATCAGCACTCGCCCCAGCAATGCTGTCTTTTATTTGCTTATCATGCGCAACCGCGGCTACGCCATTCACTGTGTGCTAAGCTTCCAGTGTGTGTGTGTCCATGATGCCGGTTGTGCGTGTCGCACCGAGCCTCGCTCATGCGCACTTCACCAGAAGACACACACACACAGACACCTGGACGCACACAGGGGTTTTATTAAAGAGGATAGTAATAAAAATAGCCGCTCACTACTATCATAACCTCCACGTGGATAATATCCTTTTGTTGCTTTCTCATAAAATTCCAGCATATTAGTAAAACATGACCTCCCTCTTCTGAACCCATGCAGACTGTTCAATAAAACTCCTGTTCTCGACATGTGTTGCTTAAATCTTATCCTTCATTCTTCCTTCCATTAATTTTCCTATAGTTGCTTGGATCTGCCCAGTCACCCTTTTTATACAGTTCAGGTCAGGTCAGGTTAGGGTGGAGAGCATGCATTGGTACAGCGTGTTGCCGCACCCACCACATGATGAAAAAGCTCAGGATCCTGGTTGACAACCCCCCAGGCAGACTTACGGTCTAGTCCCACCATCGCTCACTGACGCTCCCACACAATACAGGTAATGTGCCTCATTCAGGACTCCATGAGCAACCACTAATTCAATACAAAGTCAAACCAGCAGTACCCAAGGATTATCCAGAGAGACACAGTAACAAAGAAGTCCAGTCTTCGTCTCTGGTCACTGGATAGCGTCCATGTCTCGCAACCATATAGCAAGACAGGAAGCACCAGGACTCTAAAGACTTGGACTTTCGTCCTTTTGCTGAGATATTTGGAGCACCACACACCCCATTCCAGCGACCTCATGACCCCCCATGCTCTCCCAATCCACCTATGGACTTCATAGGAAGAGTCACCAGAGACAGACACAGTGCTGATTTACTGTATATATAATGGAATAATATTGGCCATTTTCCTGTCCTTCAGAATTTCCCCAGTGTGCAGTGACTTTCCAAAAATATGTGTCAAAGGTTTATATCTGTATTCGCTAACCTCCTGGGGCCTCATGTATAACACCATGCATATAATTCACACTATAACATGGCTTAAGCACAAAAGCAGAAATGTTCGTACGCACAAAAAAATCCAGATGCATAAATCTGTGCGAATGCCAACTTTCACGTTCTTCTGCTACATAAATCCCGGTCAGTGTGAAAAGTAACGCACGTGCACGCGCCTGCTGTCCCACCCTGTTTCTTCCCAGAATTACGCCTCTTTGAATATGCAAATCAATATAAATAGCCCTTAAGCTCATCCTGTGAAGAGACAATGGCAAAAGCACAAGGGAAAATAGAAGAATTTCAGTGAATACCAAGTGGAGGCAGAGAAAAACGTACTATTTGTTGATTTAAACAGTGGTATAAACAACAAAAGGAAGTTGATCGAGTGACATAGCGTGTCGGAGAAACTCAAAAGCTCAAGTTCACAATGTCGCACAGTGCCCGAAATAAAAAGAAGTTGTCAGATATCAAATTTGCTGTGAAAAGGCGAGTCGTAGCCCACCGTCTGAGTGTCATATGAAAGCTTATTAGGGTACAGAGAAAAAAAAAAGGCACATAGTGGGGGAAAAGCACAAAATGTCAACTTTAATCTTGAAATTTCCACTTTAATCACATAGTAGAACATCATAAACTTCATCTTAAAATTGTTTTAATTTACTAGTTTCTCAAATCCCATCATACAGTAAATAAAGTAGCATGTTAAATGCTTTGTTTTGTATTTGATCTTCAATGTGCTCTATGTGTGTGAATCACTATGTGCTTCCGGGCTTTCTCTTCCTCTGACAGGACACAGAATCCATTACATTTGTGATATTACAGCTCTCTGAATAATTAAAATACTGAGATGTATACTTGATATCATTTTCATGATGATAGGAGTTAAACATGGGAACACGGTGGTGCAGTGATTATGCATGCCTCACGCAAGATGCTTGCTGTGCCGTGCGTGACCTTCGATGAAATACTTTATTGTAGCAGTACTGTTTCTTTCAAAAGTACTAACCCCCAACTCCTGTCCTTACTTTTCTTTCTCCAAATACCCAATCGCCGCTCAATCAGCTCTGTTAAGCCATCTGTAAGCTTAGAACGCTGATTCTTTAAAACTTTTAAGGAACATTGAAATATCTTCGTAGTACATATTTAATTATTCTATCTATCTATCCTTCCAGTGTCACGCCAGCCCCAGTAAGAAAACAGCATGTGGCAGGAACAATCTATGAACAGAGCACCAGATCCTCGCTAGCGCTGCAACACTGTGTCCTCACATGTTTAATTATTAACAATATAGATTATTTAAATTAAGTAAAATTTTTATCTGTATAATATAATAAACATATTTTGCTGCATTTCATCTTAAAAATGATATCGTCATCATATGTAAATACACGCATTATAAAGTGGCTCAGGTTGTGCTATATTATAACTGTATCACAAGTTTACAGTGAGGTGATTCTACTTATAAGTACAAACAGTTCTACAAGGAACACTTCATGGACTGATTGAGTGCGTTTATAGTTCTTCTAGTTTATAGTTCTTCTTATAGTTTATAATTCTTGGGATGAAACTTTTTGTGAACCGCGAGGTCCGAACCGGAAAGGCTCTGAAGCGTTTGTCGGATGAGACCAGTTTAAATAGGCAGCATGGCTGAGGCAGCGTGTGCTTGATGCAGTATCCCAATAATTCTGTTTCCAATCAGATGCTGTAGAGCTGTGATTCCCCACTCAGATACAGTAATATAAATACTGTGGTGCAGTATACTGATATAAATAGTGATGCAGTGAGAGAAAAAGATGATCCAATGTGGAAACCCCTAATGGCAGCAGCTGAAAGAAGAAGAAGAAGGTGCAGTGAGAGTAACAACGCTAAAGCAGTTATGGTATTTGGAATACTTTGGCTATTCCCTGGACCATTATATTGTTACAGGTTAATTACAATCAGATGCGTTACACTAATAAGCAATATGCGGTTAGTTTCAGTGTTTTTATAAAACCACGTCAGGGATGTGGATCTAAAAAAGAAACATAAATCACCCAGGAACAGTAGCACTGTTTTGATGCTGGGTTGTCGCCAGTTTGCAAAACTGAGCCGAGAAATTGCGTACACAGGGTTGAGGCTACTGTGAAAATGTGCATGGCTTTATGGCAAGTTTAGGCTTTATAACGTTTGAACGCAACGTTTTTGTGCATATGCACAGTTTATACATGAGGCCCCTGGCGATTAGTTTGATTTCAGACTATTTAATCTGAGCAGCACTTCTCCCTCTACAATTTTCAAATCACTCAGTACCTCCTTAGCAGTCCCTTTTTAGCCCTGGGAGATTATCCCCTTCCGCACATGTGAAGACCTTAGAAAAATGCAAATATAGAGCGTCCACTATTTCACTGTGTGTATTTTTTTAATACCTGATGCACATCACATCCTTCTTGACTGTTGTTTTACTACTAAAATACTGAAAGAATTTCTTTGGGTGGTCTTTTTCCTTTTCTGCTGTGGAAGATCAGCCCTGACACACACAGACACAAAGGTCAGAAGTCCCAAAAACAGACACGTTTGTTCTTTATCTCCAATCTTTAGCAAACCACAATGCACAAAACCCACAATGCTCAGTCCTTTCTTTTCCTTTCTCTTTCTTTATTGCTGCCTCCAGTCCTCTCCCAGAAGCTCTGTCCTTTGCCTCCCAGAAACGAGTGAGGCGGCCACTTTTATACTGCACCTGGAAGTGCTCCATGTGCTCCTCAAACAACGTCCGGGTGTGGCGGAAGTGCTGCATGGGAATTCAGCTCCTCTTCTGGCAGCACTTCCGGGTGTGGCAGAAGTGCTGCATGCCATGGCTCCGGAAATCTCCAGGTGCCCCCTGTTGGTGGCCACAGACCTCAGCAGGGTGGAGCTTCTAAGCTCCAAGCCCGTGACCTCGATGCACCCTAGGGGGCCTGCCCTCTCATGTCCCCGGAGAGGTGCTGCTGTTGACCTGTCCTCTTCCTCTGGTCCTCTCCTAATAATAATAATAATAATTTTTTACATTTATATAGCGCTTTTCTCACTACTCAAAGCGCTTAGCAATAGCAGGTTAACGGCCTTGACACAGGAGCCCAACAGAGCAGAGTACCTTTAGGCATTTACGGGATTCGAACCCGCAACCTCCCAATTGCCAGTCCAGATCCTTAGCCTCAGAGCCACCACTCCACCTATAGAGGGTAAGGACCCCGGCTGTCTGTCGCATGGCTGTATTTTCCGCTAACTGTCTTTTTGCCTCTAATATACTTCTTAATGGTTGCCCTCATGTTCTCATATGCCCTACAACTGTCATTGGAGTTTTTAGTCTTACACGCCTTATTCGTCTATTTTTTTCCATTGCAGCTTCTTTTTAAACTCTTTTTTTAACACACTGTGGAATTTTGTTTAATTTCCTACTAATTCCAAATTTAGGGAGGTATCTGTCCTGATTTACATGTAAAACGTTTTTAAACCTGTTAGACTGCTCCTCGACTGTATCCACACTTATCCAAGTTCACTCTTGTTACAGTTTAATAATAATAATTAATTTAATTTATATAGTGCTTTTCAAGGTACTCAAAATGCTTTTCACAGTGATTTGGGAGCCACTTCAACCAGCACTAACGAGCAGTATCCACCTGGATGATGCGACAGCAGCCATTTTGCACCAAACTTTAGCTGCTTGGTGCTGAAGGGATGAGAGATAGTTAGCCAATTAGAGACAGGGAACAATTAAGGGACCACAATGATTAGGCCATAGAGAGCAATTTAGCCAGGCCAGCCGGATACACCCTACAAAGGATGCCTAGGAATCTTTTATGACCACAGAGAATCAGGACCTCAGTCTTACCTCTCATCCTAAGCAAAAAGCCATTTTTACAGCACAGTGTCCCCGTCACTGCACTGGGTCATTGGGATCCCCATTCAGATTACAGGGTAGGCACCCTCGGCTGGCCTCTCCAACACATGTTCCAGCGTCAAGCTAACCTTTTTGCCTGGTGGTCTTCCATCCAAGTACTGGCCAGGACAAAACATGTTTAGCTTCTGGTGGATGACCTCTTCTGGGAGAGTCCACTTGTGTTTGCCTTGATAGAGAAAATGTTTCATCCCAAACCCCTCTTGGTCCCTGATTCACTTTGTTGATGGAATACATAGTCTCCAACGACTCTAGCAAGTACTTAAGGAGTTAAAAGGTCTTGTAGACAGATGAGACAAAGATGAATCAATATCAGAGTGAGGACGAGAGAAAAGTGTGGAGACGAAAAGAAACCGCTCAAGATCCAAAGCAGACCACCTCATCTCTTAAACTAAATCAACTGTCTGGAATATCATGAAGAAGAAAGAACACACTTGTGAGCTTATTAATCACAAAGGGACTAGTGGACCTAAGAAGACCTTCACTGATGATGACAGAAAAATCCTTGCTATGGTAAAAAAAATGACCAAACGCCTGTGCTGCAGATCAGAAACAGTCTTCAGGGGGCTAATGTGTGTGTGTCAGTGATGACTATCAGCAGAAGACTCCATGACCAGAAATACAGAGGGCACACTGAAAGATGCAGACCACTAGTCAGCCACAAAATCAGGATGGCCAGGTGACAGTTTATGAAAAAGGACTTCAAAATTCCACTGCATAATTCTGAAAAAAGGTCTTGTGGACAGACAAGACAAAGATGAACCTCCTCAGAGTGATGGCGAGAGCAAAGTGTGAGGAGACCAAAGGAACAGCCTAAGATCCAAAGCAGACCACTTCATCTGTTAAACATGATGGTGCTGGGGGTGTTATGGCTTGGGCATGTATGGCTGCCACAGGTCCTGGCACACTTCTCTTCAGTGATGATGGAACTGCTGATGGCACAAGGAATGCTGAGGTGTGTAGAAACATCTGATCTGCTCAAGTGCCAGACAATGCCTCCAAATTCAGTGGATGGCACTTCATTATTTAACAAGATAATGAACCAAATATGCTGCTGAGGCCACACAGGAGTTTTTCAAAGCTGAAAAATTGAAAATTCCTGAATGGCCAAGCCAGTCACCCAATTTCAATCCAATTGAGCAGGCCTTATGCTGAACAGAAAGCTTAAGTGGACAAGCCCCCAAAACAAGCAGGAGTTAAGATGGCTACATTAGAGTCTTGGCAGAGCATCACCAGAGAAGACTTTCAACACCTGCTGATGTCTGTGAATCACAGTCATTGCGAAAAAGTCATAAATACAGACCTGCCATTGCTGTGTGCCAAAGGAGCCCCGAAATGGGGGGACCGTGTAGAAAAAGTGTTGTGACCAAAATGTGTGCAAAACTCCTTAAATGAAAGTCTGCAGTGTGCACTTTAACCACAATGTCTAAATTGATTGATTTGTAATTTGAAACTGTGGAGCAGAGGGGGCAAATCAAAGAAAAATGTACGTTTCCTCCAAACATTATGGAGGGTACTTTAGGTGTTCTGCCACCAGGGTAGAAATACAGTAACTGGGCCAGGATATGTGTGTATGCTCAGAAAAATGTTGTGAGGATTAGTTTCATCATTTTCTTCTTCTTTTTGGCTGCTCCTGTTAGGGGTTGTTGCCACAGCAGATCGTCTTCTTCCATATCTTCCTGTCCTCATCATCTTGCCCTGTTGCACCCATCACCTGCATGTCCTCTCTCACCACATCCATAAACCTTCCCTTAGGACTTCCTCTTGTCCTCTTCCCTGGCAGCTCTATCCTTACCATCCTTCTCCCAATATACCCAGCATCTCTCCTTTGCACATGTCCAAACCAACGCAATCTCGTCTCTCTGACTTTGTCTCCCAACCGTCCAACCTGAGCTGACCCTCTAATGTCCTCAGTTCTAATCCTGTCCATCCTTATCACACCCAATGCAAATCTTAACATTTTTAACTTTAATTAAGTAAATAAGTGAGCATCAGTTTCTAAAGCCAGAAAAACATTATGGAGGGCACCGTAGTTTATTTAAAAGAGTCTCATGCCAGGCCCCCATATTATAACAATGCACACACATTTCCCGTAAAGTTTCTCTCTATGTGTTTTTCAAACAGTTAGGCATTCAAATTAAAATGTAATTCCTCTACTTCTTTTGGCACATTTTGAGATTTAATGTATGGAAAGATAAGCACGCAAAAACAGGAGGATGAAAAGACCAGTACATCTGTCACACATCCTAGAAAATAACATTTAAAATGCAACATCTGTGAGAATAATGCTGGTGTTTTTTTTTATGTTTTTTTGCTTTTAAAACCTCCTACGTAAAGCAAACTAGCAAATAAAATGAATTTAGGGTCACAGCATCCTTTTTACAAAATAGCCATGATTCTTAATAACCACTAATTTAGTGGCAAATTCTTAAATCTTGAAATTTAAACCCCTGACTGCTATCTCCTGTTAACAGTGTCTTAAACTTGAAGGTGTTTTGCGTGTTTCTGAAGGATTCTGTCTATTTGGTTATACTGTTAGGATTTGAATAAAATGTATTAATTGCTGCCAAAGGAGCACAGATAGCATTCCTCTCCATCATCGAAGCTTGCCCACATTTCACCCTTCGATTTTGCGAATCCAGACGACGTGAATAAGTGGGCTCCTTGGCTGCATCAGCTGCTTAGCAGGCCGTCAGCTGTGTCCCCTCCACAGACGCCCCTGGGTCTGCTCATCTCCGGCCCTCGCCGCGTCTTCCACGGGGAGTGTGGAGCAGCTGTGTAAAGCAGTCGGGGCTAAGCTACCTCTTTGCAGGGCTGCGGGGGAATGTTCTTTAATTAGCTGCACATGTCACGTGAACTGCTCGCAGCTTCGGCAGGATGCAGAATGGTCCCTCGGCTTGTTTACAGAGCGGCGTCTACAACGCCAGCCACTCTTTATTTACGTTGATCTGTGCTGCTACTGCTGTGCGCTTTTCTTCTGCACTCTCGTCTTCGAGGGTTTCACCTACTCGGCTGAAGGGCAAGGCTGAGATAAATTGCATGTCAGATATACGCAAGGCTTAAATTCATAAATGGCAATCAACTGGTCCATGCATAATTGATTCTTTTAGGGAATTAGAACGCGCTAGGAAAACTGTGAGAAAGTATACATGAGGTATTATTATCATGCCCTTTAAAATGATTGTGCAACCTTTGATTAAATTTGGAGTTTTGAAAATTGGCACTTGCTATCGTCTCGCGTCAATTTCAGCTCCAGGTTGTGATGTCTGTGTGCATGGTGTCCTGGAGCTGATGTGGAGTATGGAACGATATTAAGATATATAGACTGTGTCACACACGTGTGATTAGGAGGAATCTGAGTGGACCAAGTGGAGGTAATTACATGCCAGGTCAGGGGGTGGCAGGGTGTGCAAAACCTACTTTTGTTGTCCCTGCAGGCTAAATACGGGAAAACCTATCTGATTCAAAGACGGACATCACTTTCTTTTCCAGCACCTAGAACAACATCTCTTCCGGTTCCGGCCTTAGATGACATCACTTCCTGTTTTGGCTTTTAAAACCGGCATCATCTCACCACTCAAATGAGTTCAGTCTGGAACTCAACACATGCACATCAGTACCTAGTTTTGCAGCCAGGGACATTATACGGGTGGCTGCCCGAAAACTTTTTTGTGTGTTGAGACTGATTCGTTTACAACTGGTATACAGATAATGACCATTAGACCTATCTCTCTATTATACAAAAAAATCTTGGAAGACTTGGAAGGAGACGAGACGTGATTTTCTCGGAGACACTTTAACGTCCCGCGAGACAAGGCAGTGAGACAAAAGGACAGCTGCTACACAGGCTTTTAAATGTTCGAAGCGCCGCGCGAGATGCAGATCACGCAGCACGGCAGCAGTAGCAAGCCAGCAGCTGATTGAGCAAAGAGGAAGTAAAATAAACAACTGTATTTGTTTCCCATTGTATCACCGCTTAAGATGGGGTTTCGGAGGAGCAACCGCATCTCCTTAGCGTGCCTTCAGCCCCCCTCTTCATAACACGAGCGGCAGAGACGTGAAGTGGCTGTTGCGTAGTGCGTCGTTGGGGGTGGAGGAGGGTGAGGGTGAGCAAAATGAGCAGGGGGCAAAGCCCCCTAGTATAAACGAAAGATCTGTGTGTATGTGTAGTGCAGTCCGCTCTGCCCACGCTCAACCACAGCCACTAGATGGCGCATGTGTGCACTTTTCATTTTTTTCGGCGCTTGCTTGCACCTCACTTCTCATTACGAAAGACGTGTGAGCAGCAAACGCCACCGCGCATCAACGACATTGTGCTAATAACACAAATGAAGCGGCACAACGTCAAAACGAAGTAAACGCTGTGGTGCAGCTGAGAAGTGTGCAAGTGTAACACCTCAGCAATGGAAGGCAAGGCTTGAAGTTTTTAGTAAAACATCGCCTATTTAAGATTACTAGGACTCATTTGCCAGCAATATGGCTAAAATGAGGTATCGCCAGTGTCTTCTTATGAAAGCCAGAGAGGCAGCAAACACAAGGTGGGTCCACGTCCTCTGCCCTAGATAATTCTTAAGAGTTAGCGGACGCCTCTCCAAGTTCACAAATAGAGTAAAACTGCTAGGGAGCCTTCGGGTTATTTTTTTGTTCTGAAAACCAAATGCAGCTAGTTGTGAAATAAATTTCTCACTACTCAAAGCACTTTGTATTGACAGAGGGCAACTGATAAAACCACAACCGATGGGTAACATCCACCTGAATGATGCAACAGCAGCCATTTTGCACCAGTGCACTCACCACACTTTAGCTATTAGCTGGTGAAGGAGATTGTTGGATAATTAGAGACAGAGGATGACTAAGGTGCCAGAATGGATGAGGCCCTGATGGGAAATTTTCCCAGGACATCAGGATACCCCCCCCCCTACTCTTTTCAAAAGATGCCCAAGGATCTTTAATGATCACAAAGAGTCAGGATTCTTGCGATCTGGGACACGGATGTTGACCTCCAGTGGCTGCAGGTTTTCATTCTAACCCTTTTCCTAATCAGTTTTCACTGCTAATTAACTTCTTTTCTCTTCATTTTAATAGCCCTGTTTTTAAGGATTCAGTCCTCTGAATTGATTCTTTTCACCATCAAACGGCAACCAAACAGAAGTGAGACGTGAAAGGAGCTGACAGATGACTAGCTAAACTGGGGCTTCAAACTCCAACCAATTTCACTCCAACCAGATTCTTAATGAGAAGCTGATTCTTGCTGTTAATTAAACCCGTTATTTAATTCCATGGCCCGTTGCTGCTCTCCTTCTGCCAAAAGCTGTTGATTTTCTTTTTTTTTCCGAAGAACACCGTCAAAATGTTTGGGTGACCTCAGAGATCAGCCTTACCAAGACCTTCACCTATCTTTATTGCCAGATATTGTGTGATGGGCACAGGTGAGCTGGTTGTGTCTCATTGTTGTTTGGCTGCTAATTAAGGAAAAAGAGACAACTAAGGGGCCCGAGCCACATCAATTAAAACAAAAGTAAAAGAAGTTAATTAGCAGCAAAAACTGGTCACAAATGAAGGAGATGGTTAGAATGAAAACCTGCAGTCATTGCGGCCCACCAGGACCGGAGTTTGACACCCCTGCACTGGGACATTGGGATCCACAAACAGACCACGGGGTAAGCATCCCCTGCTGGTCTCACCAACACCTCTTCCAGAAGCGACCCTAGATGATCTCTCCTCGTGTACTGGCCAGGCCCGAACCTGCTTAGCTTCAGGTAGTGTAAAAGAAGCCCGGACACAAACAGACACTGAGACAGCCAGATGACCAAAAACACACTTTTATTGTTTTTCTGCACAATTCACACAGTGCACCGACCCACATAAATGGCTCAGTCCTTCCTTTCTGTTTTCCCAAGTCTTCTGCCACCTCTACTCCTCTACTCACAAGCTCCGTCCTCTGAATGGAGTGAGGCGGCCCCTTTTATATTGCACCCGGATGTGCTCCAGGTGCTCCCTGATTGCCTTCCTGCAGCACCTCCTGCTGTGGCGGAAGTGCTGCATGGGCACCCAGAAGCACTCTGGGTGTACCTGCTTCCTGGTCCGGCTGCCTTTCCAGGTGTGGCGGAAGTGCAGCAGTCCAAGGCTCCATAGTACTTCAGGCACCTCCTGGCAGTGGCCACGGATGCCCATAGGGTTGATCATTCCCGTGGCTTCCACATCATCCAGGATGGCTGCCATCTTGTGGTCTGGGGAAGGAATTGCCCCTCTCCTGGTTCTCTGTTTCTCAATATGAGTCTTCCAGTACCTCTGTGGGATATTACATCTCACTCCAGGTTCTTGTAATATGTAGCTTATAGCTGGAGAAAAAGCTGTCCACCTCCATTCAGAGATGAGTTGGAATGGCTGTCTGCATAATTTGAAGACAACAATCTATCTCTCAGTGTTGACAAGACAAAAGAGATAATCGTGGACTTCAGAAAATCACATCCTGCCCACATCCCACTCAGCATCAACGGTTTAGATGTGGAGACTGTTCGGAGTACCAAGTTCCTCGGTGTGCACATAACTGAGGAACTTGTGTTGACACATAACATATCATCACTAATCAAGAAAGCCCAGCAGAGACTACACTTCCTGAAGTGGCTGAAGCAAGCAAGTCTTCCCCCTTCTATCCTCGCCACGTTCTACAGAGGCACCATTGAGAGTGTCCTGACCAGCTGCATCACTGTCTGGTATTGCAACTGCAACATATCTGACCGCAAGAACCTGCAAAGGATAGTGAAGACAGCAGAGAACATTATTAGGGTGCCTCTCCCTTCACTACAGGACATATTTTATAAACACAGTGTCTAAAATGCCTGCACCATTGAGCAGGACTCCTTACACCCCTCACATGGACTTTTCACACTTCTGCCATCCAAGAGAAGATACTGCAGCATCAAAGCCAGATCTTCCAGGCTGCAGGATAGTTCTTACCCCCAAGCTGTCAGACTCCTTAACACCATGCTGCCCCCTGGGACCTTCCACACGGCCTCGACCACCTCTAAAAACAGAACTTTTATACATGCAGGCTACTTTCCTGCAAAGACGAGTGTGCAGGTAGAAAGGAACTGAAAATTTTATACTGACCTTTAAGTATTTTGATATTTTTGATGTCCTTCTGCTGTGAAGCATCCTGACCTGTCATTGTTTACTCATGTCTTAAACAACTATTATCATACGCTGATAATTTCTGTATTATCTATATCTATTATTTATTTATTATATTACATATCTATTCACTATATTTATATACCATACATTGCATCAGTGTTCATATTGCTAACTACATTCCAATATGGCTGCTACTTCTTTGTCTTGTCTTTGCACAATGTCTTGTCTTGTTTGTGTTTTAATTTTAAATTTACATTTTAATTCTATTTTTAATTAATTTGCACGTCATGTTGTTACACTGTGGACCCTGAGCTTCACAATTTTGTCTATCTGTATACTTGTATATGGTTGAGATGACAATAAAGTTCACTTTGACTTTGACTTAATGTGTTTGAAGACTCTTATTTGATGATTTTCTTTCTAACTGATATTAACTGTTAGGCTTTACTGCAACTACAGAGTCAGATTTACAAATATATGAACCCAAAAGAGTAGCTTATTCACTATTCAATTAACTACTGGATATGTTTCAGATCTCATTAGTATTCTTTACACACACAAAAGGTAAGGCACATATTTGGCAAAGAAAGAAAGTTACATTTATAGCGGCGAGAGAGAGCGAATGTGTTTCTAGATTTGCCGTTGCAATTCCACAATTCATACTCATTCAGTACAAATGAAAGTATAGAGTGACGTACAAAAAAACAAATTTCAATTTGACCTTCATTGAAAAACTTTTTTTTTGTCACTAGTCAGTTGGTGGTTACCACTCTACTCAGACATCTTCACCACCCTTCATTCTCTGCCAGCTCCACGCATCTCCAAATCACTGTGCAGAATTTCAGATTTCAAAATCTCCAGCAGTGGGAAGCATAAGACCGGCACATCTTGTAAAGTTGTACATCGCTGTAATTATGAAAAAAAAAGCTTTAAATAAGCTGAGTGTCAATTTTAATAACCCATGCTACATTGAAGCAGTGCAGCGGTAGCCCAGGGTTCAAGTCCCCTGTGTTCCCTGCCCAGAGTCTGCACAACCGTGTGGGTTTCCTCCGCCTGCTCCGCCTTCTACCCTGAGCTTGCTGGGGCTCCGCCCAGGAGAAGTGGGCGTGGAAAATGAATTAAAGAAAAAAAAAACGAGCCTTCTAGAACATTGTCACCCCTTTTAGGAATACAGTATGTAGGATTACGAATAGGCTCTGTAAATATCAATCTATTTTGAATATTTTTACATAGATGTACTGCACATTTATATTAATAGGCTTCAGTTTTTTATTCTGATGCTTTAAGCAGTTGTAATACAGACTGCTCAACAAAAGGATAACAAGAACAAGAAAAAGAAAACAATATTTTATTTAAGGTTCAAATTTAGTTTTTAAGTACTGGATTGTTTTTTTTTTTCAGTCTGATCCCATTTTATTTGTATAAAATTGAAAACCGTTTATGGTCTTACCTTTATTTGTAACTGAAGTACATGCACTTATCCTTCTCCACAAAAATCTCTGTCACTTTCTTGTAAAAGTCCTCTTTATTTTTCTTTAGTTTTAAAAGTCTTAATCTTTTATTTTGGCAGGCAGTCACAACAAAAAATAAAAATAAACAGACCGCTGCAGTGCACTTGACTATCTGATATCGCTAACTTATTCGCGCTTCTGAATAGAACAGCAGCAATGAGCACCTGTTGGGCTCACATGCGCCCCCTTCAGGGCGGCACGGCACTGTCTGCCTCACCTTGTGCCTTTTCACTGCGTTTTATGTCCGATCAGCAAGAATAAATATGTCACACACATTCATCAAAGATATTAGCCAGACTAGTGATGATTATTTCTATATGGCAAACATCTGTTCAAAACAGTCCCTCAGACTGATGTTTAGTCAATTATGTTGATTAAATCACTTTTGTATAAAAGCATCTCCTGACAATAAATGTATGAAGGATATTCAAAATGTTTCCGCACTTTTATATTTTCGTTGAAGACGGTGAAGGTGGGAGGAGTATTAATTGGGCGTGTCTGAGAGTGTCATGTGACTTCCTCTCTCTGGCAAGCTGCCTTTCCAGTTTAGTATAAAAGTTGTCACCCTGTGGTGAAGATGGGCTGCCAAGCTTATAAATTGCACCAAAGAGGAACAGCGTTCTGTCATAAACTTTTTGTGGGCAGAAGGTGTGCCAGGAGCACAAATTCATCTCTGCATGTCTGCTCAGTATGGGGATCAAGTTCTCTCTGATAGACTCATCTAAGAGTGGATTGAAATGTTCGGAAATGGGTGTACTAGTGTGATGGATGCAGAGCGCTCCAGACATCCAGCTACAACCACGACCGCGAGGAATGAAGAAAGAACCCTGGAACTGATTCACAAAACAGAAGAGAAACAGTTAAAGAGGTTGCAGGAGACCTGAATGTGAATATTGGATCGGCTTATGCCCTGATTCATGACAGCCTTAAGTTCAGTAAAGTGTGTGCCAGATGACAGAGAAGCATAAGTGCAAGCGCTTAGACGTTTGTTCACGACACTTGGCCCATTATCGTGAAGAAGGTGACAATTTTCCACAGCAGATAGTCACTGGTGATGAAACGTGGCTTCACTTTTATCAGCCTGAAAGCAAGAGGCAGAGTATGCAATGGAAGCATCCATCATCTCCTGTAGCAAAGAAATTCAAGACGCAACCATCGGCAGGAAAGTTGATGGGACTCTCAAAGGCCTGTTCTCAAAACCTAACAGGAACGTGGAACAACTTCACAAGTGTAACGTATTGTGACATGCTTCAAAGAGAAATGAAACCCACACTCCACTCTAAAAGAAGAGGAAATTGGTCAAAGGGAATTGTGTTGTGGCACGATGACACTCACTCCCCACACTGCAGCCCACATATTGGAAACCCAGAGACAATTGAAATGGGAGGTTATGGAAGAACCAGCTTATAGTCTGGATTTAGCGCCATCTGATGTCCACCTTTTTGGAACGCTTAAAGGAGCTTTAAGGGGAAGAACATTTTCATGTGATGATGATGTGAAAGCAGCGGTGCATCAGTGGCTACGCGCTCAACCAAAAACATTTTTTGCTGATGGCATTAAAAAGTTGGTATGACGCTGGGAAAATTGCATTACAAAGGAAGGTGACTTGTTTTTGAAATTCTTAATAAACAGAGTTAAAAAAAGTGCAGAAACTTTTTGAACGTCCCTTTTTAGATTTAAATGTAAAAATCAAAATGCTGTGTATGCAGACTGTCTCACGGACATCCTTCTGTGGTATCAGACAGATCCTCACAGTTTGTCTAATGATTTTCTTCGGTATCCTTGTGTGTCTCAGCCTGCTTCTCAGATTCTGTCAATTTGAGGTTCTCTACTCGCCTCCTGTCTGCTTTTTCAACTACAACTAATAGTAGACGGGCACTCAATACCCTCTGGGAAAACATCATGCATATTCTTGAGATATCGCCTCCTTAGTATTTATTGACCCAAAGTTGCTTGTAAACGTTATTCACTATGTTATCATTGATATGGGGCGACACGGTGGCGCAGTGTATAGCACTGCTGCCTCGCAGTTAGGAGACCCGGGTTCGCTTCCCGGGTCCTCCCTGCGTGGAGTTTGCATGTTCTCCCGTGTCTGCGTGGGTTTCCTCCGGGCGCTCCGGTTTCCTCCCACAATACAAAGACATGCAGGTTAGGTGGATTGGCGATTCTAAATTGGCCCTAGTGTGTGCTTGGTGTGTTTGTGTGTGTCCTGCGGTGGGTTGGCACCCTGCCCAGGATTGGTTCCTGCCTTGTGCCCTGTGCTGGCTGGGATTGGCTCCAGCAGACCCCCGTGACCCTGTATTCGGATTCAGCGGGTTAGGACATGGATGGATGGATGGATCATTGATATGATCCATTTTAACTCCTTTTTTGTAAAAATAAAAAAAAAAAATGGTCAGAATCAGAAATTGAACTTTCCACCCCTAATGTATTGTATCATCATCCTTGCCACAGAGTAGCCACAGCCAATCCAGCCGAAGCCAAACAGACCAATCAGATTGCTCAGAAAGAACGGACACACACATACTTGAAGTCGGTAGCATTTTATTATGTGCAGTGACATGCAAAAGTATTATATCCTAACTTTCTGCATGACAAAAGATCTGCATATATATTTATCCATTCTACATTTTTAATGTGAACTCTTATGCTGTAACAATAGTCCAAATAAAGCATTTTCCATAGTTATTTAACTGAAAGAGAAATACTCCAAAGTTTGTGTTTGTGTAAGTACAGTGTGGGGCATAAAGGTGCCCCATATTTCGAGGGAGAACTGTGTGGGCTGTAATGGGGGTAGAGAGGTGGGATCTCATTCAGTAGGTTAGGCTCTACTGTTTTCAGTACCCATCATGAGGGGCTTTGTTGTTCAAGCATATTATGAGAATAACTGTTCTGTGATCGCGACACAGAGAGTATTCTATATAGGCTTCACGCTTGGTCGAAATGCATCTGTACCATATTGGAAAATGACTTTGCTGTGGATTTCTATCCTTCGGGCAACTGGGTCCTGTGGTATAGCGGGTCCTCAGTAAGGGCCTATTTTAAATAAATAATCACCGCTCTTGCGGCGGCTTGACGAGGGGTCGTTGGGCCATGGCAAGCCGCGGGATGATCAGCGGTGTGTGCATTTCTCGCCAAGTGCGCAGGTGAGGAACTGCCCACATCCGTGATTATTCCCATGGCTAATTTGTTACAGCTGCTATGGTCCCTCGCATTATAAAAAAGAAGTGCGAGTCAGTTAAGGGTAGATCAGAAAAAAACAAAAGGAAAGAGGACGGAGGTTACCGGGAGCAGGAGAGGAAGCAGGTCGGTGAGACAGAGAGAGAGAGCCGCGAAGAGCGAGCGGGCGAGAGAATGAGCGCTCACGGGCAGCTGTGGGGGCCTGGGGTGTTGGGCCTACACCCAGGCGTTTGAGTTGGATGTCGCTCCCGCTGAGCGATCAGGTAGCGGGTGTGACCAAGGGAAAGCGACTGGCTGCAGAGAGGTCGCGGAAAGGCAGCGGAAGTCGGGAGACTTGGTGCTGGAATCCCCAACGTGGTCGACCTGGCCGTTGTGGGAATCCAAGTCTCCGAGGCTGGGTTGAGTGCCAGACCGAAGCCAGGGATTGGGAGGTCTCCAGTCTTGTGTGAGAGTGAAGGGAAGAGGGCAGCTGCAGCATGAGAGTGGCTCCCCTGTTGTGAAGCCTGGACTGGGAGAAGCAGGGGAGTCGCAAGTTAAATGATGCACCAGGCTTGTTGTTTGTTTGTTTTAAAGACTGCTCCCAAAGAAACATTTTACCTCGTTTTAAAGGACTGTTTTTTTTTTTTTGATTTTAACCTCCACGTTTTATGGATTATTTATTTATTGAAAGAAAGAACTGCACTTTATGAACACTGTTTATTTTGATGACTGTTTTAAATAAAAGCACTGTTGCACTTTTTCAACCATCCCCTTGCTCCACATGTTAATTGCCTCCACGGACTAGCTCATCGGTAACATTACCGACGGTGTTGGGTTGAAGGGCTCCCAAACAGCAATGGGAGTGTGGAGCCAGAACCCACATCGTCACATTTCCACACTGAAAAGAAACTCGCCTGGCAGACCTAGGACAGAACCTGTGTGGTTTCAGCAGGATGGTTCCACAGCTCACACAGCACGATGTTCGCTTGGAGTGTTGAGGGAAATGTTCCCTGGGCATTTGATCTCTTTAAGGGGGGATGTTGGGTGGATGGCACAGTAACCAGATTTAAGTCCATGTGACTTTTTCCTTTGAGGACACTTACAGTATTTTTATCATTATGCTGCTGCTGGAGTATGCGAATTTCCCCTTGGAATTAATAAAGTATCTATCTATCTATCTATCTATCTATCTATCTATCTATCTATCTATCTATCTATCTATCTATCTATCTATCTATCTATCTATCTATCTATCTATCTACAAGAAAAGGTTTTCAAGTAGCAACCTCAATCTCTTGAGGATTTGAAGGAAAGGATCAGATAAGAAATCAATGCCATTCCGCCTGAGATGACCTGGGGCCTCATGCATAACGCCGTGCGTAGAACTCGCACTATAAAATGGCGTAAGCACAAAAGCCGAAATGTGCTTACGCACAAAAAAATCCAGATGCAGGAATCTGTGCGTACTCCAACTTCCACGTTCTTCCGCTACATAAATCCCGATCAGCGTGAATACTAACGCCGTGCACGCCAGATTATGTAACACCCCAAATCCTCCCAGAATTACGCCTCTTTGAATATGCAAATCAATTTAAATCGCCCTTAAGCGCAGCCTTCTGTGAAAAGACAATGGGAAAAGTACAGGGAAAATATAAGAATTTCAGCGAATACCAAGTGGAGGCAAAGGAAAAACATACTATTTGTTCAAATAAACAGCAGTATAATCAACAAAATGAAGTTGATCGAGTGACATAGCGTGTTGGAGAAACTTGAAAGCTCACATTCACGAAATCGCACAGTGCCGGAAATAAAAAAGAAGTCACATATCAAAGTTGCCGTGAAAAGAAGAGTTGTAGCCCACTGTCTGAGTGTCATATGAAAGTTTATTAGGATACAGAGAAAAAAGGCACACGGTGGGGAAAAAGCACGAAATGTCAACTTTAATCTCGACATTTCCACTTTAATCACGTAGTTTATTTTGCCATTTAGTAGAACATTATAAACTTCATCTTAAAATCGTTTAATTAACCAGTTTCTCAAATCACATCGTAATTAAAGTAGCACATTAAATGCTTTGTTTTGTATTTGATCTTCTATGTGCTCTGTGTGTGTGAATCACTACTTGCTTCTTAAACTGGCTCTCTTCCTCCAACTGGACACAGAGTCCATTACATTCGTGATATTACAGCTCTCTGAATAACTAAAATACCGAGATGTATACATGATGTCATTTTCATGATGATAGGAGTTAAAGCACGTTATTAAACATGTGTTTCACTTCGATGAAATAATTTATTGTCGAAATTTGTCGCTGCGTTTTTAGCTGTGTTGTTATTTTCTCTTTCTGTTTTATATTCAATATATTTTGGCGTAGCTGTCACTGCAGTCCTTGCTTTTCTTTCCCCAAGTAACCGATCGCCACACAATCAGCTCTGTAATAGACGTTAAGCCATCTGTAAGCTTAGCGCCGATTCTTCAAAACGTTTAAAGAACATTGAAATATCTTCGTAGTACATGTTTAATTATTCTATCCTTCACGACACTCCCAGTGAAG
Organism: Polypterus senegalus; assembly: GCF_016835505.1. Lineage (NCBI taxonomy): Eukaryota > Metazoa > Chordata > Cladistia > Polypteriformes > Polypteridae > Polypterus > Polypterus senegalus. Next base: position 9,997,073 of record NC_053154.1, on the reverse strand, counting down.
AATATAGATTATTTAAATGAAGTTAAAGTTTTATGTGTATAATTTAACAAACATATTTTGCTGCATTTCACCTTAAAAATGATATCATCATCATATGTAAATACGCGCTTTATAAAGTGGCCCAGGTTGTGAGATATTATAACTGTAGTGCAAGTTTACAGTGGGGTGATTGTACTTATAAGTACAAACCGTTCTACAAGGAGCAATTGATTGAGTGCATTTAAAGTTCTTGGGATTAAACTGTTTCTGAACCGCGAGGTCCGTACAGGAAAGGCTTTAAAACGTTTTGCAGTGGCTGAGACAGCGTGTCCTTAAAGCTGTATACGATAATTCTCTTTCCGATCAGCTGCTGCTGTGATTCACACTCTGATACAGTGATATAAATCTGTCGTGCAGTGAGAGTAATATGGAAAAAGATGATCCGCTGTGGCAACTCCTAACGGGAGGAGCTGAAAGAAGAAGAAGAAGAAGAAGAAGAAGGAGAAGTGAGAGTAACAACGCTAAAGCAGTTATGGTATTTGGAATACTATGGCTGTTCCCTGAACCATTATATTGTTACGAGTTAATTACAATCAGATGCATTACACTAATAAACAATATGCGGTTAGTTTCTGTGTATTTATAAAGCCGCGTCATGAAAATAATGAGTAATCACACAAGAACAGTACCATTGCTTTGACGCTGGGTGCCGCCAGTTTGCAAAACCGAGCGGAGAACTTGTGTACGACAAGGCATGAGGTACCGTGGAAAAGTGCGTGGCTTTACACCAAGTGTAGGTTTTATACATCGTGATTTGAACGTGGAAAAGTTCTTATGCAACATTTCTGTGCGTACGCACCGTTTTTACATGAGGCCCCTGGAGAGTGATGGAGAACTTCTCAGAATGTCTTCAGCAATGTATTGCCAATGATGGCCGCCATTTGTCTGAAATGATTTTTAAAATCCATTAATCAAAACTGTTTTTTATATACTTTTCAGAAATATATGCATTTTTTAGATAGCTTTGTTCATTTTTTCATACCCCTTCAAAATGTGGGAGATCTTTATGTCCCACCTTGTATTTAAAGCTCTGTACTTTGGAAGCTCCAGGTTTACACAAATGATACATTAATCACAAATGACACAAATGTAACACTCATTTGACAGTCAAAATTAATCATAATGAGGTTTGACTTGTGAGTCCTTTCTGTCTCTCTGGATATATAAAGCCCCCTTTGTAAGGCCACATTCTTTATTGGACAATCAGTGCAAAAATGAAGACCAAGGAGCACCTGCTGATGTGAGAAACAAAATTCTTGAAAGGCAGGAAATGGAAACAAAAAAATTGAATTCTGAATGTCCCGTTGTGCACTGCTGGATCCATCATCAGAAAGCCTTCTCTCAAAACTAAACATTAGAGCAAGACGTCAACTGGTAAGAGAGGTGACTAAAAATCTGAAAAATCTGCAATGCTCTTTGGCTGAAACTGCAGTGGAGGTGCAGGGGTCCACAATTTGAAGTGCTCTCCATAAAACAGGCCTCTATGGGATGGTAGCAAGAAAGAAGCCATTCCTTCAGAAGGTCCACATAAAAACAAGTATGGCATTTGCTAAAAATCCTGAGAAATACTCAGTTAAGATGTAGGATAAGGTTTTAAGTTCTGATGAGGCCAAAATAAAACTTTTTGGCCAGACTTCAAAGAGGTACGTGTGGCGTAAAACTAACACTACCGAAGCTTCAAGAAACAACATACCCTACTGTGAAATATGAATGGTGGCAGCATCAGGCTATGGGGATGCTTTTCATGTGTCTTGTGAGAGTTGAGAAGACAATGGATGGACACAATATTGCAGGAGAACTTGATGTCTGCTATGAACCTACGACTTGGGAGAAGATTCATCTTTCAACATGACAAGGACCCTCAGCATGAGGCCAAAGTGACACTGGAATGGCTCAGAAACAGAAAGGTGAATGTTTTGGAATGGCCAAGTCAAAGCCCTGATCTTCACTCTATTGAGAATTAGTGGCACTCTTTGAACACCAGAGGTGTCAGCCCACCAAACTAGAGGGTCTCAATCAATTCTGCATAGAAGAATAGTGACGAATCAATCATGAACAAAACTGGGACATACTTACATACCCAAAACAATGAAGGCTGTTATTGCAGCAAAAGGCTTCACGATAAATTAGGAATGTGTAGGCCTTGAATACGTAGGCAAACACTCACTTTGGAGTTTTTCTTCTTCAGTTCAATATCTACAAAAAATGCTTTATTTGGACTATTGTTACAGCATAAGAGTTCACTTTAAAAACACTGAATGGAGAAATATGTATACATATCTTTTGTAATGCCAAAAATTAGGATGGCTTTCCAGGGGACTGAATACTTTTGCACGCCACTGTACAGTAGTATAGATACGCAATGAAACAGGCAGCCAGTACAAATGATAAATGACTGGAGTGAGGTGCTCGGTTTGTTTGATGTGTGTGAGGACTTTTGCAACTGAGTTGTGGATATAATTTAGTCGAGTGAGTGTGTTAACAGGAAGGCCAGCAAGCAGAGAGTTACAATAGCCAAGCCAAGAAGTAATAACGGCACGCACGAGTGTTTCATCTACTTTCCTATTCAGTAATGGTTGGAGACGGGTGATACTGAGAAGGAGATGAAAAGAATTTTTCATAAGTGAACTTATATGAAGCATCAAAGGTAAGTGATGAGTCGAGAATGACACCTAAATTACGTACAACTTGTGACGGTTGAATCAATACACCATTAATGTTAAGACTGAAGTCTGAAATCTTAGAGGCAATCGACTTGGGAGCAGCTAATAACACCTCAGGCTTATGAGCATTCCATTTAAGAAAATTAGCATCCAGCCAAATATTTAGATCAGAGGTGCATTCAAGCAGACCATGGGAGGTCGCAGGTCAATGGTAGACCTAGCATTACGATAGATCTGAGTGTCATCTGCATAACAATGAAAGCTGAGACCGTGTCGGTGGATAATTTGTCCTAAGGGGAGCATTTACAGTATTATTAGAAAAGAGAATGGGGGCTGGGAACAGATCTCTGAGGATCACCATGGGTAACAGGGGCAGAAGAGGATGTATGCCCATATACTGTAAGAAAATGTAGAACTTTCTATCAGGTCGATAAGATTTAAACCAGGTAAGAATTGGGCCAGAAATGGCAACTGCAGAAAGGTGAGAGACAAGTATATTATGAACTACAACTGGGCTATTCAATTACAAATTCAGCTGGGCAAGATTTTCAAACCAAGAAATTTAACTGGGCCAGACATTTTCATCAGCTGGTAAAGACCAATTTTAGCTCTTTTAGGGCTAATTTGTTTTTTTTTGTTTCTTATCTCCCAGGGCTGAATATTTTTCCAAAAACTAACATTTTTTAAAAGAGAACACAAAGCAATTGTTTAACATATCAAATCAACAACAAATATTTACTTTTGACAAATGTTCCTGTCTTGCATGTTGTATGAGCCTGCATACTCTATGATTTCACAAACATATCACATACATTTTACACAGCAAAGTCTGATGTCGCTCAAAGCAGCCAATTTCAGTCATTGCCACATTGCACTGCTTACAATACGTGTTGCTTTGGTGCCTACTTTTCAATTGTCTTGCACTTTCTCACATATATTGTTAGTGTGTACTGTAGAGAGACAAGTCACCCTTTTGCCATCGTGCCATTCCACTGCCACCAAGTTTTCTGCCCGCATGAAAACCGTATTGTCACCTCTTTTCATCTTCTGAAACTTTATGAACTTTATGCATGGCATTATAGCCTGGCTCACCCCATGGGATTTGCTTCTGTTTATTACAGAAGTGAATAAAACTTTGCAGCAGCACGTACCTATCACCATGCTGCATAACCTGTCCAAAGCCACCTGGGGACAAAGCACGTTTGGACCAATGCTCCCTGAAGTTATATCACCAGTTCTGTCCCATCTCTATTTGTAATACCACAGCACACTTCATCTCGTCTTTTGTTGTGGGTTTACACTTTGAAAAATGAGAATGCGATGCAAACGCAGCCCGCGATTCAAAAAATTTCTCTGCCTACCTGTTTATCTCGTCTGACGGTAGCTGAAAAGCAGCATCAGGAGAGAGCAGCCTGAAGTACAGCAGCTGGTGATCTGTCGTGTCCAACAGCAAGCCATGCCGTCTTGTGAAGTCCAGCAGCCAGATCGGCTCTCAACAGATCAATGTCTGTGTATTTATCCCACGCCAACCTTGCCGTAGATGCATCGACTGTGCGAAGTGCTCAACTGGCAGCAGATCCGCTGGCATGGCATCGGTTGGTGTTTGATCAGCTGATGCCAGCTTCTCACTCTCTTGCTCGATCTCCTGATCACTGTCAATAAAATCTGATTCTTAAAAATCTGAGTCTGACTCCGCGATAATGCGCAAAACATTGTCTGCCGAGTGTTTTCTTTTCTGCACTCACTTCACTCCCTTGTCACATGTCGATGCCATCTTGCCATTGTTTACATTTCGCAACTCACGCACACGCTAGGATTAGTTGCCGAGTCAATGAGTCTATCATTCCTCCAAGCACAGAGGGAATGCCTGTGACGTGACAGTGAGATTTGTCGCCATTAACAGCTGATTATCGCCCTCTATCCCTGGATATCGACTTTAGTCGACATGCGCCCTCAACCCCTCCTGTCGACAAAAGTCGACAATCGCCCTAAAAGAGTTAAACCAACATAAATGAATGCATTAAAAAACAAGCCATGTTTAGTCATTGTTTCCGTTTTAAATTTGGTCACATCTGACACAGCCACATTAACATGTACATAAAAAAAATAAAAGGCTATAACTGAACAGATTCTGAGGTAGTAGCAATACTTTTTTCCACTTTTGAAATAAAAAAAGCATTTTGGTCAAATCTGACCCAAGCACATCTCAAAGTGCTTAAAATCAAAAAATCGGACTTTCTCGTATACTCAGATATTGGGATGGATATTTGAGGAGTAAACCGCTAGACGATTATATTTTTATATTATATACATTAAAGTACCATCAACAATAAATCGAATCAAAATAATAATATAATGAACAGTTATTATAAAAGTAAAGTTGAAGTAATCAGCCTCTGCAACTACATGAATAAAAGGTGAAGTACTACTTCTGGTTAACGAAAATAGGCCAAAACAATTTACATTTTGTTCCTAAAACTTGTATGCAAATTTTGGTTGACCTAAGTGAAAGCGTATTCGTTATCATGTTTACATACACACACACACACACAGAAACACAGACATAATTCCAAGAATGGTGTTTTCGGGTTCAGGAAGGTCTAAAACATCGAGATTCATCAAAATCTTAACATCGAATCTTTGGACTGGGCAGGAGGAGGATCATAGGAACCTAATCAAGGACTTTGTTAAATGCTGCGACTCAAACCACTTACACCTGAACACCAGCTAAACCATGGACCCCATGATCATCAGAGGTGACTGTGCAGAGGGTGCAGACCTATAAATACCTGGGAGTGCAGCTGGATGATAAATTGGACTGGACTGCCAATACTGATGCTCTGTGTAAGAAAGGTCAGAGCCGACTATACTTCCTTAGAAGGCTGGCGTCCTTCAACAGAGACAATAAGATGCTGCAGATGTTCTATCAGACAGTTGTGGCGAACGCCCTCTTCTACGCGGTGATGTGCTGGGGAGGCAGCATAAAGAAGAAAGACGCCTCACGCCTGGACAAACTTGTTAAGAAGGCAGGCTCTATTGTAGGCACAGAGCTGGACAGATTGACATCCGTGGCAGAGCGACGGGCGCTGAGCAGACTCCTGTCAGTCATGGAGAATCTACTGCAAACACTGAACAGGATCATCTCCAGACAGAGGAGCAGCTTCAGCGACAGACTGCTGTCACCATCCTGCTCCACTGACAGACTGAGGAGACCCCACACTATGCGACTCTTCAATTCCACCGGGGGGTAAACGTTAACATTATTCAAAGTTATTGTCTGTTATACCTGCATTGTTATCACTTTTTAATTTAATATTGTTTTTTATCAATATGCTGCTGCTGGAGTATGTGAATTTCCCCTTGGGATTAATAAAGTATCTATTGTGATAAAGGCGCTATATGGCGCCCGACCCGGCACAGACTGACGTAGAGGCACATGTAAAAATCACACAGGCTTTTATTTTCTCTTCCCCGTGTCCCACTGGCCCAACACAGTCGCAAAGCACTTAAACACAATAGCAACAACTCTCCACCTTGCACCACCACTCCTCCCAGGCAACCTCGTCCTCTTCCTCCCGATTCTGGCTCTCGAGTGGTGTAGCCTGGCCCGTTTTATAGCCCACCCGGAAGTGTTCCAGGTGCTTGACCACCTGGTCCCAATTGCACCTCCGGGTGGGGCTGATGATTCATCTATCCAGGTTCTTGAATCTCGGCAGCACCCCCTAGCGGCCACCCCAGCTCCCAACCAGGCTGTGGAGGACTCCATGTCCCATGGAGCCACGCGGGAGACTGGGAAATCAACATCAGCCAGGGAGGCTGCCACCAAGCGTCCCGGGGGAGGTATTGAGCTGTCCATGGTAGCTCCCCCGGAACATATGCAGCAGGGGCGTCCCTCACACTATCTATCTATCTATCTATCTATCTATCTATCTATCTATCTATCTATCTATCTATCTATCTATCCTGCTAAAATCTGACCCAGGTACATCTTTCACATGTAAATTGGTAAACCTAGTAACTGCCATTTTTTTTTCAAAATTGACTTATTTTAGTTTTTGGAGATCCTAGGTCTTTCCTGATGTCATAAGGTAGTGTTGATGAAGTGCTTTTATACACTGCCAGACAAAAACCAAGCAATTCCACTGACAAATGAGGAAAGACCAACTACTAAGGGAAACGTCGGATTACAATCACATGATTTAAAAGCTGCGACTGCATGATTTAAATGGTGGGTGTAGTTGATTTATGAAAAAAAAAAACAATATTGAGTATACAAAGCTCAGGAACAATGAAATCTAGAGATCGAAAATTAAAGGGATGACATTATTTTCTCAATTTGCTGAAAACTTGAAAGATGTGACATTACTAAGTTTTTCCATAGTTGGCGAGATTCTGAAAGTGCACAAAATAAACAAAATGCACAATATTAGCAATAATATTTGTTTTCCTTTTGAAATGAAATAAATATTTTGGATATATAATATTAACAGGGCGGCACGGCGGCGCAGTGATAGCGCTGCTGCCTCGCAGTTAGGAGACCCAGGTTTGCTTCCCAGGCCCTTACTGCGTGGAGTTTGCATGTTCTCCCCGTGTCTGCATGGGTTTCCTTTCGCAATCCAAAGACATGCAGGTTAGGTGAATTGGCGATTCTAAATTGGCCTTGGTGTGTGTGTGGGTGTGTTTGTGTGTGTCCTGCGGTGGGTTGGCACCCTGCCCAGGATTGGTTCCTGTGTTGGCTGGGATTGGCTCCAGCAGACCCCCGTGACCCTGTATTCGGATTCAGCAGGTTAGAAAATGGATGGATATAATATTAACAATTCTTTATATTTACATGATGTTTTTCTCACTACATAAAACACTTTGCGCCCCACGTCGGAAACAAACCCAGTATCTTTTTAATGTGAGGCAGCAGCCCCATGATTGTGGCACTGCATAAATTTGAGCCACCTCCATTACAGTGTGCATTTGACAGAATAAAAAAAACAATCAGCACCATCAAAGCTGTCAATGCACAAACCCATAACAAGTGATAATTGTAACTAACATACACAAATACGTCGTCTATGGCACACTGAGGGAACACAGGTTCATTTTAAATCACCACATGCGTGCTGACATTGTGACATGTCTCGCTACTGCGTAGGCTGTGGTTGTGGAGTCTTGGAAGAAAGCACTTTGTGGGGGCCCAGGGCACCTCCGTAGAGAGAGCTGAGTGACAGGATCAGGGTGAGAGGGGGACAAATAGAAAAAGTGCAGGAAGAGATTCACCCAGAGAAGTGGCCATCACAGTAGAGAAGGTCACCACAGTATCATAGACTACCCCAGTAGACACACAACAACACACTGCATTGTGGGTTGAATGTTGCTAGGCTATGCAGAGTATTGCATTCATGGGCTGTACTACTGCAGGAATTTCGAAAGGTTCACAAAATGTGTTTTTCTCAGTCTTTCTCCGAGTTTCTCTGGGATCGCAGGCTTGGACACTCTGAGGATTCTTCTGGGCCGCTTGTGGCCCGTGGGCCACCATTTGAATAGGCCAGATCTACAGTGTCAAAGGCTCCACTGAGATCTAGAAGTGTACATTGAGTGTGCCATCATCAGCAGATAAAAGGAGATCATTAACACCTTTAAACAGTGCACTTTCAGTGCTGTGCTGTACCCACTTGTTCCCTGGGATTGTGTTCTCTCTTGATGCAGGACAGACAGCTTACCCATCCCTTTAGTAACCATGGCGGAAATAATGAGATGAGAGCAATATGGCACAAAAAGAGATATATGTATTTAACTTGCTTCAAAATGTAGCTTCCCCCAAAATACAACGAATAGGAATATAGAGGGTTGCATAATGGATGGATGGATATACAGTATATATACAGGTGCCGGTCATAAAATCAGAATATCATGACAAAGTTGATTTATTTCAGTAATTCCATTCAAAAAGTGAAACTTGTATATTAGATTCATTCATTACACACAGACTGATGTATTTCAAATGTTTATTTCTTTTAATTTTGATGATTATAACTGACAACTAATGAAAGTCCCAAATTCAGTATCTCGGAAAAAAAGGATTTTTAGAAATGTTGGCCAACTGAAAGGTATGAACATGAAAAGTATGAGCATGTACAGCACTCAATATTTAGTTGGGGCTCTTTTGGCCTGGATTACTGCAGCAATGCGGCGTGGCATGGAGTCGATCAGTCTGTGGCACTGCTCAGGTGTTATGAGAGCCCATGTTGCTCTGATAGTGGCCTTCAGCTCTTCTGAATTGTTGGGTCTGGCGTATTGCATCTTCCTCTTCACAATACCCCATAGATTTTCTATGGGGTTAAGGTCAGGCGAGTTTGCTGGCCAATCAAGAACAGGGATACCATGGTCCTTAAACCAGGTACTGGTAGCTTTGGCACTGTTTGCAGGTTCCAGGTCCTGTTGGAAAATGAAATCTGCATCTCCATAAGTTCGTCAGCAGCAGGAAGCATGAAGTGCTCTAAAACTTCCAGGTAGACGGCTGCGTTGACCTTGGACCTCAGAAAACACAATGGACCAACACCAGCAGATGACATGGCACCCCAAACCATCACTGACTGTGGAAACTTTACACTGGACCTCAAGCAACGTGGATTCTGTGCCTCTCCTCTCTTCCTCCAGACTCTGGGACCTTGATTTCCAAAGGAAATGCAAAATTGACTTTCATCAGAGAACATAACTTTGGACCACTCAGCAGCAGTCCAGGCGAGACGCTTCTGACGCTGTTTCTTGTTCAAGAGTGGTTTGACACAAGGAATGTGACAGCTGAAACTCATGTCTTGCATACGTCTGTGTGCGGTGGTCCTTGAAGCACTGACTCCAGCTGCAGTCCACTCTTTGTGAACTCCCCCACAGTTTTGTTTCACAATCCTCTCCAGGGTACAAGCGGTTATCCCTATTGCTTGTACACTTTTTTCTACCACATCTTGTCCTTCCCTTCGCCTCTCTATTAATGTGCTTGGACACAGAGCTCTGTGAACAGCCAGCCTCTTTAGCAATGGCCTTTTGTGTCTTGCCCTCCTTGTGCGAGGTGTCAATGGTCGTCTTTTGGACAACTGTGAAGTCAGCAGTCTTCCCCGTGATTGTGTAGCCTACAGAACTCGACTGAGAGACCATTTAAAGGCTTTTGCAGGTATTTTGTGTTAATTAGCTGATTAGAGTGTGGCACCAGGTGTCTTCAATATTGAACCTTCTCACAATATTCTAATTTTCCGAGATACTGAATTTGGGACTTTCATTAGTTGTCAGTTATAATCATCAAAATTAAAAGAAATAAACATTTGAAATACATCAGTCTGTGTGTAATGAATGAATCTAATATAGAAGTTTCACTTTTTGAATGGAATTACTGAAATAAATCGAATATCTTTACAACAAAATTTTCATTACAATAAAGTATTTTTATGGTCCCGACAGTTTTCCCATATGATGCGAGTCTATAGAAATCTCGTCACTACGAAGTACAGTACATTCAGCAGATACTTTCGTTATAACAAAGTGCCTAAAAGACCTTGAGTGAATCATCCGCAGAGCAGCTAGTTCCGTGGCCGCAGCTCAGATGTGCACAACGATCCCCAAACAGAAACATTGTCATTTTTTTTTTTTCTTCGAACTTTTTTTTTGCCCTATTCTATCTTTGTTTCCTGCGGTTTTCAGTGATACCTTTTTCTTATTGCTCGTCAACATTTAAATAACATCCATTGGAATTTAACTCCTATAGAATCGGCAGACAAGAAAAAACGATAACAGTTCAAATTAGAAAAAAAAACTTTACATTTTTGCAGCTCTCGATTGCCAGTGAATTCGGAATTTCGCCATCGATGCTGTCAACTTTCTTGAAAGAAAAAAATCTCGGGTTGCAAACGTATGTAAACTGCTGCATTTGAAGACGTCGAAAAAGCAGTTTTTATGTGGTTCAGAGATGCATGTTCAAGAAACATTCCTATTAATGCAGCACTCATTCAAGAAAATGTGAGGTTTGTAAACTTTCTTGGGACCTCCCCTAACTGGACGACACGCTGAACAGCGTTGCGAAGTCCAATCTCCACATGTATGGAAGACTGTTTATATGTTGCCGGGGCAACAGCTGGCTCAAAGATATTCTGCATCTCTCAGCTATGCTGCGTTTCTCCACCAAAGCAAACAGAAAGGATATCGATCTTTGGGTGATGCAGCCTGACTGCGGTGTCTGTGTATAGCAGAGTGGCAGATCACGCTACAATAAATAAGTGTGCCGCTCCTGTTTCAAGCTGAATAAAGTTTGTTTTCCAAAAGTACTGAAACTCAGCCTTGTGTTTTTGTGTGCAAGACAGGGATGGATAGCGCGACCCCAATTTTTTATGATTTGCATCTGTGTCACTTCACTGCAGCACTATGAGCCTGTTTTTGTTTTACCCCATTAACAGACAAACAATGTTCCACAGACGCTGCAATTGCTCTTCGGGAAAGTGTAATATCGCAAGGAAATGCTGAGAAAACTTCTCATCAGCATAACTTCAAATTAACACAAAAGAAGCTATTGAAGGGGCGGCATGGTGGCGCGGTGGCAGCGCTGCTGCCTCGCAGTTAGGAGACCTGGGTTCACTTCCCGGGTCCTCCCTGCGTGGAGTTTGCATGTTCTCCCCGTGTTTGCGTGGGTTTCCTCCGGGCGCTCCGGTTTCCTCCCACAATCCAAAGACGTGCAGGTTAGGTGGATTGGCGATTCTAAATTGGCCCTAGTGTGTGCTGGGTGTGTTTGTGTGTGTCCTGCGGTGGGTTGGCACCCTGCCCGGGATTGGTTCCTGCCTTGTGCCCTGTGTTGGCTGGGATTGGCTCCAGCAGACCCCCGTGACCCTGTATTCGGATTCAGCGGGTTGGACAATGGATGGATGGAAGCTATTGAAATGATTGCAAATGCCTGGGCGCAAGTTAAAGAAAGCACTATAGTAACAAATACAGAATCTCATTAAAACAAAATTTTCGTTATAACAAAACATTTTTTAGGTCCCTGGGAGTTTGTTTTAATGGAATTTTACCTGTATATATAAATATAAAATCCAACATCTGTCTGCATGTCTGTCGGCTTTTCACGAGAGAACTACTTAACGGATTTAGATTGGGTTTTTTTTCTATAATCTGCTTGAACATCAGCTGATTTTGCAACTTCTCTCATCACGCTAAATATCATAGTTCGCCTGCGGTATTTTGCACAAATTTGAGAGAGAGGCTGCGGGCCGAGGGGGATGGGTAGACAGGACCTCAGGAGTAGGGAGCTGGCCGGGGACCTCCTCACTCACAAGCCAGCCTCCATTTGAGTCGCTCTCCCTCTCTCCACGTGTTGGAGTGTACCTTGTCTCCACTTAGCTAGCGATACCCGTTTGTTCAAGAGGCAATACCATCTAGAGATCGTTAAGGAGTAACGTTTGACGTTTTTGAGAGAGCGATCAGAGCTACGTGTGTTTTTAGAGGGTAGCTGCTGATTGCCAGAGATATCCAAGATGTTTTCTCCACATGCAGCGGATGCTCTCTCGTCAGAGCTGAACACGATCAGATACTGTGCCAATGTCTGATGATAAGAAACAATGTCAACATTTTAAATTAGAATGCAGAGATAACTCACAGAGTGCAGTGTGGATGGAACAATTGGAAGAAGGTATTAGGAGTATTGTGTGTTTAAAGAATTAAGGTGACGAGGACTTGGGTTAAAAGCAGAGTTGGGGTAACAGATGAAATCCCAGTTAGAGGAGGTCTGCACCAGGGTTCTTCTTGAAGTCCTTACCTCTTTGATCTGCTTATGGATGGGTTGAGTTGGGGGATAAAAGACCAATTCCCCTGGTGCAGGCTTTGTGCTGATGACATTGTGTGTAAAACCAGTAAAGAGGAACTGGAGAGGAATTTGGAAGAATGGAGAAGGGCTTTGAAGGATAGAGGGTTGATAAATAGAAAGAAGACCAAATATTTGAGGATTAATGGTAATCAGGATTAAGAAGTTAGCCTGCAGAGATAGCTATTGAAAAGAGTGAAGACATTTAAATATCTAGGATTAGTCGGAGCAGAGATGGAACATTAGAAGCAGAGATAACCCACAGAGTGCAGTGTAGATGGAAAAATTAAAAGAAGGTATCAGGAGTGGTGTGTGATCATGGAATTAAGATGATGGTTAAAGGTTAGGTGTTTTTAAGGATGGCAAGACCAGACATGAACAGTAAAGGGGAGTGCAGGAGAAGAAGTCAAATGGGGGAGAAATGAGAATGTGGAGATGGATGTGTGAAGTTATAAAAAAAAGGACAGGAAAAGAAACGAGACAATCAGAGGGACACCAAAAGTGGCAGAGATCCCTGAGAAAGTACAGGAAAGGATATTGAAGTGTTATGGACGTGTGATGAGGACAGAAAGGGAGCTATGGGCAAAAGAATGATGGGAATGGAAATCCAGGGGAAGAGAAAATGATGGAGGCCAAAGTAGAGATGGATGGATAAAGTAAAAGAAGACCTGAAGGAAAAGGGTCTGACTGGGGAGAAGGTGGAGGACCGAGCTGAGTGGAGAAGGCTGACCAAGCACATCAACCCCACATAGAAGTGGGAAAAGATGAAGAGGAAGAACACAGTAAACCATTAATTGCTAAAAATGTCATGGCAGAGTGTGAGACACAAAATTCATTTTTCATTTTTAACCTTTATTTAGTGATTTGCATGTCATACAACACATTAAAAGCAGACATTAGGGCTCTTTAATTATTTGATTTTATCATTAAGACCAAAGAAAAACAAACTAATGAACCAACTGTGAACATTGATTTGGTCCTGCAGCTGTTAGGAATGAATAGAACAGAATTACTTTGCAAAATTTCCTCACTTTCCAGGTCTAATTAATGTAATTACTTGTCAAGGCATCGCAGGAGGTAGGGAAAGCATTCAGCCCTTCCCTGCATCATACTGTATTTCAATTAAGAGTTATAATCCCGTGCATAAAAATAATCTTCCAAATTAAAAACAAAATGTTCAACAGAAGGGCAAAGCTTTGATTTTAATGAAAAATGCAAAAGTCTGATTAACTTATTTGCACTTTGAGAAAAACTCCATTCACATAAAAGGACTTAAGGACTTCAGTAAGTGTGGTTCTGTAATTTAAAAGGACATTTTTCTCATTTTAAGTTCACCTTTTCCTAACCTCAGTAATGATCTCCAGATACTGCTGATGAATTCCTGAATGCTATAAGACCACCAAAGTGATATAATCTCTTCACAGTGTCTTAAGGTCCATGTCACATGATTCAGTTTCTGCTTGGAGCAGTGTTTCTCAACCTTTAAGTATTTGCGACCCGAGTTTTCATAACAGTTTTAATCGCGCTCCCTAAAGTTTTTTTGAAAGGAGCCCACTAATACCAATTTGTTCTTTTTTAATTAATGATATATCATAGATGCATATTTTATTATACCTACTTAACTTTTTTCAACATTTACCTAACTCTATATTTATTTTTCTAGTATCAGAATGTAGTTTAAGTTAATTTGTTTTGGTTTCAATAGATGTATTTTTCATATTTTCGATTCTTGTTTTCTTTTTTTCACATCTTCGTGCCCCCCTTTTTGTTACTTCGCGCCCACCCCACAGGTTGAGAACCGCTGGCTTGGAGGGTATGTCAGAATTACCGACAGCTGACCGTGTCAACTTGCATGATAGAAACTTGCTGGGCCTATCACATTTAGCGACGGCATAATGACTTTGCGTTACTGTCATGCCCACCCTTCTTCTGACAGGCTGACAGCGTGCTGCCTGACGGAGCTGATGTTGAACGAAGGGTTAACCGTTATGGCGACTTCAATCACAATACCAGCCCTTTTTTTTTTCTTTTATTCCATTCTGTCACGACATATAAAAGAAATGATATGACACATTAAAAAATCTCTTTGAACCTAACTATTACCTAACTGATAAAGGATGTCGCTGAGTTAGCTTTTCACCGAATTGTCTTTTCGCCAAATTGTCTGTCGCCCAGTTGTCTTTTTGCCGAGTTGTCTGTTGCCCAGTTGCCCCTGAATGCACCTGGATAATGCGATGGCAGCCATTTTGGGAAAGTACGGTCACTTCACATGAGCTATCAGGTGGTTAAGGGATGAAAGAGACACTTAGCCACTAAGGAACAGGTAATGATTAGGGGCCCAGAACAGTTTATCCAGGACATTGAGATGCACCCTGCTCTTTACGAAGCATGCCCAGGAATCTTCAATAACAATAATGCTTTGGATCTACCAGAGATGTGAGCACCAGCAAAGTAACAAAAGAACGAACATCACTCAAGAGTTAAGCAGAACCTCCTTGGACTTGTACTCTACACATCAGGACACTACATAACCTAATGTTCTGTTAGCCTCCTTAATGGCTTCAGCACACTCTCTGGAATTTGAAGGAGTCAAGTCCACTATGACTCCTTAGTCCTTGTCATGAAAGGTACTTTCGAGTTTTGAATCTCCCATTGTGTATTCAAACCTAACATTTTCACTTCCTACATGTAATACTTTACATTTACAGTAATCCCTCCTCGATCGCGGGGGTTGCGTTCCAGAACCCCCCACGATAGAAGTAGAAACCATATGTTTGTATGGTTATTTTTATATATTTTAAGCCCTTATAAACTCTGTTAACACACTGTTAACATTATTAGAGCCCTCTAGACATGAAATAACACCCTTGAGTCAAAAGTTTAAACTGTGCTCCATGACAAGACAAAGATGGCAGTTCTTTCTCACAATTAAAAGAATGCAAACATATCTTCTCTTCAAAGGAGCGCCGTCAGGAGCAGAGAATGTCAGAGAGAGAGAGAGAGAGAGAGAGAGAAGAGAGAGAGAGAGAAGCAAACAATCAAAAAATCAATACGTGCTGTTGGGCTTTTAAGTATGCGCACCACGATAAAGCAGCCGCAAAGAAGGGAGCAATGTGAAGGTAGTCTTTCAGCATTTTTTAGAGTAGCGTCCGTATTCTCTAGGCAAACAGCCTCTGTGCAAACAGCCCCTCTGCTCACACCCCCTCCGTCAGGCAGAGAGAGTGAGAGAGACAGAGAAAAGCAAACAATCAAGCACCTCTCGGGAAGCACATCGTATATCATTGAGGAGTTTTTTTTATACATAATACATGCTCTGATTGGGTAGCTTCTAAGCCATCCGCCAATAGCGTCCCTTGTATGAAATCAACTGGGCAAACCAACTGAGGAAGCATGTACCATAAATTAAAAGACCAATTGTCCGCAGAAACCCATGAGCCAGCGAAAAATCTGTGATATATATTTAGATATGCTTACATTTAAAATCCGCGATGGAGTGAAGCCGCGAAAGTCGAAGCGATATACCGAGGGGTCACTGTACTGACATTAAATTTCATCTGCCACAAATCTGCCCAAGTCTGTCTGCTGTCCAAGTCCATCTGGAATGATTCATTCTCGATTTTCTGCCAATCCACCTATCTTGGTATCATCTGCAAACTTAACCAGCTTGTTACTTATATTCCTACCTAAATCATTTATAGATATTAAAAATAGCAGCAGCCCCAGCACTGACCCCTGCTGGTCACCACTCTTAATATCGGCCAATTCTGATAAGGTTCCCCACACCATCACCCTCTACTTCCAATTCTGCATCCACCTACACGCTACACACTGAACTGACACTTCTTTTATTTTGATGCCCAGTCTCTCGTGTGCCAACTTATCAAATGCTTTCTTTAAAGTCAAGATAAATGATATCACGTGCACCACTCTCATTGTCTCTTTTTGTTCCTTCCCCAGCATGTTCCACCTCCCTCATCTGAACCCATGCTGACTGCTCACTAAAACTCCTGTTCTTGCCCTTGTTCTGCTCAATCTTCCACTAATTTATCTTACTGGCCTACAGTGAACTTGGATCTGCCTCATTACCCTTTTTGCAATCCTAGGATCAGATGAAGGATCGCAATCATCCCAACATCTGCCATCGCCATACTTCTCAATGTATGCATTGGCGGATTTAGCGAAGGAGATTTTTCTCACTCAAGTCTTTTCCAGACAGGGGAAGAAATTTTGGAGGACGGCATTTATAAAACGTTCTTCTAGATAAAAGCTTCACTGTGTAAGTCATCACATAAATCACACGATAACAACAATTGTTTTGGCTCACTTACCATAAAAAATATTCCGGCGGTAAAACACTGGCAAGGACAAACCATTTTTTTAATTCGGCCTGCAGAGCGTCTTCACAGAAAAGCCCGCGCCGCTGCTTAAGGGAAGCTTTTTAGATGTGCCGCCTTATCTACGATACATAAAACCCAACCAGAACCTCCTTCTGAACACATCTGAAGAGCAACCTTGAGGAATGTGAGCTCAATAACATTACTCCAGTCAGTTGTAGAATGGAATATGGTCCCCACAGTTGCATAAATCAAAAAAATTTACATTTTAATTTTCCCAATAAAACGTTATTGTTGTGTCACTTCTCCGGCATTGTAGAAATGCATAATGCAAACAATGTTTTTAGAATTTCAATTAATTTTTTGCCAGACCTTTCTGTCTTCCTTCCTTTTCCCCTGAAAAAGATCATGTGGCATCAAAATACAATTATCATTTATTGAAATGCATCAAACAATTTGTGTTTTAAGCTACAGAGTCTATAATATAAGATGCATTGTCATGAATAAAAGAAGGATATCTGCACTTTAAATATCTAAGCCAATATGAAACGATTCTGCCTCTGGGGAGAATGGAAAAAAACAACAAACTAATGACATTGAATGTGACATTGCTGGGTTATATCATAATGAAAATGAAAAGAATTAGGGCAGCAATATTTTCTGCAGTGTGGAATAAACTGATTTGTTACAAACAAATCGAACAGTAAACAAAGTCTGAATAGAAATATGAATAAGGTGTAAAAAGTGCATGTGTATTTCTCTGGGAGTCTAAAAGTTCTGGTCCTTATAATAAAAATAATAATAATAATATGTTTTATTTATGTAGCGCCTTTCCCATGTTCAAGGCACTTACATTCATTTCTTTTCCTAATGGCTGTTATTCATACTAAATAAGGAGAAAAGAGAAATCTTAGTGATTGGCAAAAATGGATATAATGAGCGTATTAGAAATAGACTTGATCCATTAGGCCTAAACATCAAGACAGAGGTAAAGAATTTAGGGGTAACTATTGACTCTGATCTGAATTTTAAATCACATATTAATCAGATCACCATTTACTGTATGTAAATGTGCATACACAAAAAATGTTGCGTACTCCCATTTCCAAACTTGGCGTAAAGCCACACACATTTTCACGTCAGCAAAATGCTTGGCACACGCAAGTTCTCCGCTCGGTTTTGCAAACAGTCGGCACCCAGCGTCACAGCAGTGCTTTTGTTGAAGTGTGGTTTCCCTTTCTTTTTTAGATCCACATCCCTGATGCGGCTTTATCAAATACAGTGAAATTCACCACATATTGTTTATTAGTTTAAGGCATCTGATTGTAATTAGCCTGTAACAATATAATGGTCCAATGAATGGCAAAATTATTCCAAATACCATAGCTGTTTAGCGTTGTTACTCTCAAGTATTTATCTGACTGTATCTGAGTGTGGAATCACAGCTCTACAGCAGCTGATTGGAAAGAGAATTATCAGTATACAGCATCAAGCATATGCTGCCTCAGCCATGCGCACAGTCTATTGAACTTCTTCCATACGGCAAACACTTCAGAGCCTTTCCTGTATGGATCTCGCGGTTCAGAAACAGTTTCATCCCAAAAACTATAAATGAACTCATTGTCCATCAAGTGCTCCTTGTACAACTGTTTGTACTTATTAGTACAATCACCTCACTGTAAACTTGTGATACAGTTATAATATTGCACAACCTGAGCCACTTTATAAAGAGCATATTTACATATGATGATGATTTTTTTTTAAGAAGAAATACAGCAAAATATGTTTATTAAATTATACAGATAAAATGTTAATATCATTTAAATAATCTATATTGTTAATAATTAAACATGTGAGGACACGGTGGCGCAGCATTAACGACGAGCTGGTGCCCCGTTCACGGATTGTTCCTGCCTCACGCTGTATTCTTGTTGGGGCTGGTGCGACACTGGAAGGACAGATGGATAGAATAATTAAACATGTACTTTGAAGATATTTCAATGTTCCTTAAAAGTAATGGAGAATTGGCGTCCTAAGCTTACAGATGGCTTAACATCTATTACAGAGCTGATTGTGTGGCGATTGGTTACTTGGAGAAAGAAAAGGTAGGACAGGAATTGGAGATTAGTACGTTTGAAAGAGACAGTACTGCTGCAAGAAATTATTTCATCGAAGGTCGCACACGGCGCAGCAAGCATCTTGCAGGAGGCAGTCTGTGGACAGGGCGCCAGCTCATCACTATCACTGCGCCACTGTGTTCCTATACTTAATAGATGCTTTAATTTATTTCATCATGAAAATTATATCAAGTATACATCTCAGTATTTTAATTATTCAGATGGATGTAATATCACAAATGTAATGGATTCTGTGTCTTGTTGGAGGAAGATAAAGCCTGTTTAAAAAGCCCGTAGTGATTCACACACATAAAGCACATAGAAGAACACATACAAAACAAAGCATTTAACATGCTACTTTAGTTACGATGGGATTTGAGAAACTAGTAAACGATTTTAATGATGAAGTTTATGATGTTCTACTTTAATGACAAAATAAACTACGTGATTGACGTGGAAATTTCAAGATTAAAGTTGACATTTTGAGCTTTTTTCTCACTGTGTCCCTATTTTTTTCTTTTCTCTGTACCCTAATAAGCTTTCATGACACGGTGGGCTAAGACTCGCCTTTTCACGGACAACTTTGATATCTGACAACTTCTTTTTTATTTTGAGCACTGTGCGACTTTGTGAACTTGAGCTTTCGAGTTTCTCCGACACTCTCTGTCAGTCGATCAACTTCCTTTTGTTGTATATACCACTGTTTAAACAACAAATAGTAAATTTTTCTTTGCTTCCACTTGGTATTTGCTGAAATTCTTCTATTTTTCCCCCGTGCTTTTGCCATTGCCTTTTTACAGAACGCTGAGCTTAAGGCTATTTATATTGATTTGCATATTCAAAGAGGCGTAATTCCGAGAGGAGTTGGGGCGGGGCAGCAGGAGCGTGTATGTGCGTTACTTTTCACGCTGACCAGGAATTATGAAGTGGAAGAATGTGGAAGTTGGCATTTGCACAGATTTGTGCATCTGCGTTTGGGCATTGGTCTTGTGGCCCTGGAACTCCTGCAGGTTTTTTTTTCTTCAGCTCTGTGGAGTTTTCTTTTTTTTGTGTGTTTCTGTCCTCCCTGGCCATCGGACCTTACTTTATTCGTTGTTTCTTTGTATTGCCTAATTTTATTTTTATTAGATTAGGCAATATTTTCTTTTATTTTTATAAGATCATTTTGGCCTTGGAACCCCTGCAGATTTTGTATTTTTTTTGGTTTGTTTTCTCTGTCCTCTTGACCATCCAACCTCACCTTTTCCTTTGTTACATACTGTATAATATTACTGTCTAATCTTATAATACAATACAATACAATTTATTTTTGTATAGCTGAAAATCACACAAGAAGTTCTGTAATATGCTTTAACAGGTTGTTATGTTATGTTTGGTATAAAATCTACAAATTATTCTCTACATTTTCATTATTATATTTTGCTCAATTCCAACAAGATGAATTCAGATGTAGGAGGCATTATAATAAAAATTCATATTCTCTTCCCTTACACCTCACTTTTATAACAGTTGTTCACACCATAGTGCTAAATTGGTATTACAGCCTGGGAAAGAAAGACTGAGCCATACCTCAGGCTATTGATTACTTTATGGATGGACATCTGGGACAACAATTTGGTTTACAGCCTGGGAAAGGAGGACATGAGGCAATATCAAACACACTTTATTATCTGAGAAAAGATAGATTAAAGAGTTTGAACAAAATGTATCCATCATATTGAAAGCCAGCCATCACATGCATGCAACTATCATGTGTTGTGAAACCACGGCATGAAACTTTATAATAAATATGCTTCATTTTGAAAGCAATGTCAGAAGAAAAAGAGGAACAGATGAAGACATCACTGGTCGTCAAAAAAGCATCATGAACATCGATTGCTAAATCAAACGCCGCCCTGGGACATCCTTGTCATTTATAACTTTTTCGTAAATAATTTTTCTTACGACTATATACTGTATATTCAGACTTTTCTATCAGTACCTATTTTCTGTTATTCTTTGTTCCAGTGGTATTATTATTATTCTTGTAATAAATACCATGTTGCTTTTAACTTTCTATGCGTTGTCTTAATGTCTAGAGTGATTGAAGTAATAAGTTAGATTTCTTTGAGCACCTGGTGCAGCTAGAGATTTGCCATTACTTCTGTGCTGCAAGGTTTATTTTGGCTGCGAGTAAGGAGCTCCACTCAATAGTAGGAAGAGTACGTGAAGAAGGTATTTTTGGCTGATAAATGGCCTATAGTCAAAAGTGCTGAGTCCTTGTATGTGTAAATGTATTCTTGTAGACCAAAAGTAATATTTAGGTCTGAGATATCATTAAAACATCGTATGTTGTTCATGCCGATAATAAGTAAGTCTCTTGAAGTGCTAAGTGACAGGCTGTGTTATTCCTAAAGCACTTGTGTGGTTTAAAGTGCTAATGGGTAATCAGCATGTGTGTGTCATTCATGGGGCACTGTTGTGGCAAGGGTCTGTGTCTATGTGTATCGCTATGTATGTGTGTGTTCATGTTAAAGTGCAACAGTAGACCAACCCGATAACGAATGTAACAAGTACACTTACCCTTGAGGAAAAACAGGTAAAGGGTAAGTAGAGGGAAATACTGTGATAATACACAGGTCCTGCCTTTTGACAGCCCCCCATCTTTGAATCTCTAAGAAGACAAGGTAAAACTCCCAAAAAAACACTTGTAGGGAAAAAAATGGAAGAAACTTTGTGAAAGGAAGTTCAAAGAGAGACCCCTTTCCAGGTAGGTTGGGTGTGCAGTGGGTGTCAAAAAAAGGGGGTCAATACAATACAATACAATACACAGAACAGAAGACAAGTCATCCAATACAATACAATAGTACAATAGAAATATTACAAGTACAGAGCAGAATTAAACAGTAGATGATATCCCATAATATGTTTCCAGTTTGTTCAAAATCCTGGAGACCTTGGCCATCAAGCTGCCTCCCCCAATTGGCCATTCCACAGCTGAGCCAACTCTGGGCCAACCAATCTGATAAATGGATCCCTCTACCCAATGATTCCTGTGATCCTCCATCAGAGATGACTTTACATTGGCAGGCAGAACAACTTGGCAGGTGGGCAGATTACAGAGAAGAGAAACAGATTAGGTGAAGGTTAGTAACAAATTAAAACACATATTACTTATGTTTTAGTTCTAATGACTAACAACAGAGATGCAGTCTGTACAGTTAATCAGCAGCTCTAGTCAGGGTGTGCTAAACTGAAGTTGTGAGTCTTCAGCCAGGATTTGAAAGCTGAGACCGAAGGGGCATCTCTTATTGTAGCAGGCAAACAGTCCACAGTTTAGGGGGTCCTGAAACTAAAAGCTCGACCTCCCACTGTTATTTTATTAATCCTTGGAATCAGAAGCAGACCAGCATCTTGAGATCTTAATGTGCATTCTGGTTTGTAAGTCATGATAAGTTCAGACAAGTAAGCTGGACCTTGGCCATTTAAGGTTTTATATTTTCATTTATGTTTTATATTAACTTACTTTCATTTTATTCTGTAAAGCACATAAATAAATGTTGCTGCTGTTGTCACACGATAGTCAATTTTGAGCACTGCCAATATGATGCCGAACATTTCCAGGGAATTGGTGGCACAAAATATTGGTCTTCCCATTTCAGCATTCTGAAGACTTGAAGCAGCCTCACCTCAGGACCTGTACACACCAGCCAGTCACATCCATGGTCTTCCATTCTTGATTGTACCATTTAATCCCTACCATGTTTGTCATTTCAATGACAATTTTTTCAATGGCTGGAGGGACGAAGAGCTGGAATGTTGACAGAGTGTCAGATGAATGAAGCAGCCAATCTTGTTGGTCCTGGAGTCATTCAAATGACATTTTCCCCTGCCATCATGACTGCAAACTGATGACCAACTATTGGCATTGTTTTTCAATATAAATGTCTCAGAGCCTTCTTCATCAGAGGGGCTATAACCAGAGATTTTCTCCATGTTCCTTCCTGCTCTGAAACATCCTTCTTCAAATCATTATCTGCTTCCTCGGTCAAAGGTGTCTGGCTCAGAAGAGCCTATTAGATCCATAACAGTGTCCATACATAACAATGAATTAGGGGAAAATTGAAATGAGCTCATGATTTTAAAAGATGAGGTATCCTGCTAGGTTGTCTAATTTCTGTTTCATCCATATATTAGGAACCTTTTCAAAATCAAAAAAATAAAAGTCATCTTTGTCAAACAAAAGTTCAATAAAGTACAACACAACCCAACAAAATATAATTCGAGAACCACTATTTTTAGGAGTGTAGAACTGAGATCATGATTTTATTTCTCCCTATCAGCTTACAGCCATAAGTGCTGTGCACCTGTTGAATATTACCCTTTTTTCATGGAGGGCAGGACATGCAGCTACATATAATAAAAATAAAGAGTGTAAAAGAGGACAAAGGGAAATACATGTTTAGAGAAACACTGTGACTCTGTATATTTCAACTTGAAAATAATAAAGTGCTTTTCAGGAAAAAAGTAATCTCTATAAACACAAACTTAAAGTTGACTGCCCAAATGGTGACATTTCTGGCTAAATATATAGGCCAGGCAGAAAGAGGCGGGGCCAGGTGGACAGACACCGGAAGTGATGTCAGAGGTTGTCAGGTTGCTAATCATCCAGATTGCAGAGGGAGGAAGAGAAGAGGTCTTAATATACTGTGCCACCCTGTGGATCGGCAAGGAATTACCACCACCGGAGCCTTTAAGCTGTCCCAGAGTTAACAGATAGTTAATCAACAATAATATAAAATAATAACAATAAAAAAGAAATAATACACAAAAAACTAAAAACATATTTAACATCACAGAATGCACATAATAAAATTCAAAAGGCAGCAAACAGACTGAATAAAAATTAAAGAGACTCTGATGGACCACTAGCAGTCGAATGGCGTTGATTGCATGTAGAAGGTGATGGCGCTGAATGACATAAATTAGAGCTCGACCATGCAGGACTTTGAAGGTAGCAAACAGAATTTTGAATTTCATATGTGAAGAAATTAGAAGCCAGCTGATAAAGACTAAGAGTGCAGTCATCTGTATGCCTTGTAAGTGTAAGAACTGCTGTGTCTGCATTTGGAATAAACTGAAGTGTCGTGAGTGTTTAAGATGAGATACTGTACCAGTGAAGAAGGAATTCTAATATTTGATTTGGGGTAGTACAGTAATAAAAGTAAGAGACTGAGCGTAGGCATCTTTCTGGTTGAGTAATATACAAAAACAATCAATGTTATTGAGAAGAAAAAATGTAATTTTAGTTAAGACAACTTATGTGGAGTTTGAAGATAAGAGGTGAGTCAAATCAAACACCACGATCATAAATAACATGTAACAGATTAACAATCATCATGTCAGTACTGATGAAAAAGTTCAAGTCCGTGGTAAGATAAATCTGGGTCCCATCAGCATATGAAGATAAGAGAATGAAACATTGCACATTGAAAAAGAAATTATTATATTGTGCAGAAAGACACACACACCCATATATATATACAAAATATATATATATATATATATATACCTGTATATACCATATTTACTCGTGTACCACGCGCCCTCATGTAAGACGCGTACCCTCATTTTTAAAAAGAAAATCGCGAAAAAACTTTTGACAATTGAACGATGCGCGTTGTGATTGTATAGGAAGCGTTTAGAGAGAGAAAGAGCACTGTCGAGCGAGAGGGAGCACAAGGGAGCGCGAGTGGGTGAGCGAGAGAGAGAGAGAGAGAGTGCGAGTGCACGAGCAAGTGAGCGAGAGAGCGAGCGAGTCCAAGCAGAAGAAGTAAACATTACAGAATTACATTTCCTTGTATATGACGTGCACCTGATCTTCAGGAAAAAATGTGCGCGTGGTACATGCGTAAATACGGCATAAATATATATATATATATATATATATATATATATATATATATATATACAGGTATATATATATACACACACAGTGGGTTGAAAAAGTATTTAACCCCTTTGACAAAGTTTACATTTCCTGTAATATTTTTCTTTGAAAATGCATCTTTGGTTTCATACTGTTACATATAAATATGGGCCTCTTGGATAACAAATTTTCAGTAAAAAATCCTGAAAACCAAACTATGCTACAATGATAATAGTGAAATATATAGTAAAATCTGCTGTTGAATAAATATTGGACCCCTAATAGCTGGGAGACTGTATTGATTGTTAACAGTGCATGTGTAACAGGTGTAAACAATCAAGCAATTAATCCTCTAGCTTGTTGACTGGTCTAGAAGTGATTATTTAGGCCCATTCTTAGGAACATACAACTGAAAAATCAGTACAAGCGACTTATTTGGTGAAACCTCAAAAACTGACAAAAATGAAGTCAAGGAAACTTTCTAATGACTTGGGAACTACTGCGATTAAGAACTGTAAAGATGGCAATAGTGCCAAGAAGATTGCCAAGCTCCTTAGCCTCAGTGTGTCCACTGCTGAAGGCTATCATAGCAAAGTGGAAGACAACTGGAAGCATAGTGAAGCAGCCTAGGTCAAAATGTAACTTTTTGGCCTCAACACAAAAGTATTTGTCTGGTAGATGGAAGGGGGTGCCGATGATCCAGCAAACACCATACCTACAATCAAGTATGCTGGGGGTGAGCATCATGCTTTGGGGCTGCTTCTCTAGGACATGCACTGGGTAGCTTGTCTTTTTTGAAGGAAGAATAGAGAGTAAGAAGTATATCCAGATTTTGGAAGAAAACCTTCAAATGTCAGCCATGACATTGGGACTCGGACGACGTTACCACTTTCAGCAGGACAATGACCTGAAACAAGACCTGTTCAAAAGTAACCAAAGCATGGTTTGACAAAAAAGAAGATCCAGGTTTTGCAGTGGCCTAGCCAGCGTCTGGATCTGAATCCAACTGAAAATTTGTATACAGTATATATATATATATATATATATATACTTTAATATTTCACTGGACTGCCTTGAGCTTTCATTGCTTCACTCATTCATTATGGAATCATTTTGATGAGATTATGCAATGTCTTAACATCTATAGGGTGGTCCAGATCTAATTATGCAATTTTCATTATGCTATAACTTATTAAGTTTATTACATAGAGAATTCACAGAAAAATATTTTTGTTGCCGATAGATGGCAGCACCTGCCCTGCATTCCAAAATGGTGGGGAGACGGTTATCAGTCGAACAGCGGGTGCAACGTGTTCACCTTTTCATAATTGCATAATTAGATCTGAACCACCCTGCATTTTCATCCAGATTTGCATTTTTTTTTGCCAAGATTTTGTATTGGCCTCTCTCTAAATTCTTCTCCATTACATCCTGGAGACTTTCAATGGGGTTGTGTTTAGGACTCTGTGGTTGCCACTTCATGTGTGGAAGTGATTCTTACTGCCCCCTGAGCCACTCTTTTACAATCGCCAGGCGGATCTTGCCGGTTTTGTCCTGGAGTATATGGCCGTGCAGTCAGGGAAGAAAAAGTCTATCGATGGGATAACCTGTTGTATCTGTAAATTCAGGCTCTCAGCTCACATTTATTGCTGCATAACGTTGCTGAACCTAAAACCAGACCAACGCAAGAAACCTCAGTTTATGACTCTGCCTCCAGAGGCATGTATAGAAGGAACAACAGTCAGGTCCATAAGTATTTGGACAGTGATGCAATTTTCACAATTTTGTCAATTTGCAGCAACCCTAATGGATTTGAAGTGAAGAAATCATTATGTGATTGAAGTGTAGACTTTCGGCTTTAATTTAACGGGTTTAATACTAGAATCCCTGAAGCCTACGAAACAAGTTGCAATCCCGGGTCACCTTAAATCCCTTTGCACCTCTACATTAGCGTCTTTTGTTTTGTAAATGTGTCAATTAGCACACGCCTGTTTGTACTTGCATGGACAGCTCTTTGGACCTCAAACTGAGTTAACAGTCACAGCTTCCAAAGGCAAATTCCAACCTGAAATCAGCTTCAGACCTTCTACCTGATTAATAGTTAATGAAATAATGAGAGACCTGCTCAAACCTGGCTATGGGACAGCTTGTCAGTCAAATGTCCTAATACTTTTGAGCCTCTGAAAATGGTTGGGGGAGGGGGGCATGTATTAAAATGGCTGTCATTCCTAAATGGCTCATAAGATATTTCTGTTAAACCCTTAGAATTAATGCTAAACACTTACCCCTCAATCTTGTAGTCATT
The DNA here is from genome assembly GCF_016835505.1 of Polypterus senegalus. Taxonomy (NCBI): domain Eukaryota; kingdom Metazoa; phylum Chordata; class Cladistia; order Polypteriformes; family Polypteridae; genus Polypterus; species Polypterus senegalus. Next base: position 9,969,878 of record NC_053154.1, on the reverse strand, counting down.
TCTTCATTTCAAACCCATTGTGGTTGTGTAGAGAGCCAAAAGTATGAAAATTGAGCCACTGTCCAAATATTTATGGACCCAATCTATATATGTGATTGGTTTGTACTCTATGTGAATCTGGGCTCACCAGATCACCTGACCTTTTTTCATTGTTCCACAGTCCAATGTTTATGGTCTTTAACAAATTGAAGTTGTTTTCTAACTCTTAACCTCACTAGCGAGTGGTTTTCTTGTGGCCACACAGCTCTTTTGTCCCAGTCCTGTAAATTCTTGCCATACTGCGAGTGTGGAAATGCCGTTACTTTCACTATTAAACACAGCGGTGAGATTTTCTGTCGCTTTTCTACTATTTGGCTTCATTAAGTACTTTAGTGATCTCTGGTCATGATCATTCAAGATTTTTTTCAAACCACATTTCCTCCTTAAAGTTGATGGTTCACCACTATCCCTCAACGTTTCAATCATGCGTGAGACATTTCTTAACCTGATTCAATTTATTTCACTAGTCTCCTTAATTGTTTTCTTTGCTTGATGGAAGCCAATAATTTGTCTCTTTCGAAATGCACTAACATCTTTTCTGTGACCACTGCATCATCAGTTCATGTTAAAAGAATTATTGCCAGCTGAAACATATAAATCACTGCAATGGTGATCCAACCATTGGCTCAGAAGTATTTAATTATTTAAATTCAAATGTCAAGTTTAAATATATTCTCTCTCCTCTGTATATACTTTATAACTATATATATGTAAAACCTCTCGAAAAACAAAAGAAAAAATTACCTGATAAATTCATACATAATAACAGAAAGCAAATAATAACACATTCAGCACCCACTTTTTATTGTCCAAAATAAAGCAGTTCCTCCAAAGATAATTGATTTGAAAGTTGTCAGCTGAAATTAAATTTCAATCTTTATAAGTCAATGGAAAATTAAAGCAGCAAAGTCCCAAGACTAAGGTAAAGACACAGCTCACCGCTCTTTTAATCTAATCTGGGTTAGGTGTGCACTGGATGTGCATGGCGCTGACATTTCCTCAATGTATTTGCATTAATTAAAGTGTGAGATTAAAAACTCTCTCAGGTGTGGGGGTTGATTTGTTTTTCAATCTTATGTTTGTAGAGATTTATTTATTTGTATGGAATGTTGTGTGATTTTAATAAATTCAATGAAATAAAACAATATATATATATAGCCAACCCGCGGCGTACCATACACCGCATAATCAGGCTGGTTTTTTAATGATTTTTAAGCACAGGGAGAAAATTAACATTTGAAGACTCGGTAATGTAATAAATCAGCAAGAAAAGCAACATTATAACAATGCACGGAATGAACCAACACAGTAAAACAGTTTGCTATGCTGCACGCGGTCGTGCGTCGTAACCGAAAACTCGTTTTTTAAAGACTGCTTACTTAATTGTGTTTTAACCTCAGTTGTTAAGGATTGTTTTGAGGATCCCATGGGATACCCCTCGCAAAACGTTTAACACGCTGCATATGGCGATTCACCTCCGCGAGAAACATGCCTCTATGAACAGTCAACGTGGTTCGGAGGTGCCAGGGGTTGGTGGGCGTGGCTCCTTCTGCGTGCGCCATAGGTGTCTTACTTGTCGGCGGCTCAGTGAGTCCACGCCCCTTCTGACATGCTTTCCTTGGTCGTCTTGCCTTAGTGAATTATATATAAAGATATCCATCTGCTGACTTCCTCACCTGGACACCGGTGCTCACCTGTGTCAGTGAGCTGAATGCCTCTCTGAGACACAAACGCACCCGCCGCTACTGTGGTAAAAGAGCCGGTATTGCTGTTAAACAACACCGACTCAAGTGTCAGAGCTTGGTTTCCCGATGCCTGCGAGTCGTCTATGACCCATCTTCTCCTGCACAGGACTCCATCCCTGGTTCATGGAGCTGGACACCGGATTTATTTTCTACATTTCAAGGCGGCATCACTCTTCCTCGGTGTGCTCTCGGGGAGTAAACGCTGCTAATCTTCGCACACTCACAGGTGCTCATCCCGCAACAAGATTTCTACTTCTATCAAGGCTGCTCTCTTGAACGTGAGATCAGTGTCTAATAAAACTTTTATTCTGCAAGACTTTATTATCTCAAATAATCTGGATTTCTTTTTCATTACTGATTGGTGACTCTTCATGTTTTACTGACTTGGTACCATCAGGTTATTCATTTTTAAACTCTCCTCGTCTGACTCATCGTGGTGGGGGCATTGCCACTGTTTTTAAAAGTATGTTCTTGTGTCGGAGCCTTACAAGGAGTCTGTTTAGTAGCTTCGAACTGCAACTTTTCGAAGTGTGCAGCTCCCCTTCATTGTTGTTTGCTGTGGTTTATAGACCTCCTGTAATTAATGGTATATTCACTTCTGAATTCTCTGATCTCCTGGCTGATATCACCCTCTCCCACGACAAAGTATTTATTGTTGGTAATTTTAACATTCACATTTGTTGTCCATCGAAACATTTGGTTAATGACTTTTTATCACTATTGGACTCATTTGATTTTATTTAGCATATTAATATGCGGGTGGCACGATGGCGCAGTGGGTAGCGCTGCTGCCTTGCTGTTCACTTCCCGGGTCCTCCCTGCGTGGAGTTTGGATGTTCTCCCTGTGTCTGTGTGGGTTTCCTCCCACAGTCCAAAGACATGCAGGTTAGGTGCATTGATGATTCTAAATTGTGCTTGGTGGGTGTGTATGTGCAGTGGGCTGGTGCTCTGCCTGGGGTTTGTTTCCTGTGTTGGCTGGGATTGGCTCTGGCAGACCTCCATGACCCGGGGGTTGGATAATGGATGGATGGATGGATATTAATATACCAACTCACTCTCTCGGTCACACCCTTGATCCTCGTTCTTACAAGTGATATTTCAGTTAATGATATTGATTTATGCAATGTTTCTTTTACTAATCATTTTTCTATAATTATGGGCTTGAATATTACTGTAGATGTCCCTACTACTAATTGTGCTTCACGCTGCTCTAGCTTTTTAAATTATTTTATTATATCCGATTTTAAAACCATATTCTCTAGTCTTGATGTGCATGTCAAATATGAATGTATTAATTATTCTGTCATAGAATTTAATTCTTCTTGTAAAATGGTCTTAGACTCAATTGCTCTGCTCAGGATACGTTGTAATAAGGGAAGACCTGCTCCCTGGCTAAATGAAACTACGCGATCGCTTCGCCGTGCCTGTCGAGCTACTGAATGGCGTTGGAAAAAAGATGGACTGGTTGTTTCTAAACAGATTTTTAGGACTTCTCTATTCAACTTCCAGGTTGCAGTTAAGAAAGCTAAACATAATTTCTTCACTGACTTAGTATCCCGTCAATGTAAGAATCCTAGGGTCTTATTTAATTCAATTAATGCGGCCATTCACCCTCATTCTGTGATGGGATTACAAAGCACTGTTCTTTCATGTGAGCAGTTTCTTTCATTCTTTCTCAGTAAAATTGATAAAATTCACTGTGGTATTGTTCCAACTGACTATGAACTTCCTATTGTTAATCATAGTGTTGTCTTGGAATCTTTTGATCTTGTCTCACTTTCACAGTTAAAAAGTACTATTGACACCCTTAAACCAGCTCTCAGTCCTCTTGATATTGTACCACCACACCTCTTATTGGAAGCCTTTAAAGTTTTGGGTTCATCCTTACTAGCCATTATCAATGATTCTATTAGTGAGGGGGTTGTGCCCCCATTTTTTAAACATGCTGCGGTGCGTCCCTGTATTGCTTGTGAAATTCCCCTTGCGATTAATAAAGTATCTATCTCTATCTATCTAAAAAAGGCAGAATTTGATCTTGGAGTTTTAGCCAATTTTCGGCCAATTTTCCAATTGTCATTTCTGGCTAAAATATTAGAAAGAATTATTTATAATCAATTGGTTGATCACCTTAATCTAATAATTTATTTGAGATCTACCAATCTGGCTTTAGGCGTTATCATGGTGTTGAGACGGCCCTCCCTAAAGTATTCAATGACATCTCTGTTATTACTGGCTCAGGTGGCGCTGTAGTCCTTGTCCTCTTTGACCTGTCCGCTGCCTTTGACACTATTGACCCTGAGATATTGCTGTTGCGGCTTTAACATCTTGTTGGGCTTAAAGGGGCTGCTGTTAACTAGTTTAGGTCATATCTAATCGGTAGAAACTTTTTAGTGACTTTAAATTCCTCTTTTTCATCTACTGCTCCTCTTACATGTGGTGTTCCTCAGGGATCCATTTTGGGTCCTATTTTGTTCTGTATATACCTTCACCCTATTGGAGCTATTTTTAGGAAATTTAACATTTCTTTTCACTGCTATGCTGATGATATTCAGGTTTATATTCCCATCTGCAACTCTGAAATGAATCAACTGCACAACTGCCTTTCTGAACTAAGATCCTGGATGGCTAATAATGTTCTTGATTTGAATCAAAATAAAACAGAGGTCCTTATAGTGGGTCCATCAGCTAAAGCCCAAATTGGTCTTGGACTTCTCGGCTCTTTCTCTGTCTTTTGTAAACCTCAAGTCTGCAATCTTGGTGTTATCTTTGACAGTAACCTCTCTTTTGAGAAACAGATTAATTCTGTAGTCAAGAGTTGCTTTTTCCAGCTTCGTCTTTTAGGTAAGATCAAGCCTTTTTTATCTTCTAGGGTCTTGAGAAAGTTACTCATGCTTTTATCTTTTCTCGCTTTGATTACTGCAACTCGTTTTATTCTGGGATTAGCAAATCCCTGATCCGCAGGTTACAGTTGGTCCAGAATGCCGCCACTCGCTTTCAGGGTGGGGCAAGAAAGTTTGATTGTGTTTCTGCAATATTAGCTTCTTTACACTGGCTGCCTGTCAGTTTTTGAATTTAAAATTTGATTTTAAAATCTTGTTGCTAGTATTTAAATCTTTATATGGGCTGCCTATTTATCTGAATTGTGTGCTTTACACCAGCCATCCAGAGTGCTAAGATCTTCTGGTCAGTTGTCTCTTGTTGTCCCTCGTTAGTGTAAAACTAAGGGGGACAGACAGGGCTTGTGCTGCTGCTGCTCCTCGCCTGTGGAACTCTTTACCTCGTCACATAAAGGAGTCGTCGACAATTCAAAACGAGATTAAAGACTCATTTCTATTCACTTGCATTCCGTGACCTTCAGTAGTACAGATGGTTTCCTCATTGTGATTGTTACATTATTTATTTTATTTATGTTCTTATATTTTATTTCTATTTATGTTATTTATGTTAATTGTATGTTTTTCTTTTATTCTATTATTGTAAAGCACTTTGGCCACAGGATTCCTATGTTTTAAATGTGCTATAGAAATAAATTTGACATTGACATTGATGTCACAGTGTCTCTCTGAGATGATCACGTCTCGACCCAAGATTTTTTTTATATAATAGATATATATATAGAGAGAGAGTGAGAACGAGAGAGAGAAAGAGAAAGAGATGTTATATACATAAATACAGTCATGCATGAGCATCCTCTAAGGTATGTGATACCAACTTGGTTCAAGAGGGGGCACTGTCACTAATCACTGCACCGAGAAGATACCTTGTGAGGGCACCTGACTCCGCCCCTTCCAGTTTCCTGCCTATAAGTCACAGGGTTGACGGAAGGAGGTGTCACGGCACTCCTTTGTGATTGACCAGCTGTAAAAGCACACAGAATGATCCGGAGTCCAATTTGGCTACCTTTCTTTTCATTTGTTTTTCACTTGTATTTTGCTCTTTTTTGTTAGAAGTAAATAGAGGCAACCTGGTTAGTGCCCCAAAATGTATGGTCTGGAACTTGTGATTCCTCACTCAAGCACTATATACATGTGTAAATTTGCACTGTGGTCTGAAATGGGCGGACCATGTATAAAAACTGTTGTCATTTCTATATGGTGTAACTGAAATGTATGCAGATCCCCTGAATTCTTTGACTTGTAATTTTAAACTGTGGAGCAGATGGAAAAATCCAGGAAAAATGTGTCTTTGTCCCAAACTTTATGGATTGGAACTGCATATATCACATTATAAAGAATCCTGGTTGTCCTTTTTAGATTTATTTGTTTATATATTTTTTTATCGCCTCCCTTGTGGGGCATTTCAGTTATTTAGGACACTGCTAATATTTTTGAAGTTTTGAAGCCCGAGCCTCGATGTAGACCACCATAAGGAACAGTCCTGTTTCCTTCTCTCTTCACTCTGCACACCTCAGTCTAAAAATAAAACAGACGCTCATGTCACTTGCAGAATTTTTCAGATGATTCTGCACTTATGGGGGTGTATTGAGAAGTTTGAGAACTGCAACTTAACATGAGCAAAACCACTGAGCTGCTTTTTGACTTTCACCACACAAAAGTGCCTCTACATTCAGTCATGTTCAAGAAGTGGAAGTAGAGGTGGTCCATTCCTACAAGTACTTGGGGGTCCACATTATTGGACTGGTTTTGAAATACAGAGGAACTAGAGAAGAAACGCCAGAGTAGGCTCTTTTACCTTAGGAGACTGTGTTCATTTAATGTGGGAAGTGACATCCTTCACATTTTCTATAACTCTGTGATGGCCAGTGTGGTTTGCTGGTCTGGTAACATCACTTCAAGAGAGGCCCACTGAATCAACTAATGAATTAAAAGGACTGGCTCAGTAAGGGACATACTATGAGGAACGCTGAAGGTACACGTAGAACAAGAGATATCAAATATTTTCAAATTGATTCTATTACCTGTCTTCAGCTGTAATGTGGCTAATACTATGAATATAAAGCATTAAATGGCCAAGGTCCGGCTTACTTGTCTGAACTTATCATGACTTACAAACCTGAGCGCACATTAAGATCTCAAGATGCCGGTCTGCTTAGGATTCCAAGGATTAATAAAATAACAGTGGGAGGTCGAGCTTTTAGTTACAGGGCTCCTAAACTGTGGAATGGTCTTCCTGCTTCCATAAGAGATGCCCCTTCAGTCTCAGCCTTTAAATCTCGTTTGAAGACTCACTACTTCAGTTTAGCACACCCTGACTAGAGCTGCTGATTAACTGTACATACTGCATCTCTGTTGTTAGTCATTAGCACTAAAACATAAGTAACATGACAATCATATTTGAATACTAACCCTCACATATTCTGTTTCTTTTCTCGGTACCCAAATGTGGCAATTGGTGCCACGGCCCACCTGCCAAGTTGTTTGCCTGCCTATGGTAAAGTCATCCCTGATGGAGGATCACAGGAATCATGGGAAAGAGGGTCCTTTCATCGGAGCAACGTTTCAGCCGTGGCATGGCCAAATGGGGAGGCAGCTTGATGGATGAGGTCTCCAGGACTCTAAAAATATCCAAACCTAATTATGTCATATCATCTACTGTTAAACCGTACTTCTAAAATTTTTATTATTATGCTGTATTAAGAAATTGTTCTGTTCTGTGTATTGTATTGTATTGACCCCCTACTTTTGACACCCACTGCACGCCCAACCTACCTGGAAAGGGGTCTCTCTTTGAACTGCCTTTCCCGAGGTTTCTTCCATTTTTCCCTACAAGGTTTTTATTGGGAGTTTTTCGTTGTCTTCTCAGAGAGTCAAGGCTGGGGGGCTGTCAAAAGGCAGGGTCTGTTAAAGCCCATTGCGGCACTTCCTGTGTGATTTTGGGCTATACAAAAGTATTGTATAAACTGTACTTATATAATACTAGCTGTGTAAACCTGTGCTGTAAAATCGCCGGGGTCATAGAAACTATTGAATTCGTCAGAAAAAAAAATTGAAAGGAACTACTCTGGGCGTCTCTCTCCTAGGAGGTTTCATTTTCCGATGTACTCATCTCGCTTGTGTATTACCAGCTGGAGGAAAAGTGAAAGGGATATCGTATTGCTGATGTGTTCGCCTCGCTTCTGTATTAGCTGCTAAGTGACTGTCTTTCTTCGGAGGTTTTGTTTTGCCGACGTGCTGGCCTCGCTTGCGTATCCTCAGAGGTGGAGCCCTTACCCCGACTCCACCTCTCACTTCTGGGCCAGACAGAAACACACATTCCACGTGTAGATGCTTATATATAATATAGAACATTAATAATACAATCTGTGGTGATTCAAAGGAAGAATATTATAATTAGCTCTAAACCTAACTGGAAACCAGTGTCGTGATTTAAGGACTGTTGTTATTATAAGTTCTGCTTTCGTTTTGCCGACATGCTCACATCGCTTGTGCATTAGCAGCTAAGCGACTTTGTCTTTCTTCTGAGGTTTCGTTTTGTCGACATGCTTGCCTCGCTTGTGTATTAGCAGCGGGAGGAAAAGTAAAAGGGATACCATTTTGCCGATGTGTGATAGCTGATAAGCAAGTGACTCTTTCTTCAGAGGTTTCGTTTTGCCGATGAGAAAGAAAGAAACATTATTAACTGAAATGATTATAAGTATTTAACTCACAATGCCAGTGACTGTATTTTGTATTAAGCATGCGACAGAGAGCTTTATGATTTTTACTTCTATATGAGTTGTTGTTCATTTAGGTAGAAAAAAGAATTAAGTTTATGCACAGAATTATTAGACTACCTTGCATTCCTTTATGAGAAAATGCTGACCTTTTGATACTAAAAGAACACCCTGTGATATTATAAATCAGTCATGACACTTATGTATTAAATAAGAATGTGCTAAGCTATTTTAATATCTTTATCCGTAAGGCAAAGCTCTCAATTTACCAGTCGATCTACGCTCCTACCCTCACCTATGGTCATGAGCTATGGGTAGTGACCGAAAGAACGAGATCGCGAATACAAGCGGCTGAAATGAGTTTCCTCCGCAGGGTGTCTGGGCTTTCCCTTAAAGACAGGGTGAGAAGCTCAGTCATCCGGGAGGGGCTCAGAGTAGAGCCGCTGCTCCTCCGCATCGAGAGGAGTCAGATGAGGTGGCTCGGGCATCTGATCAGGATGCCTCCTGGACGCCTCCCTGGTGAGGTGTTCCGGGCACGTCCAACCGGGAAGAGGCCCCGGGGATGACCCAGGACACGCTGGAGGGACTATGTCTCCCGGCTGGCCTGGGAACGCCTTGGGATTCTCCCGGAAGAGCTGGAAGAAGTGGCGGGAGAGGGAAGTCTGGGCCTCTCTGCTTAAGCTGCTGCCCCCGCGACCTGACCTCGGATAAGCGGAAGAGGATGGATGGATGGATGGATTTTTTATCTGTAAAAAACACTGCGTTTTCTTTGAATGTACAAATTCAGGATGTGGACAGGGGCTACAGCAATCCGTGTAATAACCTCAAGATGAACTGCAATGTTTTTTTTTTATTCTTGTCAACGAACTTGAGTATTTAAGGAATTCTCTCTTTTCCTGATAAAAGAACGTGATAGGTCCTGCAGCTTCCTCTCACCAAGAATAAAAGAAATTGCTTTTTACTTTTTATTGGTGTCCACCTTCTGTTGTTCTCGACTTCAGCAACCACACCGACATGCTGGCCTTGCTTGTTTGAGCCCTAACCCTGACTCCACCTCTCACTTCCGGGCCGGACAGACAGACACACACAAACACTTCCGCGCATAGATGTTCATATATAATATAGGGCATTAATAATTTAATCTGTGGTGATTCAAAAGATGATTATGATAATTAGCTGTAAACCTAACTGGAAACCAGTGTCGTGATTTAAGGACTGCTTTGCTGTAGTTATGATCCTTGTTCACATTTAAACATTTTGATTATCTTCCATTATTGTTTTTTCATTACTGAACTGTGCATCACTCTACCCTTTCTCAGAAATATACTGTATAAAAAGAAAACAGCACTGTATTTCAGGCTATTCCCTGCCATCTGTTCAGCAGTTGCTTTCATGCGTCAGTGTTATGGCTCTTATAGTTCAAGGACTGTCTCGCTTTATGCCACCTCCAGTCTTTGTGCTTTTATACATTTGATGGCACAGCATTGATGATCAACTGGTAAATGCTAATGAACTATCTTGCCTCGGAGGCAACTCAGAACTCAAAGTTGTCGATGAGAGTACAGACTGCCAGATATTGAATTCATTCCGAGTGCGTATATTTAATTAAAGAGAAAAATGCTTTGGCTGCTTTTTTGCCAGAAATGTGTAGAATCGATAAGGTATGACTGCCCCAATCAGATGGAAAACATCTACAGTTATTGACTTCTGTGGAGGAATCAGTGCTATTATTTATATTATTATTACTAGTAGTAGTATTCCCATGTGGGCAAAAAAAAAACAGTGAAATTCCTACTTGCAAGTCTAACCAACAGACAACACGCCACCATAATATCCATAATATCAGTCAGATTGCTTGATCAATAGTGTTAAATGTCTTTTCTTGTTAGTGTTATGGTTAGTTAAACTACTGGATCAAGAACTTGACCTACTTATTCATCTCTTCATTTTTCTGTAGCTGCTTTTGACATTGCACTTTTACAAAGAAGCATTCAGAACAAATCAAGAAGCAGACCTAACCCTAATTCTAACGATTCTTCCAAATTTATCACAACACTACAGTACTCACAACCCCACACACTTTCTTTCATCCATTCATTGAATTTTCTTAATTATTTTTTTTTTCCTTTACAGCTTCTTCAGAGGTAAGGGTCTTTCCTAGTAGCATCAACAACAGCAACATTTATTTTAATACCACATTATCATACACAGGATGTATGCAGTGTGCCTCAGAGCTGCAGACTAACAGCAGGCTAAAACGAAGATTATCTGCAGTGGCAGTGTGCTTTTTAGATTAGAAAAGATGAACCTTATTCGTCCACAGCGGGAAATTAAAACCTTACAGAAGGTCAAGACAAAAAATAGTTATATGTACAGCGGGTATAGAAAAGAATCCCCACCCGAAATATTCCTTTTTTTTTCTTTACAGTCTTAAATGAAAACATACACAAAAAATATTTTTTCCCAGCTTTACTTACTCAAAGCAACCTACAACATCCAAGTGAGATATCACAGCTACAGTTCAGAAAAATTATAAAAATTCATAAACAAGACATACTGAGATTAATAAAGGATCACCCTGAATGTCAATGTCATTTTGTTGAACTGCCTTTTGCTTTAATGACAGCCTTGAGTCTGTTGGGATTCTTCTCTATCAGCTTTGCTCACCTAGATTGAGTAATACAGGATGCGGCAGAAATAACTCCCACATTTCAAAGGGGGATTGAAAAAAATGCTACGAGGTATCACCAAAAACTTTTTATTTCCCAAATGTAGATATAAAAAAGTTTTTTTTTTACTTTAAGTTATAAAAATTATATCGTCCAAATGGTGGCCTTGACGGCTGATACACATTTGGAGCTGTTCTTGGAAGTTTGCCATCACTCTCACTAGCATGTCGGGCGAAATTCCTTCAATTTCTTCTTGAATAGTCTCCTTTAGTTGGTCCAAGGACCGAGAACGATGTTTGAAACCTCAGCCTTGAGGTACCCCCACAGAAAAATGTCACAGGGGCTTAAATCAGGCAAACGCGGTGGCCACGGAACTGCCTCGTGTAAGGAGACCACTCGGGAACTCCTGCAAAATTTTGCACGGACGATGTGCTGTATGGGCCGTAGCTCCATCCTGTTGGAACCAGAAGTCCTCTAGGTTGTGTTCTTCCCCATACTCTTCAATTTTCTGCCGCAGAAAATTCTCCAACATGTCACAGTATCGATTGGAATTCACAGTAACTGTGACTCCACCCTCTTCAAAAAAGTAAGGCCCAATGACGCCTATAGACGACACAGCACACCAAACGGTCACTTTTGGGCTGTGAAGAGGTCGTGCATGGAGTTCTCGAGGGTTTTCAGCAGTCCAGTAGCAAAAATTTTGTTTGTTCACTGTGCCAGAAAGGTGGAAATAGATTTCATCGCTACTACACAGAATGCCAGTGGGAGGCACAGCTGCGAGGATCCTATTACAACAATCCATACGTCCTCCCCTGACCAATCATAATCTTGTATAGGTGTAAATGAAGGTCATTATACAAAATTCGCCTCACAGTTCTTTCCGAAATCTGAAGAACTGAGGCATGTTTCCGTGCTGAACTCGTTGGAGACAGCTCAATCGGATCCCTCACTGCAGCGATGGTTTTGGGTGTTCTCACATTTTTGGGACGTCCGGGTGGTTTTCTCTTCAGTGCAGATCCTGTTGCCCTTACTCTTTGAACCCACAGCAAAATCGTTTTCCGGTCTGGAACACTTTCATTAGCACGTAAACTGAACCGCATGCGAAACACCCTCTGCGTCGCAGCTACAGATTTGCAATTTTTGAAAAATGGCTCTACTACAAAGCCTCGATGCTCACCCGACCACTGCATGGTGATGACTGAAAACTTTATTATGTACCGTACCTAACGGAATGGTCTGCACCCCTCTACCTGCTTTGGGGACCCCACAGTGATTTTTCGAAATGTGGGAGTTATTTCTGCTGCACCCTGTATTTCCCCCCCACTCTTCTTTACAGAGCTGTTCAAGTTCGGTCAGATTGGATGATGAATGTTGGTGGTCTGCTATCTTCAAATCTTTCCACAGATTTTCAATGGGATTTCTGTCTGGGCTCTGATTGGGCCACACCAGGACAATAACTTTTTCTCCTTCAGCCACTGTGTGGTCAATTTTGTTGTGTGCTTCGGGTCGTTGTCGTGTTGAAAGATGAACATCTTCAACTTTCTGGCAGAAGGTATTCCTCAAGAATTTGACGGTATTTTTCCCCATCCATCCAAACACCCCCACAACAGGATGCTGCCACCTCCATGCTTTAGTGTAGGTTTGGTGTTTTGTAGATGGTGAATTGCATTGGTGTACCGTTTGGTATTGAAGTCAAATAGTTCGATTTTGGTCTCATCTGACCATAACACCTTTTTCCACTTGGCATCAGAATCTTCAAGGTGCATTCTGGCAAAGCTCAGTGGCCACTTTATTAGGTACATCTTGCCAGGTTGGATCCCCTTTTGATTTCAGAACTGCCGTAATTCTTCATGGCATTGATTCAGCAGAAACTGGAAACATTCCTCAGGCATTTTGGTCCATATTGAAATAATAGCATCCCACAGTTGCTGCACATTTGTCAGCGGCACATCCATGATCCGAATCTCCCGTTCCACCACATCCCAAAGGTGCTTTAATGGATTGAGATCTGGTGACTGTGGAGGCTGTTTGAGTAGAGTGAACTCATCGTCATGTTCAAAAACCCAGTTTGAGGTAATCTGAGCTTTGTGACATGGCGCTTTATCCTGCTGTAAGTAGCCTTTAGAAGATGGGTACACTGCAGTCATAAAGGGGTTGACATGGTCAACAATACTCAGGTAGGCTGTGGCATTTAAATGATGCTCAATTGGTATTAAGGGACCCAAAGTATGCCAAGAAAATATCCCTCTCTCCATTACACCACCACCACCAGGCTGAACTTTTAATACAAGGCAAGATGAATCCATGCTTTCATGTTGTTGACACCAAATTCTAAGCCTACCATCCGAATGTCGAAGCAGAAATCGAGACTCATCACACCAGGCAAAATTTTTTCAGTCTTCTATTGCCCAATTTTGCTAAGCCCATGTGAACTTTAGCTTCAGTTACCTGTTCTTAGCTGACAGGAGTGGCATCCGGTGTGGTCTCCTACTGCTGTAGCCCACCTGCTTCAAGGTTCGACGCGTTGTGTGTTCAGAGATGCTCTTCTGCAAACCTCGGTCTTAACGAGTCCCTTATTGCCTTTCTATCGGCCCAAAGCAGTATGGTCATTCTCCTCTGACCTGTGGCATCAACAAAGTATTTTCACCCAGAGAACTGCCGCTCACTGGTTATTTTCTCCTTTTCAGACCCCTTTTTTTTTTTCAGTCCACCTTGACCATAACACATACAGTGCCTCATAAATAAAGCAAATCTCGCATACATAAGTAACCCTGGAAAGACATTTATTAAGTTCTTGATATTAATATATTAGTAGTTCTCCCCATACAATACCATACCATTTTCTTCTTCTTTTGGCCATTACAGGTTGCCACAGCAGACCATCTTCTTCCATATGTTCCTGTCCTCGTCATCTTCTTCTGTTACCCCCATCACCTTCATGTCCTCTCTCACCACATCCATAAACCTTCTCTTAGGCCTTCCTCTTCTCCTCTTCCCTGGCAGCTCTATTCTTAGCATTATTCTCCCAATATACCCAGCATCTCTCCTCTGCACATGTCCAAACCAACATAATCTCGCCTTTCTGACCTTGTCTCCCAACCGTCCAACTTGAGCTGGCCCTCTAATGTCCTCATTTCTAATCCTGTCCATCCTCGTCACACCCAATGCAAATCTTAGCATCTTTAACTCTGCCACCTCCAGCTCTGTCTCCTGCTTTCTGGTCAGTGCCACCATCTCCAGCCCATATAACACAGCTGGTCTCACTACCGTCCTGTAGACCTTCCCTTTCACTCTTGCTGATACCCGTCTGTCACAAATCACTCCTGAAGCTCTTCTCCACCCATTTCACCCTGCCTGCACTCTCTTTGTCACCTCTCTTCCACACTCTCCATTACTCTGTACTGTTGATCCCAGGTATTTAAACTCAAATATCATACCATTTTCTAAGCTTGCTAAATTCTGAACATGGTGATTTGGGTGGGGTTGTAACTTAGTTAATCTAATAATGTAATGCATTTATGCCTGATCCTGACATCAGAGTGATGCGACTGAAAACTTACAGAGAAGCTTGTAACTCCAAAAATCAACTTTAACCGGTGTTCCATTACTGTACACTGCAACGCGCACATTATTGATATTTCCGAATATTGTTGCAGTTCCATTTTTTAATACCTCTCTTTTTAATATCTTCCAGTGTGTGATTCGGCTGAAAGAGTTCAACTGCAACGCTTAAAGGATGCTTTGAAAATTGTTACCCGAATGCCATAAAATATAAATCAAAGTGGCACAATATAATGAGCTCTGAATAGCAAGGGTAAGGCAGAAAACAATGGCACTGAAATACAAATAAACGAGGGGCGACTCGAGCCTGCTTTTATAATGCATTATTCTCTGTCCTTGCCCTCAGCTTTGGAATTTATAGTGGAGAGCACAACTATCAGCTGACAAGCAGAATTCCGCTCTGGACATCTGAGATCAGTGTAGTGTGTTAGAGCTTTTTATTCATTTAGAGCTCTTTTTTGAAGTCAAAACCGTATCTGTCAGAACAGAAGGACATTCTCTGTCCTTTGGAAACAGATTTCTCTCATTGTAGAATTTTGCTTTTCTCTCCTCTGTTGCCCTCTGGCCCTCTGCCTTCTCTGTACTTTCACAATTTGAAGTTTTCTGCTTCCTTTAATAATATCCGTATTGAATTTCATCATGTGTAGTCATACATTTCTATGAAACACAGTGTGATAAATATTCACAAAGTACCTTATTATATTATTTTTGTCCCGTCTTCCTTCAAAACTATGCACTTTTTGCAGATCCATATTATTATAATTTCTTTCATGCATCTGCACTATGGTGATATTTCCCATCTGACCCAATATGTGAAATACTCCGTGATAATCAGAAGGTTGTGAGCTCCAGTGGTGGCTGAAAACATGAAATCCTTTCTCTGATACTGTGGAATATGAGGGAGTTTGAAAGGCCCATTCGTTTTAATGGATATGAAAGAGATAACCCCTAAATTATTTTCTTTTAAACACTTGTCATTCTGTAATTCTCCACATAATCACCGTAGACCTCAATGCACTTTTAGGATCTGTTGATACATTTTTCTAAACACTCAACGAAAGTTTCTTAGCTTTGCTAGCTTTTCATTCACAAGGGGCCAGTTCAGGCAAGTAGGGAGAGGCCTCCAAAATGTTGATCCCAGAAGCACCGATGAAAAGGATGGCATGCTGGCTCAATTAGCAGGAGTGTTGTAGTAGTAAATCTGCAGTTGGTGCAACCTCTCTTGAGATTTTGGATAACTTCAGCCTAACATTTCTTTTTGCCGGATGTCTGCTGACATGGTCTTACCTTCTTCAAGTGGGATGGCGGCCACAATTCTCTTATCAGGTCAGGTCAGGTTAGGTCAGGTTGGGGAGCATGCACTGGTACAGCTCATGGCCACACCCACCAGACGTTGAAACAGCTCAGGATCCTGGTTGGCAACCCCCGAGGCAGACATGCTGTCCAGTCCCACCCCCCCAGAAACAATCTTCTATCTGCTGCAGCCAGGTGTTACGTAGGCTTCCCCTTGGCCTGGTCCAGCCACTCGGGTCCTCAACAATGAGGATTCTGAAAGCTGGATCACAATCGGGGAATCGCATCACATGGCCATAGTGCTGCAACTGATGCTCCCTCACAATGCAGGTAATGTGCCTCATTTGGGACTCCATGAACAACCAAAAATTCGACACAAAGTCAAACCAGCGGTATCCAAGGATTCTCAGACGAGACCCAGCACCGAAGGAGTCCAGTCTTCATCTCAGGTCACTAAATAGCATCCATGTCTCTCAACCATATAGCAAGACTAGGAAGCACCAGGACTCTAAAGACTTGGACCTTCGTCCTTTTGCAGAGATATCGGGAGTGCCACACACCCCTTTCCAGCAACCTCATGACCCCCCAGTGCTCTCCCAATCTGTCTACTGACTTCACAGGAAGAGTCACCAGAGACATGAATGTCACTGCCGAGGTCAGTAAACCTCTTGATGAGTTCAACACTCTCTCTGCAGACAGACACATTGCTGATGGCCATGCCCAAGAGATCATTAAAGGCCTGGATCTTGGTTTTTATCAGGACCCTCACAAGCCCAGACACTCAGACTCCTCACTTAATCTTTTGAGAGCCCTGATTAGAGACTCCATTGACTCCACAATGATCACAGCATTGTTTGATCAGTGAATCTTTCTTCAACAACATATGCCCCATAGCCACTGGACTCCATGTCCTTGCCCACAACTCAAGTCCATGCAAGCAGTAGGAGCAGAACACAGCCCTGACAAACCCCAAAATCAACTGGGAAAAATGCAGAGGTTCTGCCTCCACTATGGGCAGTGCTCACAGTACCAGTTTACAGGCCAGCCAGCTTGATCAATTGAGACAAACAGTTTATGAAAATTGACAAAGGCTGCAAAGAAACTATGCGAGAGTTTGAGAGAAGAAGAGAGAATGAGATAAGAAAACGTTGAACATCACCTTGATAGCAGACTTTACACGTCAAATTTTCTTTGGCCATGGTGCTCCTTTTTCAGACTTAAACCTTACTCTGTTTTGTCTCAGGAACCAATTTAAAGAATCAGGTTGCCTGTGCAGTGACAATTTTCTTCAAATCTGGTGATTTTCCATTGTTGAACTGCTTGAGGAGACCCCCTCACGACTTTGACATGAGCCTCCTTCTCTTTTGGCTTCAGGAGACCAGGAACCCAGTGAACAGATTTCTTTATGTAGTCGAGTTCTTCAGTAAGTAGTGGTGTGTTTTTGAAATCTTGGTCCTTTCTTCAAGCACTTAGATTTAGGGCTCTTTATCGATGATCTTCTTCACTTGGACAACAGTTTCATCAGATTATCTCAATGTCCTGGGGTGTCCCTCTCTTGGATCATCTTTACTGCTCAGCTTTCCTGCTCAGATTAATTCTCCTGGACAGTTCTGTGAGTCAGTGCTTAGTTACCTATATGCGCTTCTGTCTTCTTGAAGCTTTCTGGTGCCAATAAACCATGAGGAAAACAGTAGAGCACGGATGCTTGATTGTTCTCCTCGAAGGAATTGACTTGTTACTGTGCACCACATTCATGTCTAGCTTAATTTCTTGTTGATCATTAATTTTACTGAATCAGCCCACATTCTAGGAGTTATCTTTGATTCTAGCTTGTCATTTAAAGCACACATTACAAAGTTGTCTAAATCATGTTTCTTCCATTTTAAAAATGTTGGGAAATTAAGGCATTTTCTAAATAAGCAGGATTCTGAGCAGTTAATTCATGCATTTATTTCTAGTAGGATTGACTACTGCAATGCTGTGTTCACTGGATGTACAAACTGTTCTTTATACAGCCTCTGGTTAATCCAAAATGCTGCTGCAAGAATTATTACAAGAAAAAGAAAAGGCAAACACATAACTCCAGTTCTTAAATCCTTACAGTGGCTCCCGGTTAAGTTTAGGGCAGATTTCAAAATCCTCCTTTTAACATATAAAGCATTAAATGGCCGAGGTCCGGCTTACTTGTCTGAACTTATCATGACTTACAAACCAGATCTCAAGATGCCGGTCTGCTTATGATTCCAAGGATTAATAAAATAACAGTGGGAGGTCGAGCTTTTAGTTACAGGGCCCCTAAACTGTGGACTGGTCTGCCTGCTACTATAAGAGATGCCCCTTCGGTCTCAGCTTTCAAATCCCAGCTGAAGACTCACAACTTCAGTTTAGCACACCCTGACTAGAGCTGCTGATTAACTGTACAGACTGCATCTCTGTTGTTAGTCATTAGCACTAAAACATAAGTAACATGATAGTTAGAATTTCTTATTAACCCTCACCTGTTCTGTTTCTCTTCTCGGTACTCAAATGTGGCACTTGGTGACACTGCCCACCTGCCAAGTTGACTGACTACCTGAGGTAAAGTAATTTCTGATGGAGGACAGCAGGAATCGTTGGGTGGAGAGGACCTTTCATCGGATTGTCTGGCCCAGCACTGACTCAGCTGTGGAATGGCCAATAGGGGGAGGCAGCTTGATGGCCGAGGTGTCCAGGGGCCTCATGTATAAACGGTGCGTACACACAGAAATGTTGCGTAAGAACTTTTCCACGTTCAAATCGCGATGTATAAAACCTACACTTGGCGTAAAGCCACGCACTTTTCCACGGTACCTCATGCCTTGTCGTACGCAAGTTCTTCGCTCGGTTTTGCAAACTGGCGGCACCCAGCGTCAAAGCAATGGTACTGTTCTTGTGTAATTACTCATTATTTTCATAACGCGGCTTTATAAATACACAGAAACTAACCGCATATTGTTTATTAGTGTAATGCATCTGATTGTAATTAACTCGTAACAATATAATGGTCCAGGGAACAGCCATAGTATTCCAAATACCATAACTGCTTTAGCGTTGTTACTCTCACTTCTTCTTCTTCTTCTTCTTCTTCTTTCAGCTCCTCCCGTTAGGAGTTGCCACAGCGGATCATCTTTTTCCATATTACTCTCACTGCACGACTCGGAGTATTTATATCACTGTATCTGAGTGTGAATCACAGCAGCAGCTGATCGGAAAGAGAATTATCGGTATACAGCTTTAAGGACACGCTGTCTCAGCCACTGCAAAATGTTTTAAAGCCTTTCCTGTATGGACCTCACGGTTCAGAAACAGTTTAATCCCAAGAACTTTAAATGCACTCAATCAATTGCTCCTTGTAGAACGGTTTGTACTTATAAGTACAATCACCCCACTGTAAACTTGCACTACAGTTATAATATCTCACAACCTGGGCCACTTTATAAAGCGCGTATTTACATATGATGACGATATCATTTTTAAGGTGAAATGCAGCAAAATATGTTTGTTAAATTATACACATAAAACTTTAACTTCATTTAAATAATCTATATTCTTCACTGGGACTGGTGAAGGATAGAATAATTAAACATGTACTACAAAGATATTTCAATGTTCTTTAAGCGTTTTGAAGAATTGGCGCTAAGCTTACAGATGGCTTAACGTCTATTACAGAGCTGATTGTGTGGCGATCGGTTACTTGGGGAAAGAAAAGCAAGGACTCTTGGGGCGGCCACGCCAATATATATTGAATATAAAACAGAAAGAGAAAATAACAACACAGCTAAAAACGCAGCGACAAATTTCAACAAAAGATAAATGCTTGTCATGAGCACGAGGCTCATGAAACAAATGTGCTTTAGCTCCTATCATCATGAAAATGACATCACGTATACATCTCAGTATTTTAGTTATTCAGAGAGCTGTAATATCACAAATGTAATGGACTCTGTGTCCAGTTTGAGGAAGAGAGCCGGTTTAAGAAGCAAGTAGTGATTCACACACATAGAGCACATAGAAGATCAAATACAAAACAAAGCATTTAAAGTGCTACTTTAGTTACGATGTGATTTGAGAAACTGGTTAATTAAACGATTTTAAGAGGAAGTTTATAATGTTCTACTAAATGACAAAATAAACTACGTGATTAAAGTGGAAAATTCGAGATTAAAGTTGACATTTCGTACTTTTTCCCCACCGTGTGCCTTTTTTCTCTGTACCCTAATAAGCTTTCATATGACACTCAGACAGTGGGCTTACAACTCTTCTTTTCACGGCAACTTTGATATGTGACTTCTTTTTTATTTCCGGCACTGTGCGATTTTGTGAATGTGAGCTTTCAAGTTTCTCCAACACGCTATGTCACTCGATCAACTTCCCTTTGTTGATTATACCATGGTTTATTTGAACAAATAGTATGTTTTTCCTTTGCCTCCACTTGGTATTCGCTGAAATTCTTATATTTCCCCCCGTGCTTTTCCCATTGTCTTTTCACAGAAGGCTGCGCTTAAGGGCGATTTATATTGATTTGCATATTCAAATAGGCGTAATTCTGGGAGGATTTGGGGCGTTACAAAATGCGTGCACGGCGTTAGTTTTCACGCTGATCGGGATTTATGTAACGGAAGGCGTGGAAGTTGAGTGCGCACAGATTCCTGCATCTGGATTTTTCTGTGCGTAAGCACATTTCGGCTTTTGTGCTTACGCCATGTTATAGTGTAGTGCGAGTTCTACGCACGGCGTTATACATGAGGCCCCAGGTCTGAACAAATCCAAATACTATTATGTGATATAATCTACTGTTAAATTCTGCTCTGTACTTGTAAGATTTCTATTGCACTATTATATTGTATTAAAAATTTCTTGTGTTCTGTTTTGTGTATTGTATTGTATTGACCCCCTTCTTTTGACACCCACTGCACGCCCAACCTACCTGGAAAGGAGTCTCTCTTTGAACTGCCATTCCCAAGGTTTCTTCCATTTTTTCCCCCATAAAGGTTTTTTTTTTGGGAGTTTCTCCTTGTCTTCTTAGAGATTCAAACCTGGGGGGAGCTGTCAAAAAGCAGGGCCTGTTAAAGCCCATTGCAGCACTACTTGTGTGATTTTGGGCTATACAAAAATAACTCCTATTGTATTATATTGTATCTACAAACCTGAAAATTTCAAGAAGTGTTTGTGAGTCGCTGAAAATATTCCTTCAAAAAATCTTCCTAAGAAACCAAGTGAATGTCAATTTTTCCTTGTGTTTTTATTGAAAAATATCACCTTTATCTGTCAGCACTGTTTGCCTGAGATTTCCATAGGGTGTACTTATTTTTTTCACGACTGCATAAAAGAAAATGAAGACAAAACAGAAAAAGACAAAATTTCACATTATTATGCAAGTGCTTGATCCACTCCTGTTATACAATAATTTTAAGGGTAACTCTGTAAGAAATACTGTCTTTATGCCAGTATATTTGTTATAACTAGTGCTGATTGTCACATATTTTACTGGAATTTACCATGCGGCTTGCTTTGATGAACATTTTTTCCCAGTGATTCATGATCCTTTACTTGACCAGCGTAAGGTCACAAAGCTGTAGCAGCCATTTGTGAAACTTTCTTGCATGCATTGCCGATCTGTTTTGTGCATGTGTGAAGTCACAACCAGATCAGTACTCCAGTTGGGTTTACACCCTGCATGTCTTAAAAAAAAAATCTTCGAGTGTTTTCATTTGAGGGACACATTAACAGATGATAATGAGACTATTATGAATACCACAACCATAAATATAATACTGTTCCCTGTACCACTGTGTGCAGCTTTTCATGGATAATTCATAATTAGCCATGTGCTGTAGCTAAGAGTCAAAACAAGCCTAGAAGGAGCCTTCCTTTCCCCCTAGTCAGAAGACCTTCTTGAAATAATAATAACCAAAGGTTTATTACTGTTTACAAGTGTTTCTTACTTCACAAGTGTGACATATCTACACAGATACATGAGAAAAAAAACAAAAAATAATGTCCCAGCTGTGCCTGGAGCTGTAACTTCAAACAATGGAACAGGCCAGTCCCACAATGATGCTTCGTGGCACAGACACAATGATCTACATTTTATTTACATATTCCTAGTTTGTGGCTATTTGCTGTGTTTTGTTTGTTGGTTATTGTTCTATTTATTCTTTGAGGCACGGTGGTGGAGTGGTTAGTATCGCTGCCTCACAGCTCAGTTCACATTTTGACCACAATAATCAAACTGGCATAGCTGTCAGATGCTTCCCTAACCATTAGGGCTACTTAAAAGACCACCAGGCCATTATAATCTATACAAAATCAGCTCTTCTTTCCCTATTGACTTCAATGCATTTTGCCAAGTCCTTCTCACTTGCTCATCTCTAGTTATAACTGTCATTATACAATTAAGAATATTATAGTAAGTTAATTAGCCCTATTGTTTTATTTAACTATAGTTAATTGTTCTACAATGGATTGGCACCCCTTCAAGAATTGTTTCCTACTTTGTGCTAAAAGCTACATGGACAGAGTTTAGTTTCCCCACAAACATGAAATGAAATGTGTGTATTAAACAGGATGAATATATGGAATTATAAATTACTACTTAGCTACAAGCACAGCTCTGTCTAAACCCGTTACACATGAATAATGATGGCAGAGAAAATAATACCACTGAAGTGCAAAGGGAATGGAAGGGAACTGACTTCAGTCTGTAACTTCTTCTTCTTTGTCTTTTGTGCCTACCCAGACACCACTGATAGCAAGGCAAAACGTAACCTTGGACCATCACTGACTGCTTTCACTTAGTGCTCAAGAGGTCCCCAGTTCTGGGGGTCCCCTTTATGCTCCCATGTTTGCATAGATTGCTGGATTACAAAGTAGTAATTGACACTGCTGGATGCATAAATTGATGATGTCAAATTGACTCAAGTGTGTGTGTGTGTGTGTGTGTGTGTGTGTGTGTGTGTGTGTGTGTGTGCTCGCCCTGTGATGACTGGCACCCTGTCCAGGTGTTGTAGCTCCACAGCACTTCATACACTACTGGGATTGGCTTTAACTACCCCGTGACCCTGCCCTGGGTAATTGGGTTAGAAAACAAGATGGATTGATACTTAAGTATAAAATATATTAATAATAAATGAATTCATATTTTATTATACCACACATTTTATGTAGAAAAATAGCTTAGAGCATTTTTATTCAGAAAAGAACCTTCATATAAAATGCAAAGTGTGAGGCCAAACGTAGATCAACTAAAAATTTAATAATAAGAGAAAAATAGGAAATAAATATTTAAACAATTATAAGGAAATCCTTAATTAAGTAATTAAACACAGACTTCCTGGTGATGAACGTAAAAGAAGGTCAAACCTCCAGTTTTGAAAACTTAATGAATTCAGTGGTAATCTTAATTCTGAAGTAATGTTCTGCACATTTATGAGGAATTCTCTGTGGATAATCAATAATGGCTCTTTTGAGACTCGGAGCGATCCATCTGTATTATTGAAATGGGATGAGATAAAGCCGATATTCTCTGTATAGCAAAGTTTATGTTTTGTCTGCATGAGGACAAGCCTGTGGCAGAGCTACCAATAGGACTCCAATTCCCAGCAGTCAGCAATGTGCAGGCGTTGACAGGAGGAAGCACGCAGTTTAAAGTGAGTTGGTGTTCAGCGGGAGGAAAGGACTGCAGCACAGCAGTGATGGTCGTTCACACACAACATCTCAATGTGCTTGTCTCACACAAAGTGGAAGCTCTGCTTGATGCTTGCACAATACAAGGTGGTGTGGCTTTTTGTTTGAAAAGGGAGTATTCATCTTTAATGCAGCTCATTTACTTAAAATATGCATACACTAAGTAATAACATTCTCCATAACTGGTTTATCGAAAATTCTATACTAGCTGTGTCTTGTCTTTCTGGCACGATGATCATCATCCTCTGCTGTCGGAGAAGCTGCAAAAACTCCAAATTTCAGTGCCGGCACTCTCTGAGGTGCGCAGATTGGGGACTGGCCAGATTGCTGTAGGTGGATACACCTTTTATTGATCTGGTCGCCCTGATGGCTGTCATACTCGGGGAGTAGCTGTTGCTGTAGCGGATTGGCTTCTTCCAATGGTGTCCCTTCAATGAGCGTATTATGGGACTCAGATTATGGTACTCCCTGGGTGCCTTGTCTGTTGTCCCAGTGTATGCTCCGAGAGCAGTGAGTGATATCTCGGCGAGATTGGAGACATTATATTCGCAGCTTTGCGTGGTGGTTGATGGGTGCGCATGAGGTGACACTCCTCTGGTCATGGGTGACTTCAATGCAA
This sequence comes from Polypterus senegalus, assembly GCF_016835505.1. NCBI lineage: Eukaryota > Metazoa > Chordata > Cladistia > Polypteriformes > Polypteridae > Polypterus > Polypterus senegalus. Next base: position 9,945,635 of record NC_053154.1, on the reverse strand, counting down.
CCACTGGCACTGACAGAGCTGGATATGAGGATTGTCTCTGTCCCCATGGGTCTGGTGACCATGGTGAAAGTGGCTCCATGTTCCTTGACTTTGCAAAAGGTCAGGGGCTGCGAATCGCTGGATCCTGGTTTCAACGCCCTGAACCGCATCATTGGACTTTGTACTCCAATACTGGTGGTGCGGTGAAGGAGATCGATCACATACTCATGGGCAGATGCTGAAGGCTCTTGCAAAACTGCAGGGTCTAGAGAAGTGCCCAGTTTGTGAATTCTGACCACATACTTGTGTAAAGGTAAACCCGTATACTGTACAGTACTGTACTGCTCTGTCTCCCATGGTGCTAGAATGTAAAATACCAATGTTACCGCTATACGTACTGTAATTCATGCAAGCGCATTTTCTTTGTTATAAGTAAAGTAAATACATAATAATTTCATTTAATTAAAATACAGTAAAATGTACGGGTACTCACCAATGATATCGATGATGATGATGATGAAGTAGCTGTGCAGTATGATGCAGAGGATTTAAAATTCCTCGGGTGGCGCCTCTTCTTCAGGTGCTTCAGGAGGAGTCGTATCTTTGGACGGGTCTTTTTCTGGTGGGGTTTCATGCTGGCTTTTCTTTATAGGTTTCAGGAGCATTGTGATGGGAAGTTGCTACATTGTCTCCTGTAGCGAACTGCTGGTACAATTTCCGTGCTTTCTCATGGATGATGTTACCATCCAAGGGGATGCTCTTCCTGTTGCAGTCGGTGATCCACAATGCCAAGGCAGATTCCATCCTTACAATATTTTTATTCCTTACGGTCGTTACCTTTTTGGCACTATCACAGAAACTTACAGATACGGTACTCCAGATCGCTGCTTTGTTCTTTTTTATGTAGCGTGCGGTTCTTTCATTAATGCCATAGTGGTGTGCTACTGCAGCATAACTTTTTAGTTACCGGAGCAAATCCAGTAGTTCAACCTTTTCCTGGAATGTTTTAAACTTCTTGTGGCACTTAGGCTCAGTACCAGAAGCCTTAGAAGGTGCAGGGCGATTCGGCGACATCTTGTGCGTTTAAGAATAACAAAATGAATACAATAACAAAATGGAAAACACAAGGACACTCAGCTGGAGACGTGTCACAGAGCAGCAGTCAATCAGCAGCAAGGAGAAATGAATAACTCTCTCGGATTGGCTACTTTCACCATCCCAAACCGTGTTTCCCTCAGCAGTTGCTTCTTGTTCTCTCTACAGCACAGTACTGCCACGAAAAAAGCCATAAAAAAACTGCAGAGGATATTTGCGCTTTCCACTGACAATTAATAGTTGGGTTCTAAGGAAAATTCCGCAAACGACTGAATCTGCGAACCCTGAACCGCAACTTTGCGGGGGTCTACAGTATAGACATAATTCTGTTAGATAGATAGATAGATAGATAGATAGATAGATAGATAGATAGATAGATAGATAGATAGATAGATATGAAAGGCACTATATAATAGATAGATAGTAATGAAAGGCACTATATAATAGATAGATAGTAATGAAAGGCACTATATAGTAGATAGATAGATAGTAATGAAAGGCACTATATAATAGATAGATAGTAATGAAAGGCACTACATAGTAGATAGATAGTAATGAAAGGCACTATATAATAGATAGATCTTTTATTTGTCCGCAAAGGGAAGTTTGGCTTTTTACTGAAGCTATTTAAATAAATAAAAGCATAAATAGGTAGACTGATAAATGAATGCATGCTGACACAGCCACTATGGTCTGAACACACACCTGAATGACTAAATCCATAAAGGTGAGTAATTTCTGATTCTTATTTAGTTAAATTTTACTTTTTTGCAGAAATGCAAAGAGAATCACCAATGTCCTCCAACATTAGGAATGACATTTTCAAAACAAGAGAAAATGAACATCAGAAACACATTGGACATTAAGGCGTAAAAAAAAGATTTATTATATTTTTGCCTCTTTTTCAGACAAAACATATGTAAGTGTTATTGTTGGCAAGTGAGAAACATTCACTAATGACAAGCAATTTAAACCTAAATATTGAAAATACAAAGCACCTCCGATTTCTTGTTTCTTTCTAACTTTTTCCTCTACCTTAATTATTTCCATTATTGCTTACCATTGCAGCTATTTATTTCCACTTATGTTGTCAGTTATTAGAAAATGAGTTTATCGTGACAATCAGGCTTTGTTGTGCTTGTTCAAGCATGTCAGCATTAATAGCATTTGACACCATTTTATTTTGTTTCGGCTTAGTGTCAGTGTCATTTCCTACGCCAGTGGATTGATATGTCGGTTGGCATTGCGTGCGATGCTAACATTTAATTTTTATTCGGGAAACTGTCAAGAAACAATGCCTTGAAAACAAACCAGTCATTTTAGGAGTATTCATCTGTCAGGTTTTATGAGCTTTCCACATTGTTTAATAGCATTCAACAGTTCATGGGGCCTTTTGATGGGAAGTGAGCCAGTGTTCCAGCATGGCTTATCCTTTTGCTCCAAGCGTCATCTTTCAAGCAAAACTGTAAGCTCTTGTTTATATGACGAGCCTCTCAGTGTTAACCTTCCTGTCCGTGGTCAAAATTGTTTGAGGGTTTAACTATCTTCGCTTAGACTGAGCTTTCCTTCTTGTAAATTCTAGCAGGTAGCATCTAGTCAGGTACACAAGAAAATATGGCTCAGCGGACCTGCTAAAACAACTTAAATGTACTCCTGATGGGACAGAAAAGTGAGAATGTCTTATAGTAATCTCACTCACGTGTATTTTGGGTTGAGCATAAATCAGGAAAACACCTGATTTAAAAAAAATGCATGATATATGAAAAAAACGTAATGCCAAAATGATCTTTTGCCTGTCACGGTCAAGTAGACATCAACTTTTTTCTAGGCAAGATTCTAGGCAAACATTTGCTTGATAATCCATATAAAGTATTCTTTATACAGCTCATGAAAAGTATTTATCACTTGGTACTTTTCATATTTTATTAATATTAAATACTGAATTAAAGTGGATTTAATTTGTTAGAAGGACCTGCCTGCAGAGGATAGAAACAGGATTGTGTCGAGGCACAGATCTGATGAAGACTACACACAATTTTGTACCACTGAAGGTTCCCAAAACCACAGTCAACTCCGTAATTCTGAGATGAAAGTAGTTTGGAACAACCACGACTCCTCCTAGAGCCATCCGGTCAGATAAGCTGAGCAATTAGAGGAGAAGGGCCTTGGTAGGAGAGGTGACCAAGAACCCAAAAGGTTACTCCAGCCAAGATCAAGTGAATCTGTGTGGAGATGGAAGAAACTTCCAATAGGACAACCAGCACTGGCACACTCCACCGATCAGGGCTTAATGACAGGGTGGCCAGATAGAAGCCTCTCCTCAGTGTACTGTATTTTTGGTAGACAATATTAATCCCCAAGTGGAAATTCTCTTTTTCGCATGCCATACAGTGCCAATAGATCAACTGCACGTCAAGAGCCTTAGTCAAGGGCCCAAATGAGTAGCATTCCCCCTTTGTCACTGCCATGAGACAACGTTTGAGTTACCAGTCCAGACCCTTTAGCCGCAGAGCCACCACTCCAGCGACACATTGTGCAAAGTTACATCAAGTCGAAAAGTGAAGGTCTATAAAGTCCTACATTCCACCATACTACTTGGGAATGTATTCCACATGTCTGTCTATCTATCTATCTGCCTGTCTATCTATCTAGCAGCAAGCAGCCTGCTGTCCCATCTCCTGCCTTGATGGAGCTCAACTCTCCCAGCTCAAGCCAAGGCTCCTTATCTGCGTGTGAGGTGCCTGGAATTGTAGAGGGTAAATAATACAGTATATCGTTATTTGGAATACATGCATTTCATGTGTGTTCCATGTCTACAAAAATCTGGGTTAGTGTAGGATGACAGGAAATGCGAGAAATGCTGAACACAAACCTAAAGCAGAAACTTTTTCCATGTTATGCTAATAATGGCATGAAGTGTATAATGTGTTAGGACTTTAGTCCAAATATCAAATAAACACGTGAGCTTTTATTCTAGAATATAACCAAAGAACAAAAAAAACATTGAGTTTACATGTTCCTGTTAATGAGTTAAAAACTCAAACGTCAATCGACAGAACTGATACATATTCTTGGGTAGTGCAGAGGTAAGAACTGCTGCCTTGTAACCAAAAGGTTGCCGCTTCGATTTTTGAGTAGTGAGCTGCTATTATTATTATTATTATTACCATAATATAATAAAAAACATACATTTGAATTCAATTCATTTGAGTTCAATCTGTAACACCTGGTGTAAATTTAAGTTAGCGCTTGTTTTTTTTTTATTATTCAGTTTTATTCTCTCAGTGATGTTCACATGGTACAATGAACTTGCCTCTCCCTCTCGAAGTTGATGGCGTTTATCTCCATTCTTTTCACAAGAGCAGCGCTATGGCTGATGCCTGTTCAGAACTATTTGTTGTAAATTAAGATATGGCAATCAAAGATACGATGAACGCTATCAAACTGGACAAAGGCAGAACCTTAACAACAGACAGCTTCTTCACTTTCCTTGGCTAACAGACTTGTGCACCGCAACACAACTCTGCTTGGCACCAGAAGTAAAATGTGACTTCCACCTGCAGCTAAAGTGAAGGTGAAGCAGGATGGGTGTGATGTGCTCGCTGCTGCTGGTTCGAGTCAGGACTCTTACAGCCGAGTTTTGAATAAGCTAGAGCTGTGATATAAGATTAGAAGGGGCACCTGCCAGAAGCGAGGTACAATGATCGATGCGGGATGTGATAAAAGCATGAACAAGTTTCTCAGCATTAGAAAAGGAGAGGAAGGAGTGAACACGGGATATGTGACGGAGGTGAAAGTAAGAAAGTTTCTTAATGTGATTTATGTGGGCGGAATAAGAGAGGGAGGAATCAACAATGACACCAAGATTCTTTGCAGTGGAGGCAGGTCTGATGAGATCACCCCCAAGATGGACTGGGAAGGAGCTCATTTTATTAAGTTGCACTTTAGTCCCAATTTGCAGGAGTTCAGTTTTGTTGCAGTTTAATTTTAAAGAGTTCTTCACCATCCAGGTATTAATTTCACTGAGGCAAGCTCTGATGAAGTTCCACTTTTAACATTGAAATAGAGTTGAGTATTGTCTGCATAGAAATTATAACTCAGTCCAAAGCTAAGAATAAAATGGCCAAGGGGAACTATATAATTACAGAAGAAAAGAGGGCCGAGGACAGAGCCCTGAGGCTCCAGCAGCAGCATACTGATAAAAAAATGGGTGTTCTTGTCTCTTTGTAGTGCTACTGAAGCTCTGTCAGGTGTCATGTTTATCATGACTGAAGAGCCTTTGTCAAGTTCAGCTGTAAATTCTCACTTGGTTTGAGATCTGGACTATGAATTGGTCATTCACTTTGTTGTTTTAGAGCCATTCCTGTGTAGCTTTGGATTTATGCTTGGGCTTGTTGTGCTGCTGGAAATCCTATCTTCTTCTGTGGTGCAGGTTTCTTGAAAATTGCAATAGGATTTTCCTTAAAGATTTTCCTTGTACTTTTGCGGCCTTCAAACTCCCTTCAGAAGCCTACCAGCGCCTGTTGCAGGGAAGCATCCCTACAGCCTGATGCAGTCGTCAACCCTGCTGAACGGTGCGAATGGCAGTGTAACATTGTGTTCAGGCTGAAGGACAAAAAGCTCAATTCGGGTCAATTCAGAACATAGAACCTTCTTCCAGCCGACTTAAGAGTTTTCCATGTTGCTTCAGCTGAGATGTCCGGTGTCCTTTTTCTATTTGCCACACTCCCATAAACCTGCGATCGGTGAGGCCCCCAACCAAACAGTTATTCTCTGCAGAGCACTTCCAATGTCAACCATTGTAGGCTCATATTTCCCAGAGGTCTTCTGATGGCCACCTTCACACGCCTTCTTCGGTTTTTGTGGACAGCCTTCTCTAGCAGACTTCCAACTATGCCACACTCTTCGTTTCTTCATGATTGATTTAACTGGATATTCAGTGACTTGGGTATCTTCTTGTCTCCATCCCCTGACTGGTGCCTTTCATGGAGTTACTTGAAGTGTTCTTTTGTCTTCATTGTATACACTAAGGGGCCAAAAGTTTTGAGAATGACACAAATATTAATTTTCACAAAGTTTGCTACCTCAGTTTTTATGATGGCAATTTGCATCTACTCCAGAATGTTCTGAAGAGTAATCAGATAAATTGCAATTAATTACAAAGTCCCTTTTTGGCATGAAAATGAACTTAATATAAAAAAAAAACATTTCCACTGCATGTCAGCACTGACACAAAAGGACCTGCTGACATCATTTCAGTGATCCTCTTGTTAACAAGGGTGACAGTGTCGACAAGGACAAGGCTGGAGTTCACTTTGTCATGCTGATTTACTTAGAATGGAGATGTTCAATTGTGGTGAAGAAGGCTTCAGGGCACCGAAGAAAGTCCAGAAAGCACCAGGAGCATCTCCTAAAGTTGTTTTAACTCCGGGCACCACAAGGGCAGAGCTTGCTCAGGAATGGCAGCAGGCAGGTGTGAGTGAGGCGAAGACTTTTGGAGGATGGCTTGGCATCAAGAAGAGCAGCAAAGAAGTCAAGAAGAACATCAGGGACAGACTGATATTCTAGGATTGGACTGCTGAGGGCTGCTGGGGGAAAGTAATTTTCTCTGATGAATCCCCTTTCTGATAGTTTGGAGTATCTGGAAAAAAGAAAAGGTGAGCAGCGCTACCATCAGTCCAGTGTCACGCTAACAGTAAAGTATCCTGAGACCATTCATGTCAGCCAAGGTAGTGGGCTCACTCACAATCTGGCCTAAGACCACAGCCATGAATAAGGAATGGGACCAAAACGTCCTCCGAGAGCAACTTCTCCCAGCCATCCAAGAACAGTTTGGTGACCAACAATGAACAATCCAGCATGATGGAGCACCGGGCCAGAAGGTAAAAGTGAGAAGTAAGTGGCTCAGGGAGCAAAACATTGAAAAGTTGGGTCCATGGCCAGGAAACTCCCCAGACTTTAGTTCCATTGAGAACTTGTGGTCAATCCTCAAGAGGCGGGTGGACAAACAAAAACCCACTAATTCTGACAAACTCCAAGCATTAGTTATGCAAGAACAGGCTGCCATCAGTCAGGATTGGGCCCAGAAGTTGATTGACAGCATGCTGGGGTGAATTGCAGAGGTCTTGAAAAAGAAAGAAGGCCCGGCACTGTAAATATTGACTCTTTGCATAAATTTCATGTCATTGTCAATAAAAGCCTTTGAAACTTATGAAATTCTTGTAATTTTACTTCAGTGTACCATAGAAACATCTGACAAAAAGAATAAAAAACACTGAAGCAGCGAAAACTATTTGGTGATATTGTGAAAAGCAAGACCAGGGTGGTTCTCAAAACAGTTGGCCACGACTGTAAGTTAGACCACCGTATTGACTCACAATAAGTTAGCCCTTCTATATCCAGATAAATTTAGACTATAATAAACTGAAAGCCCACACACGTAATCCCCACTGAACTGATTGTGAGACTTCTAAAACCAAAGGGATGATTAAGGGGTGTCATGTTGAAGGGGGTGAATATACAACCTTCATTTGCAATGAAGAATGGACAAACATGGCAGAGTCGAGATGTCCAAAGGTGACTGAAAGAGAAAGAAGACTGAAGGCCGTCATGACTGTCATTAACTAAATACTGACCAGAAGAGGTTGAATACTTATAGGGTTACCTACTTTGTGCTTTATAGTTGTAATTACTGTTTATCGCTTCACAGAGGTCTGTTTTCATTTTGACATTAAAGAGTCATTTTCTGTTGATCAGGGCCAGAAGAGGCAAATAAAATGCATTGTAATTCAATTGTCAAGCATTCACATTTATGGACCACTTTCCAGGCTCATCTGAAGTACATACTACCATTTGGGTCGAGTGGGGGTGCTGGTGCTAACCTTCTCCTTTCTTGTTCCATCCTCAGCACAAAACAGATGCCCAGTGAGGGCAACTGACTCCGCCGCTTCCTATCCCCCACCTATAAATCTTGCAGCTACCCAGAAAGAGGTGCGCAGTCTTTCTCCCAGTGTACCACAGGATGGAGTAATCCATTATAAAAAAACAATCTTGGAAGGAGATGAGATGAGATGACGATGAGAGACACTTATATGTCCAGCGAGACGAGTCCACGTGCAGGGCCAAAAATAAAAGTCAAAGAGTAGATGACAAAGTAGAATGTCGTAAAGAATTTAAAAATGTTGGCGTGGTACACATGCAGAGCAGGTTAGAGTTAGAGTGCGAAAATTCGAAAATCTCAAAAAAAGGATAGGAAATATTGCATTAGCCCAAACAAACGGAAATTTTTACTCGGTGAAATAATGGAACAGCGAAAAGAGATTAAATATATTGTTTGGATTTAAACTTTAAGTCGGAGACTTGTAGATCGTCTAATTCGTGTTGCAAGCGATAATTAAAAGATTCCAAAAATGTTGGCGCGGTATGAAGTCCCGTGAGACTGAGATTTTTAACATGAGATTCTTTCAAGTCACGCCCTACTTACAACCATTTTCAAACAAGACTCCGGTCATCTAACCTCAGTCGTGTGAATGCTTTTTGTAAGACACACTTCCTGCGCTCTCAGCTCTTATAAATTTTATCAGGACAATAATTTTATACATTCTAGATGATACATCAATGACTAAGCGAAGAAGAAAAGAAAGAGCATGGACAAACATTCAGAAAAGTAATTTTATTTATTAGAGAAAAAGAAACGATATTCACTCACGGGCAGTTAAATGTTGCGTTGTCACGTTGCAAGTCCAAACACGGAATCAAAATTCAATGCGATCTTGAATAAAAGTTAATTCCAAATATTTTTTTACTAAAATTTTAAAGTAAAAGTGAAAATAATGCATGTGTAACAATTCCCATGAAAATAACAATCGCTTTAAATTGTATATCTGGTAAACCAAACCAAGGGGTGGGCGAGCGGAGCGGAGCCCCCTAGCTTTTCAAAGACTTTGCAGCATTTTCTTTGATGGAATTAAACAGAGACAACTGGGTTGTCTCCCCGATATTTTCCAGGGGTGACTTGCAGTTTCCTACTCAACCACACAATGTTTTATAACAACAAAATGTGAAAACTTCCAAGGTGGGGAATACTTTTATAGGCACTGCATGTAGAATATTTATATTTTGTATTTAGTATTACAGTGCCATGCAAAAGTATCTCTAATTTTACTAGGTAGCAAATCCAACACGTATTTTTCTTTTGATTTTGTGATATTTTTATTTTAAAAGCACTGGAACTCAAAATTATTGTTATTTTTTAAAGTGACATTGTTCTATGTTAGAAAAAAACTCTGCAATTGAGTTCCAGCCTCAGTGAGCCCCATGTTTTGGGTGGCATGTACCAAATTAATATCATTCTGGACAAAAAAATTTAAATGCCAATCATACAGCCTTAGTGTCACAATCCCACCTAATCCACTAACAGCTGTGTTTGGTGGGCTCACAGAGGGGCTTAAAGTGGAGAAAGACAAACAAACTGTAATGGCCTTTACTTCACTATTGGCATGTAGACTTGTCCTGCTCAACTGTAAGAATCCTGACTCACCTTTTTATGTCAGTGGGTAACAGATGTTATATAGTATTTGAAATTGGAAAAATTCAAATTCTTACTTAGACGATCTGTGCAAAACGTTTTTAAAAACTGGCAGGACCTAAGCAATAACATTTTAGAATAAAGACTCCTTTCCCTCTTTACTACTCTCAAAAGTTTTACTCTCATTTTTGGCCTCCCTCTCTTTCTCATGGGTGAGGGTTGAACTGAATTTAGTTTTGTCAAGTTTGAATTGATTGTGTGGAATGTTACTTGCTTTTAATAAATTCAATAAAAGATAAAAGGAAATAGTAAATCTGACATTTTCAGAGGTATTGAATACCCAAACTTTAATATTTTGTCAAGTCCACCTTTTGTAAAAATACCCGATTTAACAGAAATATTACTGAAGCTTACAAAAAAACTCATAATCCCGGCCCACCTTAAATCCATTTGCACCTCTCCGTCAGTGTCTTTTCTGTTGTAAATGTGTCGATCAGCACAAGCAGCCTGCTATCCCATTCCTTCATCGCCGCAGAAAAGGCAAAACGTTCTCCCAGTTCAAGCCTTGATTATCTGTGTGTGGGGTACCTAGACTTGTACAGTGTAAATAATATATCATTATTTGGAACACATGCATTTCATGTGTGTTCTGTGTCTACAACAATCTATGTAAACACATCGTTAAAAAAGAAAAGTTTTTCATGTTTTAGTAATAATTGAAAAAATGTAGACACAAAGTGTATAATGTGTGATGCCTGAAGTCCAAATATTAAATAAGCACTTTCACAAAAGGTACAAGTATAACAAAACAAGTGGGCTTTTATTGAACAATATAACCAAAGAAAAAGAAGTTGCATTAGGGTAAGTTAATGACATGACTGCTTGAGTGGTGCCTCTGAGCAGCCGTGAGTCGAGGTAATTCTTGGTAGCAAGAACCAATCATATCGCTTTTTTGTTCAAGATTCTACCAAGAATTGAAAGCTCTGGCCAATCGAAGCCCATATCAGCTACCTAGAATTGACCATTCACAACCAATGACGGCTAGTGTCAGCTACCAAAAATCAGAAAGGGCGGGCCAGCCTCTTGTCAATTAATCTATTCTACAAAAGCTTGTTCGAGTTGACACACACACGCTTTGCAATTTATGTTTATTTTTGAACTTTCTAAAAATGTTATTCATGAGTAATAAATATATATGTATTCAATTTTGTCATAAAAGTTTCATAAATGTATTGATTATTGTTGTTTTACCACCCTTTGATATATACGATTACATATGTGACATTTTGTTTGTTACCTGGTAGTCTAAATGAATTATGAACGGATTGATATATTTACAGTACATTTATGTACACATTTTTGAATGATTTTTTTAAACATTCTTGGTGCAGTTTATCACAGTTATTAAATATGTGTGCAAAACGTAAAGAAAAATATAATAATGTATAAATATAATAAACATTGAATTGTATAATCATAGTTTCATTTTACAGAATGAGCTTTAAAAGTTATAATAATATGAAGTGCTGTATAATTATAAAAATGCAAATAAAGTGAAAACGTTTTTTCTTGGCTTTATCTTTGGCAATTTTAAAACTTTTTTTTTTTTTTTAATTCATTGTTTGGGTGAGTTCATTTTTACCTGAAAAGATAGATGAACTATGAGAACATATTTCCTACAGAAGACCATACGATTGTCTTTCTGGTATATAAAGACCAATTATTCTTAATGAATTACTGCAGTAAAAATACTATATATATCTATATATTGTATGTATATATATATATATATATATATATATATATATATATATATATATAGTCACAAGAACGACAGAGTCATTGAAAAGGTTTGAGGCAGCCACCCATATAATATTTCTCGGGCTGAAAAATCAATCAAAAAGAACAGACATGTTCCCACGACTGAGCCCAAAACAGAACTGACTTGCTGCCTTAAAATGTGGGCCTTTAAATGCAAGTAGAGGAAGTGATGTCATCAGGACCGGAATCAACAGTGACGTCATTGGTTGCCCCAGAACCGGGTGGGACTTCCTGAGAATGGTCTGCAAGGAATTGAGAGAGAGAGAAAATGAGTGCACTTCGTTGCCCACTGGTCATGTGTGGAATTACTTTTATTCAAGCCCTTTCATTGTCTCCTAATTGCACGTGTGTGACAATATTATATAATATATATATATATATATATATATATATATATATATATATATATATATACAGTATATATATATATATATATATATATATATATATATATATATACCTGTAAAACAAGTGACTGGTATGTTTTTTATACTTAACACTAATTTCACAAATTGTTCACATCAATGCTAATATAGAATAATAATAATTGTAGTTATATTCTATATTAACATTGATGTTATAAAATATGCTTATTAAATGGACCTATAAGTTTAATACTCAGATGATTCTAATCATGCTGTAGAACAGCATATACTATATATATATATATATATATATATATATATATATATATATATAAAATTAATTAAGTGGTGTGTGTGCCAGTGGTCTTGTAGTGTTTACTAGCGCACATATAGTTGTTTTGCGCTAAGTATATAAACATTTCCAAAATTTTTTTTTTACCTACTTCCAACTAATGAAATGTCAGCATCAACTAGAATATATAACTTCCCAAACTGTATAAATACATACAAACACAAGGCTGTGCACTATTATTTATTCATTCTTATTGTGCTTTTGCTTTTTTTGCACCCCTCTTGATTATCTGTGCATCCATCTGAGAGCTTGGCGAAGGTGCTATAGAAGAAACTGAAATGCATTATTATTTGTTATAATCCTGATTCAAAAGAATGGGCAGGCAGTTTGTTTAAGTGTGATTTTAACTAGGCTTGTTGTCCATGTGTTCCTTGACCAATCAATCATTAATTAAAGGGTTTTTTTTTATCAAAAAAGAAAAATAAACAAATACAGTGCAGGATTCAAAGCACCATTTGTTGAAGAGAATGTTTTTTTAAAAATTTATTTTAGATATATTTCCTTCCATTCAGCAATGTGTCGTGTGCGGATTCGAACCCGGTCTCTGCGATAATTTCTGGTAGATCGTCTCTCATAAATCGCACCTATGCCTCTACTTATGGGCCCAATCCTTGGTGCAGTGATAAGAACTGCTGACTCCTAATCAACAGGTCTCCAGTTCGATACTGGCTGCCACCCAAATTTACCTTTTTTGAGTAGTGAGCTGCTCTTTTTTTAATATTGTAAAATAAAAACATACATTTCATTTGTGTCTGTAACAGCCGGTGTAAATTTATAGGACTTGTAAAAGTTAGTGGAATTTTTTTTTCAGTTTTATTCTCTCACTCACGTTCAAGCTTCCACAAAACCCCCAATCTGACGCTGTTTTCAGATAAAGAGGTGGTATAATAAATAAACTTGTTTTGTTATACCACCTCTTTATTTGAAAACAGCACCAGATCTTGTGCATGAACGAGACTGGGACTGGGAAAGCTGTGGACATGGGTGTGAGTGGTGTGCATGACTGGGAATGATTATGGATGAGAATTTTTTTTTTCAAGTTTTATACTTGAGTGTTCCTGCTCATTGTGAATTAGTATGCACCTTCTGGTCCATGATGTCAAAGCCGCACTGACAAAAAAGAGAGACATAGGTATATATAACATTTGGAATAACTCATTTTATGACCTATATAGTACATTTCGGAAAACATTGTTGCACTAATGTAACTTTGACCGAGCAATTATCTGATTGCAGTGGGCAGAAAAGACCCCCAATGGCTCAAAAGACATCAAGATGAGTCGACCGGTTTATGATAATGAGGTGGTTTTCATGTGCAGGTGAGTCAGCTGAATTGATTTCAAAGTGTTCAGAAGTAATTCTTATTGACACAAAACTGACATGAATATCCAAAAACAGACAAAGTTTAAATCCAAATTCCATGATTTCAAACCCAACACAATCGAACAAAATGCTAAAATCAAAATGAAATTGTCAGAAGAAGGAAGATGAATGCAGAGAAAAGAGAATTGAGCCCACCACCACAGGGTCAACGCCCCACGTTCTAGAGCCTTAGAGACACGTCGTTTGCCATTTTTTATGTTTGTTTCACCAGTTGCATTGCCTTCATAGCCGAAATTCAGTATTATACCCCTTTTTGCATTCTTGCAAAATAAAATGCTTAGTTATAAATATTAAAAAGGCTTCTGCTCTCTCCATTACCAAGAAAGTCATAAAATAGTCAATTTTTTGAAAGATGTAAACTGCATACCCTTTGTTACTCATTTTTATGACTTTTGTAAAAGCCCTTTGCATTTTCATTACTCTTTTATAACAGACTTCAATCTTTATATTCTCTTATTGTAATGACCTGCAGGCAATCAGAAAAAAAGTGCTTTTTAAGCAACATAAGTTAGTCTGAAAAAAGATTAATCTGCCTTTAGTTCTGTAGCTCACAACAAGAAACGGGGTTGCCTTCAGCATTCTGCCCAATCCTTAGGCTTATTATTTTTATTAGTAGTTTGAATTTATTGCTGCTTAATTAATACACGTCTAATGCATCCATCTAGTGTCAAATCTGCTTAATCCAGCAACAGAACTGGAACCAAAACGGAATGGGACGGCCCTATTGTAATTCTGTTGAAGACTGGTATGATATGGTCGCACAATGCTAAGTGCTGCCGCTTTTGTGGGTTTGAATCATGTCTGGTGGAGTTTAGATGTTCTCCGTGTGCCAGCATGGACTTTCCTTTGGGTACTCTGGTTTACCTGACACATCCACCAACATAGATAGATAGATAGTGAATGGCACTGTATGATAGATAGATAGATAGATAGATAGATAGATAGATAGATAGATAGATAGTGAATGGCACTGTATAATAGATAGATAGATATGCAAGGTACTATATAATAGATAGATAGATAGATAGATAGATAGATAGATAGATAGATAGATAGATAGATAGATAGATAGATAGATAGATAGACATGGACTACTACAATAGGTGCTTTGCACTTTATATGCAAAAAGCTTCTAATAAGTTAGAAAATGTCAACATGGCTTAACCCTTAAACCACCTATGAACTGGCTATAGTCAGTTCCCAATGCAATTTGTCAGCACGGCGGAGCCGAGAATATTCAGCGACGTACATTCATTGAATGCCACAACTTGCTATAGTCGGTTCCCAGTGCAATTTGCCAGCACGGCAGAGACGATCAGTCTGTGCCGTACATTTGTTGAGCAGCCAGCTCCTGACCACTGGCACTCCCTAGCGAATCACGTCACTGCCCCTGGGATTCAGCAGCTGCACTAGACTAGCCTGCAAGCATCAGTATTGGCCTCTGTGTGTTTGTGTGCGGCCAGTTCAAGGGCAGTTGGCTCAGTGATGTACTGAATTTCATCAATGGTGTCAGTTGCACCTTCTACATATAATAAGACATTGTTGCAGATTGTTGTTTTTTTTTTTATTTTTAATAGTTTTTACAGTTCATTGGCAGTGTATAAAACGATCAGTGTTTCAGTAATTGTGATGCTCTTTGCACGAAAAAAGTATGTGTTACATTAAAATTTCACTTTTTCTTGGTGAATTGTGACGGTTTCCTTCAAAAGTGCAGCAAAAAAGTATTTGGTGTCCAGGAGGGGCATTAACCCCCCAAGTATGTGGCAGTTTAAGGGTTAACATTCAGGTGTGTTTGGTGACTAAGCTAACTGATATGAAAGTTGGGGCATTACACATTTTTTTATTTACTTCATCCAAGAGTCAGTTATTCCATTTTTGTTTTTTAAATGTTTTTGTAACAATGAGTCACATTCAAAAATAATAGTTATAATGAATACTGTTATGTGTTGCAATAGACTACGTTAAATATGTGCTATTTATTGGCACTTTTCAATGGAGTGAAAGAATGGAGCACAAAGAGGCTTGTGGTGGCTTAATTGCTTATATGATGTATGTTAGTTGTGGAGGGTCTGTGACTCACTGGTGTTTCATTTTCATAAAACCTATTTACGTTTAATTAATTGTCTGGCGCCGTTATCCAAGGTAACTTATGAAATTTAGGAAACAATTGGCTATATTTCTTTTGGTTTTCAAATTGGAGCAGGGGCAGGTCAAGTCACTTGTTTATGGTCACACATTGTCAGAAGTGGGATTTGAACTCACAGCCTCAGGGTTTGAAATCCAAAGCCTTAACCACCACAACATACTGCCTTTTGATAACGTGCCTACTAGAGGAGTACCCAGTAACAAGCATTTGAAAAATGACCGCTACTAGCATAAAATCACAATCAATTTAGTCTTGTGGGGCCATGCATGATTCTCAAATGAGAGTTTGTAGTAAAATGCAGCAAAATCTGCTGCTGCAAAGGCTCCACCGACAGGGCTGCTTAATTAAAAAATTGCACCCAGTTCTGCTTACTTTAGTTAGTCATTTCGATGTGCAGTGAGAAAGTGGATGCTGTACAACTTTGCACGTGAATCTGTCTGATTTGGGTGTTTTGGATTCTGAAATCTGCTTCTCCTGTGGCTCTTCATTATCAGTTCTCTTCACGGCAGTCCTTTTCACTTCCATTTGAATACTAATAATAGAGATATTGATTTAAACTATCTACATAGCTCTAATCTTACTGTTAACAATAAATCCGTGCTATTGTTTTGATAAATCTGCAATGACTTCACCTGTACATGTGCACTACATTAGCACTATAGCAACTGATCATAGTCTAACTAAAAGGTCCAGATAAAACAGCATTAATGCAAAATAACTGCTACAGCTCTTCTTCTTCTGAGAACTTAAATGTGGCTTCACTAAATGTTAGACCATTAACCAGTACGACTTTTTTACGTTATCAATTTTATTAGTAGAGTTTCTTACATCGAGCAAAATAAGTAAATTGTCTTCTTTTTCTTTCGGCTGCTCCTGTTAGGGGTTGCCACAGTGGATCATCTTCTTCCATATCTTTCTGTCATCGTTATCTTGCTCTGTCACACACATCACATGCATGTCCTCCCTCACCACATCCATAAATCTTCTCTTAGGCCTTCCCCTTCTCCTCTTCCCTGGCAGCTCTATCCTTACCATCCTTCTCCCAATATACTCAGCATCTCTCCTCTGCACATGTCCAAACCAACGGAATCTCGCCTCTCTGACTTTGTCTCCAAACCATCCAACCTGACCCTCTAATGTCCTCATTTCTAATCCTGTCCATCCTCGTCACACCCAATGCAAATCTTAGCATCTTTAACTCTGCTACTTCCAGCTCTGTCTCCTGCTTTCTGGTCAGTGCCACCGTCTCCAGCACATATAACATAGCTGATCTCACTACTGTTCTGTAGACATTCCCTTTCACTCTTGCTGATACCCATCTGTCACAAATCACTCCTGACACTCTTCTCCACCCATACCACCCTGCCTGCACTCTCTTCTTCACCTCTCTTCCATAATTCCTGTTACTCTGTACTGTTGATCCCAAGTATTTAAACTCATCCACCTTCGCCAACTCTTCATCTTTCATCCTCACCATTCCACTGACCTCCCTCTCATTTACACACATGTATTCTGTCTTGTTCCTACTGACCTTCATTCCTCTCCTCTCTAGAGCATATCTCCACCTCTCCAGGGTCTCCTCAACCTGCTCCCTACTATCGCTACAGATCACAATGTCATCAGCAAACATCACAGTCCACCTTAAATCCATTCGCACCTCTCCCTCAGTGTCTTTTGTCCTGTCCATGTGCTGATTAAGACAAGCAGCTGGCTATTACATCCCCCCCACCCACTGCCGCAGTTCAATTTGCAAAGAAGTATCTCAGTGCTCAGTGTTTATCTTCGAGTGAAGTGCTGGAGCTTTATTGGGTAAAAAAGTACATTGTCATTTAGAATACATACATTTCATGTGTGTTCAGTGTCATCAACAATCTCTGTAAAAACGTTAACACAGAAACGTTTTTCATTAATTACTAGTCAGTGACAAAACGTAGACATGAAATGTATAATGTGCGAAACCTAAAATACAAATATGAAATAAAAAATTTCACAAACGGTACAAATATAACAAAACAAGTGCACTTTTATTCAAGAATTTAACTGAAGAAAAAAGTGGTTGATACAACAGCTATGCAATGCTAAGAACTGCTGCCTTTCAATCAAGAGGTTGCAGTTTCGATATCAGCTGCTTCCCAAATTTACCATTTTGAGTAGAGAGCTACTCTTATTGTTTATATCATACAATAAAAACATACATTTGATTTGCGTCTGTAAATTTATAGTACTTGTTGATTTGTTTTTTCAGTTTTATTCTCTCACGTTCAAGCTCCCACACCCCCCGGATCTGACGCCATTTTCAGATAAAGACCTGGTATAACAAACAAACTTATTTTGTTACACCCCCTCTTTATTTGAAAACCGTGTCAGATCTTGTGCGCGAAAGAGACTGGGAAAACTGTGGACGTGGGTGTGAGTGTTGTGCGTGACTGGGAATGACTGTGGATGTGAATGTTTTTATTCATTTTTATTCTTGAGTGTTGCTGCTCACGCTGAATTAGTATGCCCCTTCTGATCCATGATGTCAAAGCTGCTCTGACAAAAAAAGAGAGACTTGGATATATATGACATTTGGAATAATTCATTTTATGACCTGTATTGTACATTTTGGAAAATGTTGTTGCACTAATGCAGCATTATATTCATTTGCATACCTTCATGCTGTTGTAGTCATGACGTGACTGCGTTTGTTTTTTTTTTTTTATTCCGTTCTTGGCCAGTGTCCACATGTTGCTGCATGTTGGTATCTCTTTTCAACTCCAGGAGATGCAGAGGACAGAATAGTAAAGACAGGTCAGTTCCACACTATATGCAATCATCAGATTCAATTGTTAACAGTTCCCGCACACACCCAAGGACCGTCCTTCTTACATTTACGACATGTGTATAAGGTGTGAAGCCTGAAGTCCAAATATCAAAGAAACACTTTCACAAAAGGTACAAATATAACAATATAACAGAACAAGTGCACTTCTATTCAAGAATATAACTGCTGAAAAAAACCCGCGTAAGGGTGCAACATCGACACGCATTTGCTAAGAGCACTTCATTGGCGCAACGGTATCAGCTACTGACTGGTAATCTAAACGTCACGTGTTCGATCCTGGAGGAGTACATTTTGAGAAGTGAGCTGCACGTATTCTTACTATTTTAGGATAAAAACATACATTTGATTCCAGTCTGTAACAGTCGGTGTAATTTATGATACTTGTGAAGTTTAGCTTTGTTTTGTTTTTTTTTTATTCAGTTTTATTCTCTCAGCCCCGGTCATGATCCTAAACCACCGCATTTGACACTGCTGTTTTCACATAGACGTGCTATAACTGCTATAAAAGAGGTGAACTCAGATCATGACTGGCTCTTATATACAAAGGACGGTGTATGTAAGGACGGTGCATGTGTCCAAAACATTAACATTTATATGTTACTTACATAAAAGCCAGATCGATCTGGCTTTTACATACAAAGGACGGTTTACCTCTGTTATAGCGCTTATCCACACAATTACAGGACAAAAGACAGAGACGGAGAGGTGAGAAGTGATTTAAGGTGGGACGGATCTACAAGTTTTTTTGTAGGCTCTGGTAGTTGTAGTGTTAAGGTGGAATATTTGAATGCTGAGGGGAGAGCTGACACAGTGGGTCCTGAAAAAATTGTTAAGAGATCCCCCAGCGCTAAAATCCTTTGGAAAACTAAAAGAGGGTCAAATGCCATAGGGCTGAGTGTAAATGGAGGAAAAGTGAATTAACAATACAGTATGAAATATTAAAGGCCCATAAATAGTAGTTGAGAATAACAAAATACATCTTGAATACGTCTTGAAAGGAAGTCCTATTTTTCTAAAATTATAAATGATTATGCAGGAAACCCAAGAGTTTTATTCTCAACCACCTGTAGCGATGCTACTAGAAGTTAAAACTGCAACTCCCAGCAGTCCCTGCAGTGGCTCTGATTGGTCTTCTGTCAAGGGTGCAGGGGCTGTTGGGGGTCAAAGGAGGTGAGTACGGCTTTTAAAAAGGGGGCCAGTGGCCAAAAGGTAAAAAGGTGTTTTTTGTAATGAGTGTTCCAAGTTCCTGTCTGTCTGCCTTTGGTTTGGTTACCTGTAATTACTCGTGTTGCCCTGGGTCGTTTCATTGTTGGGGTCTGAATTGTCTGCAGTCTGCCTGTGTACATGAGGACTGTAAGTGGGTCCATGGCCATCCTGCAAGGAAAGGAGCGGTCCTGAACCAGTCCACCCATCGTCACCATTTCAGGAACTACCCGTAGGACTATCTTTACATTCCCATTCAACATACGGATCTCTGGATTATCTATCTTCATCATTACATTTCATCCATTGCCATTTTTCATGGAATTTACTGTGTGTGCTTTGTGTATTTAATGTGATATCGGTGTAAGGGGAACAGGGGTGGTATTGTTGTTTTCATTTATTTAATTTGTTTTCATTACAATCATTAATTGTTGTTTGATAACCAGTTGCTTTGTTTTTGTCTCTGTCTGTGAGTGAGTGCGGGTCTGGCCAAGGCTGGGTGCGTCCCTGCAATCTCCACCATAAAAATGAATAAATCACCATCTTCTTGATGGTGTGAATCTTAGCGGCACCGGACCTCCACATACTGATTGTCTTCTAAACCCAGTTCAACCAATGACATGCCTCCTGAAAATCTCTGATAAAAATTGTGAGGTTTTTGCAATATTTGTTAAAAATAAATCATATTAGAAACAATATAATAATACATCCCTCCAAAATGAATCCTGTTGAACCTCAGCATGCTCTTTTTAGCATATCAAATTCCTTCACTGCAATAGGTTTATGTGAACTTCACAGAACAATTTATCATCTATAACTCATCAGTTATGTTCTTGACCTGTCCCAACAGACTTTTTCAAAGAATTCTCAGATGTGCTAGTTGCTCCTGTATATGATATGGCTAACTCTTTATTAGATACGGGGGGTGTAAGAGCCATTTTCCTAGTTCTATAAAATTCATGAATATTTTACTAGATGATAATGCATAATATAGGAGGTTCCTATGACCCCCGCGAATAGAACTGAGTTGGTATTTTCCTGTCATTTTGAAAAGCTTTGAGTGAACAATGTTCTCCAGTTAGTGTCTAGCCTTGCCTTGTGTAAGGTACAGAGGCATACGGTTTTTAACCGTGTTCTTGTTTGTGCTCGTGTTCATGCTTGCGCACGTGACCATGCCTGGGCACATATCAATGTGCCAATCGGCTTACGGGCCTTTTGAGTGTGTGAATATGTAAGAAAATAGCACTTAATTCACGTGCTGTGCCGTATGCTTAAAGCATACAGAAGAAGAATTTAAGAATCTTTAAGTAGAAAAGAAAAAGTAAAGAACTTTTAAGTACAGAAATAACTAAAGTATCTCAAGAAAAGCTAAGTTTAAGACAAGATACATTTCCTCCCTTTTTTTGCCTTTTATATTCTACTTGTGTAACTATTTTTTCTTTTATTCTTGTGTGAATTATTTGCTTTTAACTTTCACTAAATATTTTCAAAATGAACTTTTGGACTGTGAGATTTCTTTAGGCACGCGTTTTACCCGTGCTTGACCATACCTTATTTCGGAAGCTACAGGGGGTCTTCCCAAATTGTGCAAAGGCTGCAGTAGTTACACCTCTGTTTAAGAAAAGTAGTCTTGATTCTCTCTCTGTCTTTGACAACTTTAGACTTATTTTTGACCTGCTAATTATGAAGTATAATTATAGAAAAAGAAGATTTCAGCAATTAAAATACCATTTTAATAAAAATTCTAGGCTTAAGTTTCAGTAAGGTTTTAGAACAAATTGTAATACAGAAATTACAGCAGTTAAAGTCGTAATTCTGCACGGGTTAATGCAGAAAGTGACCACATATCTGTTCTTGTTGTTAGGTGCCGGAGTGCAGAATCTGACACCAGAGACTTTAATATTCTAATAAACCACCCCAGTAGTGATGGGAAGTTCGGATCATTTTACTGACTCGGATGTTTGAGTCTCGTTCAGCAAAATGAACAAATCATTTTTCGAGTCATTTCGTTCAATTCTCTTTCCGGCTCAGACTGCATAGGTTAAGCTTATGGGGCTGTCACGTGGTGAATGAACGACTCAAACCCGAAGACTCGAGAGATGAACTAATCAATTCTGTTTCCGGCTCAGACTGCATACTAGGTTAAGCTTATGGGGCTGTCACGTGATGAACGAACGACTCGAAAAACCCGAAGACTCGAAACAGGTGAATCAATTCCAATACAGAAACTATAGGAAGTTGCACAAATGCGCATGCGCGACTGAACGAGTCACTCCCACGAGACGACTCGTTCTTCCCGAGTCACATTAAAGATTCATTCAAAATGAACGAATCGTTCAAGAACGACCCATCACTACACCCCAGTCAATGGTTGGGCCTCTCGTGCACCATCTAACAAAGTTAAATAAGATTAAAACCAGTTTAAGGACCCATTATTGTGTATAGTGTACAACAAGAATCTATTCTGGGAATTCTGTTATTTTCAGTCTACATGCTCCCGTTAGACCCGATTATTTAAAAATACAAGGTGAACTACCACAGCTGTGCAGTTGACATGCAGCTTTTCTTATCTATAGCACCTGATGACTCTGGACTTTCTGATCCAATGTCTGCCTCGTATTTCTGAAAGGATGAGTAGTAATTTCCTCAACCATAATAAGGAATTAAACAGAAATCTTAGTCATTGGTACAATGGAAATAACGAGGCTACTAGAAATAAACTTGATTCTGTTTCATTAAAAGTCTAGTTTGAAGCAGAGAATCTAGGTGCAATCACAGACCTAATCACACATTTACTAGATTACTAGGACTGCATTCTACCATCCAATGGACATTGCCCAAGTTAGACTTAACATTGTAAGATGCTGAGAAATTCATTTATAGTAGATTAGATTGCTACAATACACTACTAACTGCACTACCTAAGACAGATATCAATCAGTTACAGTTAGTTCAGAATGCAGCACCAAGGATCTTAACTGGAAAAAGACAACATGAGCACATCTTACCAGTCTTAGCATTGTTGCACAGGTTATCTGTGTCATTTAGAATTCACTTTAAAATACTACTAATGGTATCAAGTCAGGTCAGGTTGGCGTGCAGTGCTACAGTTGTTGTACCCACCACACAGTGATCCTGGTTGGCAACCCCTAGACACAGGGTCATGGTCCAGTCCCACCCTCCAGAAATGACCCTTTATCTGCTGCAGCCAGGTGATAAGTGGGCATCACCATGGCCTGGTCCAGCCACTAGGGTCCTCAACAATGAGGGTCCTGTGAGCTGATCACCCTCGGGGAATAGCACCATTGGCAATACTCCCTCACAATGCAGGCAATGAGCCTCATTTGGGACTCCATGAGCAACACAAAGTCAAACCAGTGATACCCAAGGATTTTCCGGAGAGACACAGTACCAAAGAAGTCCAGTATTCATCTCAGGTCACTGGATCGCATCCATGTCTCTCAACCATATAGCAAAACAGAAAGCACCAGGACACAAAAACGTGGACATTCATCCTTTTACAGACATATCGGGGGCACCAAACATCCCTTTCCAGTGACCTCATGACTCCCCATGCTCTCCCAATCTCTCTACTGACTTTATAGGAAGAGTCACAAGAGACATGAATGTCACTGCTGAGGTAAGTAAACCTCTCAAAGAGGTCAATACTCTCTCCGCAGACAGACACACTGCTGATGGTCGTGCCCAAGAGGTCATTAAAGGCCTGGCTCTTGGTTTTTATCAGGACACTCGCAAGCCCAGACACTCAGACTCCTCGCTTAGTCTCTCGAGTCAGTATGTAAACATTTAAATAATTTTGCTTCTTAATATATTTTGGAGAGCCCTTCTCCATACATTCCAACTTACAGCCTTAGATCAGCGTTTCTCAACCTTTACGTATTTGCGTAAGTGAGTTTTCATAACAGCTGTAATCGCGCCCCAGTAATGTTTTTTTGAAAGGAGCTCACTAATACCAATTTGTTCTTTTTTAATTAATGATATATCATAGATGCATATTTTATTATACCAATGAACTTTTATCGACATTTATTTAACTCTATATTTATTTTTCTAGTATCCGAATGTAGTTCAAGTTAGTTTAATTTGGTTTCAATAGATGCATTTTTCATATTTTTGATTCTTGTTTCCTAGGGGGCCCGCCCCACAGTTTGAGAACCACTGCCTTAGATCTTCTAACAGCGGTCTGAAGAGCTAGGTATAAAAGAAGTACTGAGGTGTCCTTTTGCTGTCATATGCTACAAATCTCAAATACTTTACCAGTACAGATATGTTAGGGTTAACGTTTTTTCTCACTATTTGTTAGATCTACTTTTAATAAGTCAGATATGTATAGAATTACCATTCTCACCAATGATTTACAATCTTTATTCATTTTTACTTTTCTGTTTTTCGTTTTTTTCCCCAGTGTTTCTGTGGCCAGGAACACCTGATCAAAGTCCTGAGTAGCCATCTGTGTTGTTTGAAGGAAAGCGGATACCCCAACTTCCAAATGACACCCACCACGCTGAAGGATATTTTGATAAGGAAATAAGGAAATGTACTGTATCAGGTAGAATGTTTAATCAATCAATCAATCAATCAACATTTATTTATATAGCACATATTCATACAAAAAAATGTAGCTCAAAGTGCTTTACAAAATGAATAGAAAAATAGAAGACACAATAAAAGATAAACATAAGTCAACATTAATTAACATAGAATAAGAGTAAGGTCCGATGGCCAGGGTGGACAGAAAAAACAAAAAAACTCCAAAGGCTGGAGAAAAAAATAAAATCTGTAGGGGTTCCAGACCAAGAGACCGCCTAGTCCCCTCTGGGCAATCTACCTAACATAAGTCAAACAGTCCTCTTTGTATTTAGGGTGTGTTTAGTCCTTGGAACCCCTGCAGATTTTTTTTTCTCAGCTTAACTGCAAATTGGAGTTTTGTTATTTTTTTTTTTTCTGTCCTCCCCAGTCATCCAACCCTAATCATCGGATTTATTCTTAGAGACTTAAAAATGATTTCTACATATAAGAACTCTACTTTTCTGTTAATTGTGTAACTCTCATATGTGCATCATTTATTTATTTTTTGTATGTTATTTATTCCTTATTCTTTATCTAATTTTAATTGCTTTTATTTCTTCGCTTGTAACTACATCATAGACATTTTTTAATAGTACTTTGAGCTACATCATTTGTACAAAAAAGTACTATAGAAATAAATATTATTTTGATGGAATGTGGTAACTGATTACTTCAAACAAATATTTTGCCATTCATATTTTTACAAACATAGCTGCCAGTTCTTTCAAGATTCCATCGACTCCTACACTATCATTGTATCTGAACAACGGAGAGCACACACAGCACCTGAATAATGCGTCGTTCACTTTTACTACTCCTTCATTCATGTCTTTGAATGCCAATGTACTGCATAATTTGATGCTACAGAAAGTTTATTCCCTTGCATTAGGATATATTTATATTTAACATATTCAATGTGCTCTCTGCCTATTCAACACGCATTTATACAGTACGTCTAATTGTTTTTTTTAATAATAATAATAATAATAATACATTTTATCTATGGTGGGTTGGCACCCTGCCCAGGATTGGTTCCTCCCTTGTGCCCTGTGTTGGCTGGGATTGGCTCCAGCGGACCCCCGTGACCCTGTATTTGGATTCAGCGGGTTGGAAAATGGATGGATGGATGGATAATACATTTTATTTATATACAGGCACCTTTCTAAACACTGAAGGCCACTGAACAACAGATAAAACACACATTATAAACAAAACTGAAATACAAAAATGTAAATCAGACAGAGCAATTGTAGTTAAAGAGAAAAAGCTGTCTTAAACAAATGAGTTTTAAGTTTAGATTTGAAAAATGAAAGTGATTCAATATTTCTAAGCTCAGATGGTAGTGAGTTCCAGAGCTGGGGAGCAGAGCAACTGAATGCTCTGGTAAGATGGACGAAGGGGACAGTCAAGTGGATGGAGGAAGAGGATCTAAGGATACAGGAAGGTGTGGCAACATGGATGAGGTCGGATAGATATGAAGGGGCAAGGTTGTGGAGAGCCTTAAAAGTTAACAGAAGAATTTTGAATTGAATGTGGAACATAACTGGAAGCCAGTGAAGCTGCTCTAAGATGGGAGTGATATGGTGAATAGAGGGGGTTCTGGTAATGATGAGGGCAGCTGAATTCTGGACCAGTTGAAGCTTATAGAGGGATTTGAGAGAAAGACCAAAGAAAAGGGAATTGCAATAATCCAGATGAGAAGTGACAAGGCTATGAACAAGAATAGCAGTGGTGTGGGGAGTGAGGGATGGGGGGCGAATACGATTAATGTGATGCAAGTGGAAATATGCAGACCAGGAGATGTTATTGATGTGGGACTAAAAGGATAAAGTACTGTCAAGGATGACACCCAGACTCTTAACCTGTGGGTAAACGGAGACAGAGGAATTATAAATAAGTAAGGAAAAATGATCAGTTTTGGATAATGTTGATTTTGTACCAATGAGGAGAACCTCAGTTTTGTCACTTGTTATTTAATTTAAGAAATTTTGAAGAAAACCAGGATTTGATTTCTGCTATGCAATCAATAAGTGAGGAGGGAGGAAAGGAAGCAGTAGGTTTGCTAGTGAGATAGAGCTGGGTGTCATCAGCATAACAGTAGAAGTTAATGTTTTATTTATAAAAGATATTATCAAAGGGAAGGAGGTAAATAATGAAAAGGAGGGGCCCCAGAACAGAGCCCACCTGAAGTAACAGCGGTGGGTTGGGATGCGAAAGTTTTAAGCTGATCAAACTGAGTGCGGCCAGAGGGGTAGGATCTGAACCAATCTAGTGGAGTGTGGGTAGTGCCAATCGAAGATATTCTATTGAGAAGAGTAGTGTGACATATAGTGTCAAAGGCTGCACTCAGATCAAGGAGGATGAGAATAGTAAATAAACCAGAATCAGCTGCCATAAGGAGGTTGTTAGTAATTTTTATAAGTGCCATTTCTGTACTGTGGAGGGGATGAAAACCAGACTGGAAGTGTTCATACAGATTATTTTGAGATAAAAGAGCATGAAGTTGAATAGCCACTATTTTTTCAAGAATTTTGGAAATGAAGGGTAGATTAGAAATAGGACGAAAATTACTGAGATTAGTCGGATCGGCGCCAGGTTTTTTTCAGTATTGGGGGTTATTGCAGCAGTATTAAAAGATGCAGAAACAGTATCAGTAGTGAGAGAAGAGTGGATTATAGCAGAAATAAGAGGGACCAGAGAGGGGAGGCAGGCTTTGACCAGAACTGTAAGGAGGGGGTCCAGTTGACAGGTTAGGCTGAGATTTTCAGACAAGATCTGAGATTTCTGAGAAACTAGGAAGCTGAAAAGAGGAAAATGAGTGAGTTGGTGGGTGAAATTCAAATGAAGTACTGGAGGAATCTGTACAGAGAGACTGATGAATCTTCTGGATTTTTCATTAAAAAAGGACATAAGTGAATTGCAAAAATCAGAGTAAAGGTGAGACGGTAAAGAATCTGGGGGTTGTGTGATATTATTAAGCAGTGAAAACAATGACTTGGTGTTATGTGAATTTCCCCTTGGGATTAATAAAGTATCTATCTATCTATCTATCTATCTATCTATCTATCTATCTATCTATCTATCTATCTATCTATCTATCTTGCCTTCATTTGAAGAAATAATGTGAGTATAATAATTAGATTTAGTTTGGGCAATACAGTCCTTGTAATAAAGTATATGGTTTTTGTACATCTCTTTGTGAACAAACTGTCCAGTTTTTTTATACAACCATTCAAGTTGCCGGCCTTTGGCTTTCAAAAGCTGTAGTTCAGGCGTGAACCGGGGAGCAGAGAAGGAGAAAGAAACAGATCTAGTTTTTAACGGAACAAGAGAGTTAAGAATACCATTAAGTCCAGTGTTATAGTGTGAGACCAGTTCTTCAGGAGTGGATAAATTATGAATAAGGGAATCAATGCTAGAGGAAAGAGAGTCTAAGTTAATATTCTTAATATTACAGCAAGACATGAGACGGGAGACTATTTGACTGTAGATGGTTCCTTGTAATCAGAAGCCTGCTGTCTGTCGGGCGAGTTTAACAAGAGCACCTCTGATCATTACAGTTCAAAATCCCCGCCCCTACTTTGAGCTCCACCTTCTTGAGACTTTGGATTGGCTTGGAAATGTGACACTCACTGAGGTGTCTCAATGTCTCCATCCAGTTTTAAGCACAATTCACTCATGAGAAACTACTACGAGTTTTACCATGTGATAGGAGAAAAGAATCTGAATTGTTTTCCCCATCTAGCCATTAAGTTTAGTTAAAATACAGCAGTTCATTAAAATGATATAAATGAATAAGAACCGATTTATTGTATAATGGGGATATGAAAGGTGGCAATTACCTTAAAGACGTTAATTCCAGTATGAAGATAGACGGAAGCTAAAAGAGTCTTCAGGTACAGATAAATCGTAATACATAATCAGTCTGTTGTATTTTATACCTGTAAGCAATGAGCATGATGTAAACTGTTACCCTGGCCTGTCCTTGCATCTAGTGCCCAGGTTGGTCCTCAACTTTAAAGGTGAACCTGCTTAACCGATTTTCTGCCTGTAGATCAACCGCAGTTCCATTTATTAACTCATCATAGCTGCATCTTTCCCGTGTTATAAATTAGTTCAAACACCTTTTAACTGCAGGCTGATAACGTCAGCTCTTCAAAATCATAATGTGCAGATAATACAAGGGTAAATCAAAAGTAAGCACAAGTTGAAAATTACGTCGTAACTGCAATGGATAGAAGCCGACACAATAAAACACATTTGCAATGACTTATAGGTGCCAGTGCTCAGCCATTAGTCTACAGTAGTTGGAGGCATGGTCAAATGAACATGGACACTTCACTACAGGATAGCACCCTTTTTGAATAACAAGTCATAGACAGATTTCTTTTGGGCAGACGTAATGAAACCCCCTAAAATTTATCAACAGATTTTGGCTCATTATGGAACTGAATACATCTTCTATGTCCGGTAAAAGTCTTGATGTACAGTAGCACCATGCAACTGTCTCTTATTTTCAGTCACTTAAAGAAGCTCTATGTGGTCGCGGGTTCACCTCTGATGATGAAGTTAAGGAAGTGGTGCAGACCTGGATTAGGGAGCAGCTGAAAAGCTTCTTCTCCTATGAAATGAAGAACTTCCTGGAATGCTAAAAGACGTGAATCGACCTTCATGGAGACTATGTGGAGAAGTGATAGAACTGGTATGTTCATCTGCTCACAGTTACTTACATTAAAGGGTATGTGGCCTTTACTTGTTGAGTCTTATACAGGGTGACACAGAAAAATGGGAACTTTTGAAATGCGTAGTGGCAGCCATGAACAGTTGGCAGCACTGCGGAACAGGGACCTTGAGCTGTAAACAGTCTCGCCATTTATTAATCATGGATCAGTGGAACGGTCAACAGCGTGCTTTCGCCATGAAAATGTTTTACAAAAACAATGATAAGTTTGGAAGGTGCACAGAGGGAGTTCTGACGTTTTTTCAATTTAGGGCGTCATGGTCAGGTTCCCTCGAAACACGTGATAAAAACTTGGATTAAAAACTTTGAAGAGACTGGATCTGCTCTAAAAAAGAAACCGACAGGACGAAATTCATGGTATCCCAGCTGAGATGTTGCAGCGATCAATGGGGAACCTCAACAGCAGATTGGAAGAATGCATACGTACAGGAGGACGCCATCTACAGGACGTAATTTTCAGACATTGATAATTTGGATTACTGTCTCTTAAAAGGCAAGTTGTAGTGGTTCAATTGCTGTCAATAAAATTTTTTTGTTGGATTTCTTCTATTTTTATTGGGTTTTTCAAAAGTTCCCGTTTTTCTGTGTCACCCTGTATAAGCTTATACAGCTGCTTTTCCCTGTCATTTATGTCCAGTGAAGTCACTTTTTTTTGGTACTTTTATGGTTAACTTACCTAAAGCAGCACGAGAAAGGAGCTTTACGTAGACTTCAGGGATTCTAAGCTCAAAATTGCTCCACGGGTGCTCTGACCCCCCAAAGGTCATGTCAAAATACAATTTCCCCTTAGGGATTAATAAAGTATATTAAAATCAAAAAAGTACTCTTTGGGCAGAACTCCAAGCAAAGACCAGGCACTGCTTATCACTTGCCTAATACCGACTCTACAATGAAGCATGGTAGTGGCAGCATCATGCTATGGAGGTGCCGGAATGGGGGGACTGGTCAGAAATGAGGGAATAATGAATTCAGCCAAATACTGAGAGGTCCTTGAAGATAACACGCTTTAGAGTACACGCATTCTGAGACTGAGGAGAAAGTTCACCTTCCAGAATGGCAATCATCAGAAGCAAATGGCCAAGAGAATGCCGGAGTAGCTTTAAGACAAGTCTCTGATTGTCCTTGAGTAGCTCAGACAAAGACTCTAGAGCAGGGATCTCCAACAGGTTGCTCACAACCCCTTTCCAAGCAGCTCGCCAAAAGGTTAATGAATCCTACATAAATTTGAAAACTTGGTTAGTCAAATTAGGGAGTGGGCTATCTTTCCAAAAAATCATATCACGATCCTTTTAACAGAAAATCTGAATTGCAATCTATCTTTTCTATGTGGCATACGAGGTGTGGCAGAAAAGTAATGAGACTGGCAACACTGCAAGTGATCTGACAACGCTACGCTGTTGTCCTTGATAGAGCACGTGTATCAGTACCCTCCCATAGCTCAGTGCGAGTTTCAACTCCTTCCGTTAACTACGTGATTTTTGTGACTGTTATTAGCGAAGTTGTGTTTTTGGTTGTGCGGCACGCAAAATGGAACAGCGGA
This sequence comes from Polypterus senegalus, assembly GCF_016835505.1. Lineage (NCBI taxonomy): Eukaryota > Metazoa > Chordata > Cladistia > Polypteriformes > Polypteridae > Polypterus > Polypterus senegalus. Next base: position 9,915,069 of record NC_053154.1, on the reverse strand, counting down.
ATTTGGAGCAACGTTGTGCCATTAAATTTTGTGTTAAGCCTGGAGAATCGGCAAGTTAGACGTTTGAAAAGTTAAAACAGGCCTATGGGGAACATTATTTATCCCGAGCTCAAGTTTTTCAGGGAGGCCTTCAACTTCGAAAACCAATGAAAACATTGAACGTGTGAACACTCTTGTGAAGTCAGACCGTCGTTTAACATTAAGAATGTTGAGTGAACAATTAAATTTGAACAGATTTACCGTTCATCAAATTTTGACTGAACATTTGCACATGCGAAAGGTCTGTGCCAAAATGGTGCAGAAAAACCTCACAATTGAGCAGAAGGACAATCGAAAAAATGCATTCCTGTGGTTCCCCAGCCCCCTTCTTCACCTGACCTCAGTCCGTGTGACTTTTTCCTTTTTGCTAAACTGAAAAATGTCCTCAAAGGACGTCATTTCTGGACTTTAGAAAACATCCAAAAGAGTGGACATGCTGAAGACCATACCGGTTGAAGACTTCCAGCGCTGCTACCAACAGTGGGAACAACATCGCCCAAGGGAACTACTTTGAAGGGGATAACATTGATGTTTGAAAAAAATAAAAACTTTGGTAAATAAAAAATCAGTCTCATTACTTTTCTGCCACACCTCGTACACTTAAGAGACTATCCGGACTCATACTCATCAAGATATAAGTAACACTTTATTTTAAATATCAAACAAAGTTGTTCTGTTGTTCGCTAGCTAAGTGGAGTTAAAGTACACGCCAGTAGCTGGTGAGTGAGTGAAGAAGGATCTCAGATTGACGCAAATAAATCAAAACCGCAAGCGAACTATGATACATAGCGAAATGAGAGAAGTCGCAAAATCAACCGTAATGTTCAAGCAAATTATAGAAAAAACCCAATCTAAATCCGTTAAGCAGTTCTCTTGTTTAAAGCGGACAGACATACAGAAAGAGAGACGTTGGATATTTTATATTATATATTAGTAAACCTTCAAAATAATGTGCAGTTAAAGTCTCAACAGCATTTCTGGAGCTTAATAGAGCCAGATAACTATAAGAATCTTCACCAAGCAGTTCTGAAAATGTCTGCTTTTGTGAGTCTGACATGAATGTCATGAAGTCAAAGTTCAGAACAAGACTGACAGACGAACATTGAAATGACTCCATAAGAGTGAACCTCAGTGGCTCCACTCCACCAAACACCTGTCTCTATTGATGACTCCATGCAGTGCCAATCATCACGCATGCAACTGGACCTGTGAATAAATTGACAAATGAAGAAGTCAGATCTGTGGATTTGGAATTGCATTGTTTTGTTTTGACAGCATTCATGTTTAATTCAACAGTGTGAGAAAATGCACACAGACATATAAAATGCACTTGCAGGTGATCTCAATATTTTTTTGTGATGTTTTAATGCAAAATGTGAGTTGTGGACACCAACATTTTGTAAATGTCCAGGCAAAACAAGCTTATTCAGTTTGTTTGGGTTGAAATAAACTACGAGAATAAACGTTAGAAAACATGAGGAGCTCTCGGCCATTTTCATTTTGTAAAAGTAGCTCTCAGGGGGAAAAAAAGGTTGGAGATCCCTGCTATAGAACATGTGATGGGAGACCTAAAGATGCCAGTTTACAGACGCTTCCCATCCAGTCTAACAGAGCTTCAGAAGATCAGTCAGGAAGAATGGGATAAATTGGCCAAATCCTGGTGTTCAAAGCTTTTAGAGACTTAAGCAAGAAGACATGAAGCTGCCCAAAGGTCTTCTCGGGCCTCACTTGAGGGTCTGAATGCTTATAGGAAGGAGAGATGTTAGTTTTTGATTTGAACATTTCTGAAAACGTTCTCACTTTGTCATTATAGGCTATTGTGTGTACTGTAGATCGATGGACAAAAATGTCAAAATGATCTATCCATCCATCCAACCTGCTATATCCTAACTACAGGGTCACGGGAATCTACTAGAGTCAATCCTAGCCAACGCAGGGCACGAGGCAGGAAACAAACCCTGGGCAGAGCGCCAGCCCACCGTAGGGTGCGCACACACCCACGCCAAGCACAATTTAGGATCACCAATGCACCAAACCGTCATGTCTTTGGACTATGGGGGGGACCTCAAGCAGACACAGGGAGAACATGCAAACTCCACGCAGGGAGGACCCGGGAAGTGAACCCAGGTTTACTTACTGCGAGGCAGCAGCGCCACCGTGCCACCCCAAAATGACACAATAAAGTGCTCAGAAAGTGAAGGGGTCTTTTTGAATCCACTGTATATAATTAATAAAATAAATAAAGAAATATAAAAAAAGAATCTGTCTCACAGATCGTGTACCCAGGTGTACTTTCCTGACTTGACGAAACAAATGGATTAAAGGAGAATATTTCCCAGATGAGACCAATTCTGACCCATAATGTTATGAAAAACTACACCACCAAAGCAGCACTGTAACGCGGTGCGATGGAGAACAGGAAAGCAGGTGCCGTGTAACCTGCATTTTGCACTCAAATGACCTCCTAAATAAAATGCAAATGTTATTAATGATATTTCAGCAGCACATGATGCTATCAGATTAAAACAAGTTAATATCACCACAAATACAAAAACAGATATATACATAAATAAATAGGCAAACCTCCTGCTCAAACAAGCTACAGTTGTTAACAGTTTCAATGAAAAAAGAATGTAATAGCATGGAGTTGGCAAACAAAATTCAGGCACAGTAAGGAATACAAAACTCAAATAATTCACAGTAGTTTGTGTAAGAGCCATTTGCTAGTTATTTAAGTTATATTAAATTTTTGCCTGTATACTTTATTAGAGCATAGTCTACGGCAGGTTCTTATAATCCCCATAAGTTGAATTGAATTGACATATTCTAACCATTTCTTGTCTCCCTGACTATACATTATACTCAGTAAGTGACCTGCCTTGCCATGTGTAAGGCATGGAGGGCACACGGTTTTTATCCAGGCCTTATATGCCCAATAGTATGAAAGTTAAGATGCTCTATTGAATGTGCAGTGCTGGTACGTTTACAGTGCTGATTCCCAATGTGGGGCGCAATTTGATTTTTTAGGGGGGCAATTCGAGAATTTAGTTATGTTAAACAGTTTATAAAATGAAAAAGCAGAACTTCACTGTTAAAAATAATAGAAAAAAATAAACAATTTTTATTTTTTACAGAGACATTTATATAAGCATAGAAGGGATGGTGAAGAACCCTTTAATTTATGATTTTACAACCGACTTGGGTTTGTACAGTACTTAGAAATCATTTTACCATTAAAATAGTATGAATTGTAACAATGATTATAAAATTTTGCAATATAACAAAAATATAAAGTGATCAAAATATTACATATTAAAAGCTGTCATTAAAGTTATTTTATATTTATGAATATCACGTCTCTTATTATATGTTTTCAAAACTGTATTTTCATATTATGTTATTTTGTTTTTAATAATTTCTTACTGATTTCTTTGTCAGTACTTCAACGATCCTTTCCCTCTTTTGTTTCCATGTTCTTTGGAAGCTTGTTTAGACCAAATTAATAACATTATGGGCTTCCTCCACAGGAGTAGGAGTTCACGTTTTGAATAGGTAATAATAAGAATGAGGTATATGTTACAGTGGGGGACATCATGATTTTAGAGAGGCCTTAGGTCGGTTATGGTCAAAAAAAGGTTGGGAACCACTGGTTTAGAGCATACTGAAGGCGAAGTGAAGCATCTTTAAGTATAGAAACAACTGAATACGGATCAACTTTCTGTCGATTGACATTTGGGCTTGGGTTTTTAACTCATTGACAGAAACATGTAAATTGAATGTTGTTATTTTTTTTGCTTTGCTTATATTCTTAAATAAAAGCGCATGTGTTTCTTTGATATTTGGGCTAAAGTCTTCGCACATTTTACACTTCACGTCATTATTAGCATAACATGAAAAAAGTTTCTGCTTTAGGTATGTGTTCAGCATTTCTTGCATTTCTCGCATTTCCTGTCATCCTACATAGATCTTTGTAGACATGGAACACACATGAAATGCATGTATTCCAAATAACAATATACTGTATTATTTACCCTGTACAACTCCAGGTACCTCACACCACGATAAAGAGAATGAAGCTGGGAGAAGTTTGCAACTGACTTGAGCTCCGTCGGGGGGTTTTAGCAGGCTGCTTGCTGCTTGTGCCGATTGAAACATTTACAAAACAAAAGGAGAGGTGCGGAGGACTTTAAGGTGGCCCGGAATTACGCGTTTTTTCGTAGTCTTCAGGGATTCTAGTGTTAAGGGTCTTGCTCAAGGACCCAACAAAGTAAGATCTCTTCTGGCAGTAGCCAGTGTCAAATTCCCAGATAGCAACACAAATACTTAGGCATACAGCAATCACTCTGCTTCTTATCAGACCAGATAACCTTTTTCTCTATGCTCTCAGAGACCTTTCAATGCCTTTTACTGAAGAGTGGTTTCCGTCTAGCCACTCTTCCATAAACACCTATGGTGTGCCACTGAGATTGTCATCCTTCCAACAGGTCCTCCCACCTCCACCTCTGTTAGAGTGACTATTGGGTTCTTGGTCACCTCACTGACCAAAGCCCTTCTTACCAGGTTACTCAATATGGCTGGACACTCAAGTCTAGGAAAAAAGTTTGTTGATTCCAAACGTCTTCCATATCACAATTGTTGAGGCTACAGTGCTCCTGGGAACACTCAACACTTTATCTTTAACGCTTTATCTCCTGGACTTGATCTCTGCCTCACCACAGCTTGATGATGGAGGTCTACAGAGTGTTCCTTGAACTTCAAGGCCTAGTTTTTGTCCTGACATGCACTGTGAATTGAGGGGTCTTTTATAAACACTTGTGCCTTCCTAAATGACTTCCAATCAATTTAGTCTGTCACAGGTGGACTCCAGTCAGGTTCAGGACACATCTCAAGGAGAAACAGGATGGACCCAAGCATGGTTTAAAAAAGACACAGGAAAAGTCTGAATAATTGTATGGATGAGAGATTTCAGTTTTTAATTTTTAATAAAAATGCAAACCTTTCAGAAAATACGTTTTCACTTTGTCATTACGGGCAATTGAGTGTGGACAGATGGGAAAAAAATGGCAATTTTATCAATTTAAAGTGAGCAGAAAGAAAAGGGTTTTGAATGCTTTCTAATTCCACTGTAAACACTTACTTATGTAAATAACAGATTCATTTTTCTGAGTGATTTAAAATTCACTTTACCTTGATGACGGTCGGCTCGATGTCCATAAACTACACTTTGAGAAACTCTGTGCTACAAGCTACTAAGGCTACATTTAGACCGCAGTCAGAAGTGCTTGATTGCCTTATTGACATAAGGAGTTGGATGGCATTAAAGTTTCTAAATTTTAACGAGAAGAAGACAGAAGTCATGCTATTTAGACCCAATAGCACCGGCGGGACCCCCTGCATCGACCTTTCCACTGTGGCTCAATTTGAGAAATCCATGATCACAAATTTAGGTGTGAAAATGGATTCTACTTTAAAACTTGTTAGCCATGTGAACGCAGTGGTAAAATCTTGCTTTTTTTTCCCAGTTGAGGCGGCTGTCAAAAATCAAGCCTGTTTTGTCTAAGCGCAACCTTGAAACAGTGATCCATGCTTTTATAACATCTCGTCTAGATTACCGCAATGCGCTTCTTTTTGGAATTAGCCAGGCCTCCATTGCTAGTGCAAAACACTGCTGCTCGAATTTTTATTACCCCGATTTTGGCTTCCCTTCACTGGCTTCCAATTCGTTTTCGAATCCATTTTAAGATCCTTGTATTTGTTTTTAAATCTTTTAATGGTTGTGCCCCACTTTATTTGTCAGAACTGCTGCACCCTTATGTACCGTCTCGCTCTCAGCAGACCAGATGCTTTTACGTGTTCCCAAGGCACGATGCAAACTCCGAGGTGATCGAGCTTTTTCAGTTGCAGCCCCAAAACTCTGGAATGATTTGCTGTTGAAGGTTAGGCAGGCTTCTTCGCTAGCTGTCTTTAAATCCTATTTAAAAACACATTTTTACTCTCTGGCTTTTAACCCAGTATGATATGTTGGCTATCTGTATACTTTTTATTAAGAATCTCTTCAGGTCTTATGTGTTTATGTGCTTCTGTTTCATTTACCCTTTGGTTTTGTGTGTCTGATATGTTGGGCTTTCTTTTTTTTTATTGTACAGCACTTTGGTCAGCCTTTATGTTGTTTTTAAAGTGTTTTATAAATAAATAAATAAGTGAATCATTTCCTGTTTTTACCTCATATTCAATTTTTCATTGTGACATATGTGTACAGTACAGTTTATTTTTTGTATAGCCCAAAATCACACAGGAAGTGCCGCAATGGGCTTTAACAGGCAGCCCCCCAGCCTTGACTCTCTAAGAAGAGAAGAAAAAACTCCCAGAAACACCTTGTAGGGAAAAATGGAAGAAACCTTAGTAAAGGCAGTTCAAAGAGAGACCCCTTTCCAGGTAGGTTGGGAGTGCAGTGGGTGTCAAAAGTAGGGGGTCAATACAATACAATATACTGAACAGAACAAATCCTCAATACAGTATAAAAATAGAAATTTTAGAAGTACAGAGCAGAATTTAACAGTAGATGATATCACATAATAAGATTTGGATATTTTTAGAGTCCTGGAGACCTCAGCCATCAAGCTGCCTCCCCATTTGGCCATTCCACGGCTGAAACAGTGCTGGGCCAGCCAATCCGATGATCCCATTATTCCTGTGATGCTCCATCAGGGATGACTTTACCTTAGGCGGGCAAAACAACTTGGCAGGTGGGTCGTGGCACCAAGTGCCACATTTGAATACCAAGAATTTGTGTGCATGGGAGGCAGCTAAAGGGCCTGAATGAGGGTAATTCCACGCCAGACCAGGGGGTGGCAGAGTGTACTAACCCTTTCTCTCTTTCCACTGCAGACAGGTTACGAGAAATGCCACCTGGTCCTGATGTTGTCACTTCACTAACAGAACCAATGATGTCAGTTCCAGTTCTGAGTTGAATGACATCACTTCTGGTTCCGGCCCTGATGACGCCATTTCTTATCCGCTGCTTTAAAACCGCCATCTTTGCCTCATCAAGACAGTTCTGTTTTGGACTCGAAACTGTACACAAATGTACTCTCAATTGAATTCTTTTGCAGCCAGGAATAATTATATGGGTGGCTGCTCCAGTGACAGAGAAGCAAGTGAAAATGAAGAGTCGCCATGACAGTCATGCAAAGGAGAGGACATTCTCAGTGGGACAGCCTGTTTATATTCATAATTTCCAGACATCAGGGATGCATGGGGCAGTGGTTGATCACACTGGTCCTATGTTTTGGAGAGTGGAGACAGAGAATGGGCAGGTGGTCAAACGACACCAAGACCACATCCATCCCAGCTCTGACCAACGCGGGGTACTACAGGAAGTGCAACAAGATGACTTCTTGGTTCCGTTGGCAGATGATCATCAGAGAACAGAACAGGCAGAAGACAGCCCAGTAATTAAACCCCTTCCTATTCCAGAACCTGAAGACGTGTCGAGTGGCCCACAGTTGGAGAACACAGACAAAGCAGAGACTGTTCCACCATTCCAAAGGTATCCTCTTTGACTGAGGAAAACACCATCTTATTTGAAAGATTACTTTTGAACATGAACGGGATTATTTTATTCCTACAGGAGGTTAGCAAAGCAGTACACTAAATAGAGCACAATAAGTGGATAAATGATGATTATTAATATTAAAAGATAGATAAATAGATAGATACTTTATTAATCCCAAAGGGAAATTCACATAATCCAGCAGCAGCATACTGATAAAAAACAATAAAAAATTAAAGAGTGATAAACATGCAGGTATAACAGACAATAACTTTGAATAATGTTAGCATTTATGGGGGTGGAATTGAAGAGTCGCATAGTGTGGGGTCTCCTCAGTCTGTCAGTGGAGCAGGACGGTGACAGCAGTCTGTCACTGAAGCTGCTCCTCTGTCTGGAGATGATCCTGTTCAGTGGCTGCAGTGGATTCTCCATGATTGACAGGAGTCTGCTCAGCGCCCGTCGCTCTGTCACGTGTGTCAAACTGTCCAGCTCCGTGCCTACAATAGAGCCTGTCTTCCTCACCAGTTTGTCCAGGCGTGAGGCGTCACTCTTCTTTATGCTGCCTCCCCAGCACACCACCGCGTAGAAGAGGGCGCTCGCCACAACTGTCTAATAGAACATCTGCAGCATCTTATTGCAGATGTTGAAGGACGCCAACCTTGTAAGGAAGTATAGTCGGCTCTGCCCTCTCTTACACAGAGCATCAGTATTGGCAGTCCAGTCCAATTTATCATCCAGCTGCACTCCCAGGTATTTATAGGTCTGTACCCTCCGCACACAGTCACCTCTGATGATCACAGGGTCCATGAGGGGCCTTGCTGGAGTTCAGGTGTAAGTGGTTTGAGTCACACTATTTAGTAAAGTCTTTGATTAGCTTCCTATACTCCTACTCCTATCCACTCCTGATGCAGCGTACCATAGCAGTGTCGTCAGTGAACTTTTGCACGTGGCAGGACTCCGAATCGTATTGGAAGTCTGATGTATGTTTGCTGAACAGGACCGGAGAAAGTACAGTCCCCTGCGGTGCTCCTGTGTTGCTGACAACCATATCAGACCAGCAGTTCCCGAGACGCACATATTGAGGTCTGTCTGTAAGATAATCCATGATCCATGGCACCAGGTGTGAGTCTACTCCCATCTCAGTCAGCTTGTTCCTAAGGAGCAGAGTTTGGATGGTATTGAAGGCGCTAGAGAAGTCCAAAAACATCATTCTTACAACACCACTGCCTCTGTCCAAGTGGGAGAGGGATCGGTGTAGCATATACAGTAGATGATGGCATCCTCCGCTAGCACCTTCTCCAGGTATGCGAACTGCAGAGGATCGAGGGCGTGGCGGACCTGTGGCCTCAGGTGGTGAAGCAGCAGCCGCTCCATGGTCTTCATCACATGTGACATCAGAGCAACAGGCCGGAAGTCGTTCAGCTCACTAGGACGTGATACTTTTGAGACTGGGGTGATACAAGATGTTTTCCAAAGCCTTGGGACTTTTCCCTGTTCCAGGCTCAGGTTAATTATCATTGAAATTGTTCTTGTTCGTTATTAATATTTACTTTTTCTTCAATTCAGTATTACTGAGATGTTAGAATCAGTTTAAGTAGGGAGGTGTTGGATTATTAATCAGGCAGTTAAACAGGCAGACCAGGAAGCAATGGACCTGGTGGGTGGTGACAGGAAAGGTCTGGTCTGTTACGTCAACTCAGGAGTGGTAGGAGTGACTTTATGTAACACCTGTTATTTCCAATAAGTATGAAATAAATTCACAACTGAGAAATTATTCCCTCTGGTTAATCGAACATTACAGCCCCAAATCTTTTTGTGACTCTCTTGTCTCATCTTTGGCATCAGTTTGACTGTTCCAATTAATTTTGCAAACAATTCAAATCCGATATGACTGTGTATAGATATCGGAATACTGGAATCTGCCAAATTAATTAAAATTAATTCATCAGTCAGAAGCAGCCTAATAGAAAACCAAGAATCCCAGTGACAGGCTGAGTGCTGACAGGCTGACTTCAAATCGTTTACAGTGTTGGGCATCTGCAAATTCATCAGCTCACAAGTCCTCAATGATGCTTTGAGTGGAATCGTTATTGTCTCATCTGTATGAAGAAACCCAAAGACACGAGAGATGATCCATTACTGCAGAGAGGAAGATGTGGAGGGGCTTAATGGAAAAGAGCGGATTGACAATTACAGAATGTTGAGGAGGATATTCGATTACTGCGATGTCTGACTGCAGAGCTCGATTGGAAAAGTACATGCTTGAGACATGACATTTCAGAAAACAAGTAGAAACTGGCCTGTAATAGCAGGCTTTCTTTGCTCTTTTTTAATGATCTATTTCTGCGAAAAGACAGGGTCTGTGTTAACATGAGTGAAAATAAAAATGACCTTTAAAGAGCTATATAAACTTCTTATTTAACCCACAAACATACAAGGTAGCCTAAGGCAATGTTGACAATCTTACCATGCCACCCTATAAATCATAATCATATCACCTGGAATAAGGTCTCCCAAATAAAGTGACTATCTTAACATAATCAGAAACGTCAAAGAAATTAAAGCATAATAATTACCTTTAAACATCCATCCATCAATTATCCAACCCACTATAGCCTAACTACAGGGGTTTGCTGGAGCCAATCCCAGCCAACACAGGGCACAAGGCAGAAACAAACCCTGGGCAAGGCACCAGCCCACCTCAGAGCGTGGACACACATACACACAATTTAGGATCGCCAATGCACCTAACCTGCATGTCTTCGGACTGTGGGAGGAAACCCACGCAGACACGGGGAGAACATGCAAACTCCACGCAGGGAGGACCCAGGAAGCGAACCCGGGTCTCCTAACTGTGAGGCAGCAGCGCTACCCACTGTGCCACCATGCTGCCCCCTTTCAACATCCACCCACAATTTCTTTTTACCATTTCCTCATCAACAAATGCAAATAATGCAATATCACCATGCAATTGATGCATAACATCAGAGCAGTGTTCCAGCTGAAGACCTGATATGAAGAAAATATGAAGTCAGTGATGGTGGTGAAACACAGAACTTGTTTTGTGGAGATGTAATGCAAGTTTTGCTGTAAGCCCATTTGAGAGATGCTTATGCTTGGAATAAAATCAACCTTAAGAAATGAAATCAAAGCCTGGAGTCGCAGTCCTGTCTCTTAACTACTCGTACCATTTCTTATCTCATAAGTACTCGCGCAGTGTACTTTAGGCACCAGTTAAAATGGCTGTGAGGGCGTGATATAAAATATTGCTATAATTTAAAATTGTACATGTTTTAAATGTAATTTGATACCATATTACTAAATAGTATGACACAGTTTAGGACGGGGTGCTCAGCTCCAGTCCTGGAGGGCCGCAGTGGCTTCAAGTTTTCATTTTAACCCTTTTCTTAATTAGTGATCTGTTTTTGCTGTGTGAAAGGTCCACCCAGACACAGACAGACACTGAGGCTCATGATGTCCAAAGTCACACACGTTTATTTCTCCCTTTTCCACACAGCACAAACACAGAGTACAAATCAGCACAATACTCAGTCCTTCAGTCCTTCTGCCGCTTCCACTCCTCTCCTGCAAGTTCTGTCCACTGCCACCCGACTCCGGCTCCCCAAGTGGAGTGAGGCGGCCTCTTTAAGTGCTCCGGGTGCTCCCCAATTAACATCCGGCAGCACTTCAAAGTATGGCGGAAGTGATGCCTGCGAGTTCAACTCCTCCTCCCGGTGGTCCCCTACAATCCACCCTACAATCCAAGGGGGCTGCCCTCTTGGGTTCTGGGGAAAACATTGGCCCTCTCCCAGTCCTCCCCTTCTCCCGACATCCCGGTGGGGCAAGGTCCTTGGATGTCTATCACAGCTGCTAATTAACTTCTTGTGAATTCATTTTAATTGACTTGGTTTTTAAGAAATGTTTCCTTGAATTTCTTCATCGTTCCTCTGAATTGCTTCATTTCTTTCCTTAAATGGCACCCAAACAGAAGTGAAATGTGAAGTGAGTGAGCCAACAGAAGACCAGCTAAGTCAGGACCTCAAACTCCAACCAATTTCACTCCAACCAGTTGCTTAATTAGTCACTGAGTCTTGTTGTTAATTAAACTCATTCTTTAATTCCATAGCTTGTTGCTGCTCTCATTGTGCCTTAGCAGACATTTCCAAAATTGTGGATTTTCTCTTTTCTAAGTGCAGATCAGCATTCCTTAGACATTCACCTATCTTTATTTTCAGATATTTTAGGATGTATGATTGTTTTGGCTCATTGTGTATCTCATTATTGTTTGGCTGCTAATTAAGGAAAAAGAAACAATTAAGGCGTCTGAGTCTTCAAGAGCAAGTCAAATAAAATTCAAAAGACGTTAATTAGCAGCAAAAACAGGTCACTCATTAAGAAAGGGCGTAGAATGAAACCCTGCAGCCATGGTGGTCCTTCAGGACTGAAGTTGGGCACCCCTGGTCTAGGACTATCTGAAAATAAACCTCATTCGTCACCATTCACACTTGCAGGATTTGCACATGGATCCCATTTCACTTCACTTGTTGAATGTTCTTGGCAAACAAAGTCATTGCAAGGAGAACATCTCCTCGTCGCCATACCTGCGTAAGCACCCACGCGGAGTGGGAAATGCACCATATGAAACTCGTGACTTTGCATCCACTCATTAAACTGGCTGGGGCACACTGGAAGGAAACCATTGCGGCACTGGAGTTGTAGTGAATCAAGCTGAGGAGAGATGGCGGATGCTGGCCGGTAAGTTCAAGTAAAAGGACGTTGGACAAAAATAATTGAGATTGGTGTACAAGACACAGCAGTCCGAGTAGTTAAGGGTTAAGTTTATTTTGCCATGTCTGTGTCCCCAATGCTAAGCCATTTTGATATTAATAATAATAATAATAATTGTGCTGTTATTATTAGATTTTTGTCTCTGTTGTAGCCTATAATTTTATTTAATTTATGGCAAGTCTGTACTGATGGTATTTGACTCAAAGTATGAATACTTTGCTTTATAAAATGCATGCAGAATGAGGGCACACAATCAAATCTTACATACCCTCAAACAAAACAGGTGGCTTTGCCTGTGAATTTGATTGTGGATCTCTTATAGTCTCCTTCCAGTTGACATGTGCAGGATTTGTGGAACGATAGTAGCGAGTGCTACTGTGAAATGCACAAATGAAAAAGGAACATGCTACTGCTTCTATGAAAAATGCACGGAATGAGGAAACCATACTGTCCATTCCCCAGAGGCTGTCACAAACATTGTGGAGCGAAATGGAAAAATGTGCTCCAGTGCTGAAGTTGTCATTCTTAACAGATTGTTGTGGTATAAAGGTCAAGCCAGAAAGGGCTACTGTTTGTCCTGTAAAATTTCAGGTCAATACAAAAAACAGCATAGGGCTCAAGGCAGGAACAGTTCTCTGGAGAGGGTGCCAGTCCATTGAAGGGCGAACACACACACACAGGCCAATTTAGTATACTCGTTGCAACTAACCTGCATGTCTTTGGACTGTGGGAAGAAACCAGAGCACCAGTACGTTGCTTAATTAGAAAGCAATTCTTGCCAATAATTTAATTTCATGGCTTGTTAGTGCTTTAACTCTGCTATGTCAGGTCATTCTCATATCCAAGCTTTTCTTCCCCTTCTTAAGGATATCATCCAAATGATTTGAAGGCTAAAATGGAGGAGTAATTCTCAGCCCTTCACTTGATATTTAATATTTTATTATTTAATTTAACCCAATTCTCCATGATTGACAGGAGCCTGCCAGGTGCCCGTCGCTCTGCCATGGATGTCAAACTGTCCAGCTCCATGCCTACAATAGAGCCTGCCTTCCTCACCAGCTTAAAGAAGACGGATGCCTCACGTCTGGACAAACTGGTGAGGAAGGCTGGTGGAGCAAAAACCTGCAGCCACTGCGGCCCTCCAGGACCATGATTGAGGACCCCTGCGTTAAGTGGACAGTTATCTTATCATAAGGTCTTAACTACACATTGTTCTCCTCCCCTACTAAATAAATTATCTATCTATCTATCTATCTAAATCTTAGGCTGGAGAGGTCTATTCATTTTTAACATTGAAGATGATAAAATGTAAATGTAAATGCTAACAAGCTAAATGGGGAAATGCTGGTCTCTTTTGTCATTTGCATGCTATTGCTAATTAGGAGCAATTACAAATCAAGACTACAACTGTTTTAAGACTAAAATAAGCGATAAAGGTTCAAAATCTTAATGAGCGACACCACGAAAGTGAAGCAGAAGTGTTACTCGAGCAATAAGTGCTTCTTATTAAGCAATTAGGTTGGAGCATTAACCTGTAGCCACTGCGGCCCTCCAGGACCGTGACTGAGGACCCCTGCGTTAAGTGGACAGTTATCTTATCATAAGGTCTTAACTACACATTGTTCTCCTCCCCTACAAAATTATCTATCTATCTATCTATCTATCTATCTATCTAAATCTTAGGCTGGAGAGGTCTATTTATTTTTAACATTGAAGATGATAAAATGTAAATGTAAATGATAACAAGCTAAATCTGGAAATGCTGGTCTCTACAGCTGTTTAAGACTAAAATAAGCGATAAAGGTTCAAAATCTTAATGAGCGAGACCACTAAAGTGAAGCAGAAGTGTTACTTGAGCAATAAGTGCTTCTTATTAAGCAATTGGGTTGGAGCATTAACCTGCAGCCACTGCGGCCCTCCAGGACCGTGACTGAGGACCCCTGCTTTAAGTGGACAGTTATCTTATCATAAGGTCTTAACTACACATTGTTCTCCTCCCCTACTAAATAAATCTTAGGCTGGAGAGGTCCATTCATTTTCAACAATGAAGATGAGCCACTTAAAGGGTTTGCTGCTTTGCTAAAGTGTTGTATATATTAACACAAGGAACTCGAGTTTCTGGACTACAACTTGCCTGAAGAAGTGGCCTAAAATGCCCCAAAAGCTTGAATATTGTAATCAGTTCAGTTAACAAATAACACCGTACAGCACCCTACTACTACTGTAAGTATTGCAAATAATCACCATTTTGGTAACACTGTAGTTTAGGTGCTGCAAAATTCATCTATTACTCCTTTAGTCTTATGTAACAAGATCTTAGGTCGTTTTGGTGTTAATAACATTTACAAAGTGATTATTCATCTTTGCACTGCCACGTAATAAAATTAATTCACTTTGGAACAGTCCAAGGTGGCTTAAGTGAAGCATATTTCCATTGATGTTGCATATACAGGGTGGTGCAGGGAAACAAGACATTTTCAATTGACGTTCAATGCACGAATGAACATATTACAAAATACATTTTATGATGAAATGTATTGTACAGGATATGTAATTAATGATGGTATTCGATATTCATTTCATGTTTTGAAGAAACCTCATGAAGGTGTTGTCCATTACTCCATACACATTCTGACAGCTTGTTGTGTAAATTCTGCATTGCTCGACGTGACACGTCAAGAGGAATGGCAGCGATTTCCTCTTCAATCCTCCTTTTTAGTTCTGCAATGGGTGCAGGATGTGTACAGTACACTTGGCTTCTAAGATGTCCTCACAGGAAAAAAAATCACAAACAGTGAGATCTGGGGATCTCGGAGACCATGGAATGTCACCATTGTGCGAAATGACGCGCCTTCCAAACAATCGTCGAACAGCTGCCATCGATTGTCAGGCAGTATGCGAAGTGGCTCCACCTGGGGACTTCTTTTTTAAGGCTGAACCCATTTCTTCCAAATTACACACCCGTGTTGTATTTGCATGAGCAGATGGGACACGATCGTGATGTCCTAACTGATAAAAATGTTGAAATTCCCTTTGAGCAGCAGTCACACTATCTCTATTCTTATAAAAGGCTATCACAGCAAACACTCGTTGCCCACCACTTCACTGCTCCATTAGAACTAATGGCTAGGGATTCATTTTCTGTATCTGCTTCTATATTGGCTATTTGACAGCTCCTAAGACAAATACAGATAGATAGATAGATAGATAGATATGAAATGAACTATATGATAGATAGATAGATATGAAATGAACTATATGATAGATAGATAGATATGAAATGAACTATATGATAGATAGATAGATAGATAGATAGATATGAAAGGCACTATATGATAGATAGATAGATAGATAGATAGATAGATAGATAGATAGATAGATAGATACTTTATTAATCCCAAGGGGAAATTCACATAATCCAGCAGCAGTATACTGATACAAAGAAACAATATTAAATTAAATAGTAATAAAATGAAAAAATTAAAATAAAATTAATGTTCGCATTTACTCCCCCGGGTGGAATTGAAGAGTCGCATAGTGTGGGGGAGGAACGATCTCCTCAGTCTGTCAGTGGAGCAGGATGGTGACAAAAGTCTGTCACTGAAGCTACTCCTCTGTCTGGAGATGACACTGTTAAGTGGATGCAGTGGATTCTTCATGATTGACAGGAGTTTGCTTAATGCCCGTCGCTCTGCCACAGATGTTAAACTGTCCAACTTTAATCCTACAATAGAGCCTGCCTTCTTAACAAGTTTGTCCAGGCGTGAGGCGTCTTTCATCTTTATGCTGCCACCCCAGCACACCACCGCGTAGAAGAGGGCACTCGCCACAACCGTCTGGTAGAACATCTGCAGCATCTTACTGCAGATGTTGAAGGATGCCAACCTTCTCAGAAAGTATAGTCTGCTCTGACCTTTCTTACATAGAACATCAGTATTGGCAGTCCAGTCCAATTTGTCATCCAGCTGCACTCCCAGATATTTATAGGTCTGCACCCTCTGCACAGTCACCTCTGATGATCACAGGGTCCATGAGGGGCCTGGGCCTCCTAAAATCCACCACCAGCTCCTTGGTCTTGCTGGTGTTAAGGTGTAAGTGGTTTGAGTCGCACCATTTAACAAAGTCTTTGATTAACTTTCTGTACTCCTCCTCCTGCCCACTCCTGATGCAGCCCACCATAGCAGTGTCATCAGCGAACCTTTGCACGTGGCAGGACTCCGAGTCGTATTGGAAGTCTGATGTCTATAGATTGAACAGGACCGGAGAAAGTCCAGTCCCCTGCAGCGCCCCTGTATTGCTGAGCACAATGTCAGACCTGCAGTTCCTGAGACGCACATACTGAGGTCTGTCTATCAATATTTGAATGCAAACATTTGTAGTATAATGTTATTTGGAGAAAAACAAAATATTGTAATAAACAGTGCTTTTATTCTAGTAAAATAGTATGTTTTATAGTACGTGTACATATTTTGTATTTTTGTTTAAAACTTAATATGTTTCATTAGAGTAAAAAGAAGTTCTTTAATGGCTGCTGTGATGGTATCCTATGCTGAGACTCTTTGTGCATTTTATGCTACAGCCAGAGAAATAAACTTATATAGGGGGATAATTGATTGTGTGGTCTCTGTCTTACATCTAAAAAGAAATAAATGGATCGCAATACACAGACACAGGTAACACCTGCACCTAGAAATAAATTGCAGCATTGTATTTCAACCCAATGTTTTTGTCTGTGGCTCTGTGACTTACGCCTCTCCTGCTGGTTCTGTTTGGTCTCAAACTACAGGGACACCCAAGATGTAGTCTGATGCCTACATGGGGTGCAAATAATACAGTAAGTCTAAATACTTATATGAAAGGTTTTGATGTTTAATAATTTGTAAACCTTTCTAAAAACATGTTTTACAGAGTGTAAAATAATGGGCATAAATGGCAAATTTATTCATTTAAAATTAGAACATTATTTGTCCACAGGGTGAAATTTGTCTTTTTGCAGAATCTCTTTAAATACATAGATAGATAGTCAGATAGGTAGATAGATAGATTTAAAGGCACTATATGATAGATAGATAGATAGATAGATAGATAGATAGATAGATAGATAGATAGATAGATAGTTGTGAAAGGCACTATATAATACATAGATAGATAGTGTGGACGCGGCCAGGACACAGGCAGGCGGACATGTTGTTAATCACCACCACACGTTTATTTTACACTATTTACAATAATAAAGTCAGTGCACACACATAAACCCCACACAGTCCTGGCCACACAATGCCTTATCTTCGGGCCACCTCCACTCTCCTCTCCTGCTTTGTCCTGCTTCCACCTGACTCCAGCCCCTTTTATTTCATCCCGGATGGGCTCCAGGTGTATCCCGGCACTCCTCCCGGACATGCCCCAGTGTGGCAGAAATGCCGGCTGTTCTCCCGGAAGCACTCCGGGTGTCCCTGCTCCTCTTCCCCCCAGCACTTCATGGTATGGCGGAAGTGCTGAGGTCCAGGGTCCCCAAGGCATTGGGGTGCCCCTGGCAGTGACCACGGGTCTCTACAGGGTTTGGCTTCCAAACCCCCTACCCGTGGCCCCAAAGCAACCAGGATGGCGGCCCCAACGTGATCCAGGGTGAGCATAGACCCTCTTCCGGTCCCTCAAGGCATCCTGGACGGGTCATTGCCCCTGGCATCCCTGACAATAGATAGATAGATAGATAGATAGATAATGAAAGGCACTATTGACAGATTTGTAATGGCGCTACTTGGAAAATGAAACTTCAACTGCAGTGGCTCTGATTGGTCATCTGCTGAGGGTGCAGGGGCTGCTGGGGACAAGGAGGCTGGCATGGAATTTAAAAGGAGGCTATTAATACAGAGAAACAGGTGGATAGATAGATAGATAGATAGTGTAGCGGACAGCCGGGTCCCATGCCCGGCAGGGACGCCCCTGCTGCATCTGTTCTGGGGAAGCAACCATGGGCAGCTCAATACCTCCCCCGGGATGCTTGGTGGCAGCCTCCCTGTCGTATGGTGATCCCCCAGCCTGTCGCATGGCTCCATGGGAGATGGAGTCCTCCACAGCATGGTTGGGGGCTAGGATGGCTGCTAGGGGGAGATGCATGGAATCAGCAGCCCAGATGGACGAATCTTCAGACCCACCCGGAAGTGCAATTAGGACCAGGTGGTCAAGCACCTGGAACGCTTCTGGGTGGGCTATAAAAAGGGCCAGCCACCGCCACTCGAGGAGCCAGAGTTGGGAGGAGGAGGAGGAGGAGGACTAAGCTTCAGGAGGAGTGGTGGAAGAGGAGAGAAAAGATTGTGTTGGTGTTGGAATAGTACTTTGTGGACTATGTATTGCCTGTGAGTCACGGGGAAGACGTGTGCCCATAGGTGAAGAAAAATGAAAGTCTTAGTTTTATATGTGTCTCTTTGTCCATCTGTGTTGGGTCAGGCACCTTTATATCGCTTTGTTACAATAGATAGATAGATAGATAGATAGGTACACTTTGGTCTACACAAATGAGAAAATTAAAAAGAAAGAAAACATCTGACTTGGCTGTCCCAGTCCCAGTGAGGCGCTATGCAGGCATATTGCTGTTATTATATTATGTTAGTATAGTATGTTAATATATAGTGAATTTCCCCTTGGAATTAATAAAGTATCTATCTATCTATCTATCTATCTATCTATCTATCTATCTATCTATCTATCTATCTATCTATCTATCTATCTATCTATCTATCTATCTATCTATCTATAGGAGCCTCTGTCATGTTTTTGACACACTTCTGCTGAATAATTTCCATCCATCCATCCATTATCCAACCCGCTCTATCCTAACTACAGGGTCACGGGGGTCTGCTGGAGCCAATCCCAGCCAACACAGGGTGCCAGCCCACTGCAAGGCGCACACACACACACACATACACCCACACATCAAGCACAATTTAGAATCGCCAATGCACCTAACCTGCATGTCTTTGGACTGTGAGAGAAAACCCACACAGACACGGTGAGAACATGCAAACTCCACACAGGAAGAACCCGAGGAGCGAACCCGGGTCTCCTTACTGCGAGGCAGCAGCGAGACCCACTGCGCCACCCGCTGAATAATTTGTTGGCTGAAAGTCCTCAGTGTTAGTGTGTCACAGAGAGGATGTGCAGCTTTGTTCATAATGGCACTCAGTTTTGTTTTCATTCTCTCCTTTGCTCCAGGGGGTCCACAGTGCATCCCTTAACTGAGCCCGCCATTTCAATGAGTTTGGTGATGTTACCAGCCCAGCACACCCCACTGGACATCACAGAGTTGCAGAAGATCTGAAGGATTTCACTTCCCACATTAAAGGACTTCAGTCTCCTAAGGATAAAGAGCCTGCTCTGCCCTGTCTTCTCTAGCGCCTCTGTGTTCCGAGACCAGTCCAACCTGTCATTAATGTGGCACCCCAAGTACTTGTACTTTAACATAAATAAAGTGTGTAGAAAGTGATGGAGTCTGAATACTTCCTGAATCCACTGTAAGTAATTTTCTTTTTTTTAATACTGTTAAAGTGGTCATGTTTTTTTTTTTGTTTGTTTCCCAAAGCTTAACCTTTTCATTTTATCATAGTTTTTATATTAAATGGCTGATTCCCTTTTGTCTTATATTAATTTTCTGCCTGTGCAAAGGAAACCGAATGACTGATTTATGATATGTGGCAAATGGAGCAACAATTACCAAAGCAACATTAATTTTGATAGACTGGAAATATTGTTATAGCAACTGAGTGGCACTTCAGCAGCACAAATGGAAGTAAGAATAGAAGTTTTCATTTCTCTGGGTTTTTATGTAGTAAATTGGATTTTGAACTCAAGAGAAGAAATGTGTGTTTTTTTATTTCTATCACATAGTTATTTTAACTTTAACAGAGATCAATTAATCTTTATTTTCCGCTCCCTTCACCATTGCTGTCTTACACAAACTCTGTATTCAGAGAGGCTTCTGCACCTTCTCATTGGATAAGAATATTGGCTTTGATCAGTTACGGTCATTTGTAAAGGTCTCTTCCATTGACCTCCTCATTCCCTGGGGATACTAAAGAGATGGCTGCAATTCCACCATTAATTAGAATTATGAAACTTCTTTTTGTTACATGCATAGAAAATAAATAAATAAATAAAAACTCTAAGAAACCAAAATTTGCCTCAGAGCTAAAGTAAAATGTTAGATTACATAATGGTTAATGATATGGATCGTTAGCTGAGGCCTTAGAGGATAAAGAAAAACACTGCTGGGCATTGTGAGAGTGGCTGATTTTGAGTGAAGTGAATGAATGCTTGAATAGAGTAACTTCTAATTAAAAAACAAAGTATACCTTAAAATACTAGACATTTGAATAAATTACATTAAGCCACATAATGTCCATCAGGATCACTCCTACACTGCTATCATTCAGACAAATTGGGCGAGCAGTGAGGAAAATGCAGGGGGCCGGGAGAGATGTAAAAAATGAATGGTGGCAATTCAACACAATCTGCACCTGCTCACAAGTGTACCCGTTGGACAGGACAGAAGAGAGAGCAAGTGCTAGAAGGTCAGACCCACCCACGGACCCTCCTCTGAAGGCTTTTTTGATTTTGCCTCTTCCTCCTCCATTTGGTGTTGTTATGACTGTTATTTTTTTTACCCACAATGCTATCTTGGCTCCCAATGAACGCCGGTGTTTTGTGTCGCAATCGCAGTATTCAGTGGGAGACACGGTACTGATCTGAACTGGTGACACCCTTAAAGGTCAACCAAAATGATGACCATTTATGATGGTCTGGGTCAGCTCCACATGCCCTGGTTGCTTCTGGGAGCCTTTCCAACCCAAAACTGTCGACAGTCATAGATCGAGATAAGTCGGGCATGCAGCAAGTCAAAAAAGTATGAAATGCTTTTGTTAAAATCAATCCAAAAGTTGTTAAGAAGTGTAGTGTATCAAATCATAAAATAATCCAACAAAATAAAAGTGATTGTGAAAGTTAAAATTTTCCAAATAAACATTGTCACACACGTGCGAGTAGGAGGCAGCTAAAGGAACTGAGTAATTGTAATACCACCATTGACCACTGTGCTGACTGTCTTTTTCAGTTATTTGCAGACCGTTCCCAGGAAATCCCACCAGGTTCCAGCACCCTCGATGACATCACTTCCGAGTCCGGCCCCAGAGAAGACATCACTTCTGCTC
The DNA here is from genome assembly GCF_016835505.1 of Polypterus senegalus. NCBI lineage: Eukaryota > Metazoa > Chordata > Cladistia > Polypteriformes > Polypteridae > Polypterus > Polypterus senegalus. The sequence continues at coordinate 9,893,487 of NC_053154.1, read as the reverse complement.
CCCCCAACAACATCACTTCCGGTTTCGGGCCCCAGAAGTGACATCACTTCCGGTCACATGGAGATCACTTCCAGTTCTGGCCCTAAAGATGATGTCACTTGCTGAATGGGCCTTTAAGGCCGCCATCTTGCTTGTCTTTAATCAGTTCTGTTTTGGTCATCTCTGTTCAATCATTTCAAATTTTAGCAGCCTTGATACATTTTATCATATCTTTTGGCATTATTTATCACAACATCCATTAAATAAATCCATTAAAATGAGGTTGAAATTACAGCAGAAAGGGGTGCTTTAATGCTACAATCCCTGAAGCCTACGAAAAAATTCGTAATGGTTTGCCTCCTTAAATTCCTTCTCACCTTTCCATTAGCATCTTTTGTTTTGCAAATGTGTCGATCAGCACAAGCAGCCTGTTATCCCTTCCACTCCACTGATGCAGCTGAAGTTCTCCCAGCTCAAGGATCTTCATCTGGGTGTGAAGTGTCTGGAGTTGTATAAGGTAAATAATACATTATTATTTAGAATATATGCATTTCATGTGTGTTCCGTGTCTGTAAATGTAGGATGACAGGATATGTGAGTTAAGAAATGTTCAACACATACCACATATATACTCACGTTTAAGTTTTCCTGCGAATAAGTCGGGGCTTGATTTTATCGTATAATTTCCGGTATTTTATAATTTTGGTCGTATAAGTCGAATGCAGAAGAAGATTACGATATGCTGACGTCCACCTGAGAGAATAACCATGCACCGCACTGCCTTTTTTTTTTCTATGTATTGTGCCTACGTGACCATATGGTAATACCCAAACTATTCCGAAGTGACATTTGCACTGTTTTGTGTTTTTTGTATTTCACACCCTTATAACCCTTTATCGTAAGAGCATCCCTTATCTATGATGGAGCATTTGACCAGAAGAAAATAGGAAGCTGGTTTGAAATTAAAAGTCATTGAAATGGCGAAGGAAATTGGTAACTGAATTTGAATTTGTGTCTGAGAAACTGATGCAAGATTGGAGGAAGCATGAAGTAGTAAAAAAAAAAAATTAAGTGTCGCATTTTTGAACGGGCATGATCAATTTTTCAGGTTTACAGACCTACTTATACGGGAGTATATACAGTAAATAAAACAGAAACTTTTTTCATGTTATAATAACGACAAAATGCTGAATGAGAAGTGTATAATATGTGAAGACTGAAGTTTAAATATCAAAAAAACAATTTCACAAAATGTATAACTAAACAAGTGCACTTTTATTCAAGAATATAACCAAAGAAAAAGAAATAATTCAATTTACATGTTGCTGTGGATATGTAAAAACCGAAGCCCAACTATCAATTGCATGGTTGGTTTAGAGGTAAGAGCAGATGCTTCTAAATCAAGAGGTTGCGGGTTCGGACCTGAGTCTTCCGCACATTTACCATTTTGAGTAGTGAATTGCTGTTATTGTTACTATTATACTGTATATTAAAAACATACATTTGATTTGCCTTGAAAACTTAAATATTGTAATCTTTTGAATGAGCCAATAAAAGCTGTTGTTTTGCTTGACTTCTCACTACAGGGACTTTTAAGAAAGCACTTGGAATCCTGCAGCACTTCTTTATATTCCTTGCTTTGCATCCTAATGAATACAAGTTATCGCCAATATACTAAAAACCCAATATTCATCACTCACTCAAAATATGGAACCAATGTAGGAAGTATTTTAAGATAGAGAACCTTTAATCTGTGGCACCTCTGCATGAGAACCACCTTTTTCCACCCAGGGAGGCCAAAGTGGAAGTGGATGGATAAATTTGTACCGCCACCCTGGGAGAACAACCAAACTCTGGGTCGCCAAATGATCAGAATACTGTTAGAGAAAAGTAGTTCATTATTAAAATTTTTCGGGGTAACATGGCCAATGTTCGTCCTTATTTTTGACCTTCCTCACCACATAGCCCAGATCAGCATAAGACAATAAGTATTACAATGATGAAAGGAAAAAAAAAAAAAAGGATAGATTTACATATTGACAGACAAAACAGTTTAAGTAATTCCCCCAACAAACAAGTACATAACAAAAATCAAAAAATAACCTTCCACAGATTAGGGTGTAAGAGGTTCTCGCCTGAAATAACCCGGTTTCCCAAATTGGTTCACTGTCCTTACAGTTCCCAAGCAAGGTTTAATGTTGGAATCCTCATGGAGTACGGCGGCAGCCGATAACAAAAAAGGACGCGTCTCCCTTGTATCGTTAAAAAAAAAAAAACACCTTCTTCCAGCAGGTGGACTCTTGGCGCTAACTGGTTGCTTCTCCTTGCTCCACCATTCGAGGTCTCTCTCTGTCTCTCCAACTTCTTTTCCGGTTAAAGAGTCTTCAGCCCCCAACCATCCTGTTCATGTTGTGTCCTCCCCTTAAAGGCATATTTCCCCAATTTTGGCAAACTCTCATTAAACCATTTCTTGATGAGCACCCTAAGGAGACGCAAACTGGACAAACGGGACAATGGCACATGTGGCACCCGCTACAAAGTAAAAGAAGATCTGAAGGAAAAGGGCTTGACTGGTGAGGTTTATCAACCGCATCAACCCTGCATAGAAGCAGGAAAAGATGAAGAGGAAGAAGAGCATTACAGAACTAGGGTGATCTTCCTCTGTTAAACTGTTAGGAAGGTGGTCCTTGAAATGCAATAACTATCCACAAAAATATTTACAAGAAGAAAAAATGAGTACAAAAAAACAAAAAGTACACCAAAAACCCAAATATATAAAGACCTCCACCAAACAATAATTCCTACCAGAAGATATCTTTAGAAGAAAGACAAATAGCTATTCTTCTCTGGACTTTGTCTGTTACTGCTTTTTGTAGCCTGGAGACCAAAACTGCACCCAGGACTCCAGATGTGTCCTCACCAGTGTGTTATAAAGCTTGAGCAGAACCTCCTGTGACTTGCACTCCACACATCAAGGCGCTATATAACCTGACGTTCTGTTAGTCTTCTTAATGGCTGGCAGTTGATAGCATTGTGTCCACCAAGACTTTTAAATCCTTTAACATTTCCTCATAGCTCATCTCCTGTAGCCGTGGAATTAGGCTTATCACTCTTCTCTGAACTTTTTCTATTGCTGCTATGTCCTTTTGTTCTCTATTTCGCCTTATACAATTTCACGTATTAGGAATTTGTTAGTTTTGGCATAGCCCTTGGGGTCAGAGCGCAGGGTCAGTCATTGTACAGAGCCCCTGGAGCAATTACAGGTTAAGGGTCTTGGTCCAGCAGAGTTGGATCTCTTTTGGCAGTGACAGGAATTCGAACCGGCAACCTTCTGGATACCAGCACAGATCCTTAGCCTCAGAGCCACCACTCTGAAACATGTAATCCAGATGAGGCCTCACCAGTGTGTTATAAAGCTTGAGCAGAACCTCCTGTGACTTGCACTCCACACATCAAGGCGCTATACAACCTGACATTTTGTTAGCCTATCCAATGGTTTCTGAACACTGTCTGGCAGTTGATAGTGTCGAGTCCACTACAACTCCTAAGTCCTTCTCATAATATGGACTTTCGAATTTTCAGACCTCACATTGTGTATTCAGACTTGACATTTTTAGCTACTACATGTAATACTTTTCATTTATTTAAGGATAAACTCCCTTAACTTGTACTGCACACATCAAGGCGCTATATAACCTGACATTCTGTTAGCCTTCTTAATGGCTTCTGAACACTGTCAGGAAGTCAATAGCTTAAAGTCCACTACGACTCCTAAATCCTTCTCATAAGGTGTACTGTCAATTTTCAGTCCCTCCATTGTATATTCAAACCTAACTTTTTTTACTTAATATGTGTAATACTTTACATTTACTGACATTACATTTCATCTGCCACGAATCTATCCAACCCTTAGAAAAATGTTACTGCTCAATGGTTGATCTATGGTGGCTTGTGAGACTGTAGATTCTCATTTTGCTTCATTTACGAATCAGCTTTGTCACAGATGTTTCTCCTTACATCTCTTAAACAGACAAAAAGGCGTTATATAACTTGACATTCTGTTAGTCTTCTTAATGGCTTCTGAACACGTTCAGGAAGTTGATATTGCCAAGTCCACTACAGCTCCCTGATCCCTTTCATAAGGTGTAGTTTCAGTTCTTATATTCTACTAGCCACACTACCTGTGAAAGACAGGTAACAGAACAATTTACAAATATTTGAAATCTCTTGCCCTACATGAACCTTCAGCGCTGTCTGAATGTCACTTCACAGGTGCTCCTTCTCTTGAGCTTGTTCCCACAAAACCTGCTTCTCATACTCTGCCATTATTTTTGAGGCGCCTTGCTCACCTCCTGTCCGCTTTTATGCATGTCTTTGAAGATGACTCTCTGCATGCCACCCATGTCGTTTCTCCTCCTTATGTGTCTCACACTCACATTTCCTCTTTTGTTGTGTCACCAAAGCCAAGTTGACCAAACACACCAAAACCAAACTGACCAATCAGATTGCTTAGAGGAACTGGGCACACAGACTTTAGTGTTAAGTTATATAGCAGTATGTCAACTCTTTCTCCCGCCTGTTCTGGTGCTTTGTCTAATTGCCTGGGGTTACAGATGTGAAAGAAAGATGGAAGTATTAAACTACAAAAGCAGCAGTCAGTCCTGACAGTGTGATAAAAGTAAGGGCAGTTGGCGAGGGTCTTCATAATAAAGAGTATAAAGGGGAATAGGGTCACCTACCACTACAAAACAGCACCAGACTGGTTTCCAACTTACAAGCCCATGCACCCCAAATCTGTTTTACTTTCACAAGCCTGCACACTCCAAATCATTGTCCACTTTGCTGTACAGTTCAGCTGAAGAAGCTCTTACGGCACGTGACAATGAAAAACACGAAAAAGTTTGGAAACGTAGAAAGGGAGCCTCTTAAATTGAAACCAATACAGTATGTTTCTAACAGTGAGATCGAAATTTATAATTCATGTGTAGCAATTTTGGCCTGATCTCAATAACATATCCTGCATGAATATCTTACCTTTATAAAAAAATACACAAATACCAGGTGGCGCACGAAAAACCGAACCATCTCCGACTCCAACGTTGACGTACGTTTCTTAGACCGTACACAAAACGGAAGATATGCAATACAAAAATCCAATTGCAATTGTTTGAAGGAGCCACGTCGTCACCCTACAGTTTTTGGACACAAGTCATTCTGTACGGCTTCATTTGTAGTGAGTGTGCGAAACATTCGCTTTTTGTGCCAATTTACATGGCGATTTCCTAGGGCCATCTGTTCCTGAATATCTGCTATGACCACAGGTGTACGAACGGACGTGGCCCAATTCTTTTTGCAGTTTGCAGCTGACCCAGTCTTACGCCACTTCTTCACCAACTCGTGAAAACTGCTCTTGGCTGGTAGGTTTAAGCCGGGAAAAGTCTGTGTGCGAAAATGTCCCGCGTTTCCTTAAAAGAACCGTTAGACACATACGCCTCCACTATTCCAATCCTAATGTTGCAGAGAATAAATCTTCTGGATCTCTTTCACACACGTCTGTACACACTGGCTCACAGCTTCCTTATTAATGCACAGTTGGGGCTGCTGATCCCGTCAAGACAACGAGGCTCCGCGATCGCGATGGCACCCGCCTTGATAATAGCTCGAGCCAGCCGGTCGGCGACGGTTTGGTTTTTCGTACGCCACCCAGCTTTTGTGGCCTCAGGTGGTGAAGCAGCAGCCGCTCCATGGTCTTCATCACATGTGACCTCAAAGTGACAGGCCAGAAGTCATTCAACTCACTAGCATGTGGTACCTTTGGGACTGGGGTGATTCAAGATGTTTTCCAAAGCCTCAGGACTCTCCCCTATTCCAGGCTTAGGTTGAAGATGTGCTGTAGAGGACTCCCCAGTTCCAGCGCACAGGCTTTCAGCAGTCGTGGTGATACACCATCTGGACCCGCTGCTTTGCTGGCACGAAGTCTTTTCAGCTCTCTGCTCACCTGGGCTGCTGTAATTGTGGGTGGGGATGTCTCTCCTATGTTGGTATCAGCAGAAGGATGGGTGGAGGGTGCAGTACTCTGAGGTGAGAGTGGGTTAGGGTGGTCAAACCTGTTAAAGAAGTTGTTCATCTGGTTTGCTGTCTCCACGTCTCTCTCGATGGATATAGCGGGTTGGATAATGGATGGATGGATGGCTTTACCACTCAAAAATGTTCAATCCCAACCACACACAAGTATTACAGATCAGAAAAAAAAGTAAAAAACTGAAAACTGGAGATACAAGTGCTGCTAATCTGTAAAGCCTTTTTTGAACTTTCCTATTTAATTATATGGAAAAGCCAAATAGAGCGCCTTCCAAAAGAACTCATCCTCCACTCAGTGCTTGTTCTGTTTTGTCACATTACAACCTGAAATTAAAATGGAGTTTTAGGGGGTTTGAACCATTTGACTTACACAACATGCCCACCACTTTAAAGGTGCACAATATATTTTTTAATATGATGCAAACAATAATTAAGACAAAGAAACAGAAATCCTGAGTGTGCGTAGGTATTCACCCCCAAAGTCAATACTTTGTAGAGCCACCATTTGCTGCCATTCCAGCTGTAAGTCTCCTGCTGAATGCCTCAATTAGCTCAGCACATCTCACCTTTGGTCGGACTGCTCCGACTCCTTCATGTTCGATAGGCTGTGTTGGTATCAAGCCATCTTCAAGTCCTGCCACAGATTCTCACTTGGATTGAGGTCTGTGTGGTATAGGGTCCGCGGCTTGAAAAATTTGGCCAGTTTTTAAAACCAGAAAGCCGTGTCCATCTTCGTAGATGCTGATGAGGTAATTGGGGTGAGTCGCACCTTCAAGTGCAGGTGATTAAGGCACTGGAGACATATATGTACGGGCTGGCAGAAGGGGAAAAGAGAGAGACAGAGTGCGAGCGAGCTAACGAACGAGTGGATGGATGGATGGACGGATCAGAAGACGTAGGTTAAAAGATGTGCAAGGCAGTCAAGGGGAGAAGATCTGGACACCTGCAAGGAGAAGGCAGCACGAGCTGGAGCTCCGTGAGGGAGCACAGGCTGTGGCGACCTAGGGGCTGGTTCGCCCCATTCAATAATCGTGTAGAGTGGGGCAAGCGGAACGGAAGACCTCCCAATGGATCCGAAGGGTGACCAAGTGAGTGGGAAGGAAGACGGGTGGTGTGCAGATTTCGGACGGTCTGGCTGCGCAGTGTGGAGGCAGCCAAGACGGGGGTGGACAGAAGGAAGTTTGTGGCTGCAGAAGCTCCGCCAACAACGCCTGTAATAGGTGAGCCGGGGAGACAGTAGGAGGTGGGCTGAGATTGAATGAAGAGAAAGACAGCATTTTTAACCCTTTATGTTAACGTATTTATTTATTATGGATTTTAATCCCACTTTTCATTGGTTTTATGGATTTATTTGTTGAGAACACTGCACCGTAAACACTTTTGACTGTTTTTAATAAAACCATCCCTTGGCTTTAATGAGATTTATCCTCATTTGTCAACTCATCTCGGTCATAATTATTGATGGTGTGGGCTCAGCAGAATCCCATGTGGGAAGAGGGAGTCTGGAGGGGATCGGAATCATCACAGTCTTGGCTTTGAATTGGCCATTCCAACACATTTCAGTGTTTCCCTTTAGACCACTCCAGTGTCACTTTAGCAGTATGTTTAGGGTCATTCATTGTCCTGCTGGAAAGTGAACCATCATCTCGGTCTCAGATCTCTGGCAGACTCAAACAGGTTTTCCTCAAACGTTACCCTCATCTTTCCTTCAGTCCTGCCCAGTTTTCCTGTCCCCACACCATAATGCTGCCACCTCCACCATGCTTCACTGTGGGAATGCTGTTCTCAGGGTGATGGGAAGTGTTTCAATTTAGTCCCATCTGACCAGAGAACCTTATTCCACAAGTTTGGAGAGTTTGAGACGTGCTGTTGGGCAAACTCCAAATGTGTTTTCTTATTTTTTTCCTATAAGCAATGGCTTTCGTCTTCCATAAAGCTCCGCTATGTGGAGTGTAGGGCTTAAAGTGGACAGATGAGTCCATCTCTATTGTGGATCTTCGCAGCTCCTTCAATGTTATCCTTGGTGTCCTTATTTCATCTTTAAATAATTCCCTCCTTGTCCGCTCTGTGAGTTTTAGTGGACGGCCTTCTCTTGTCAGGTTGGTAATGGTCCCTATTCTTTCCAATTTGTTATAATGAATTTTATGATGCTGTGTGGGACACTCAAAGTTTGGGATAGTTCTTAAAACTCGGCCCTGGTCTTTACTTCTCCACAACTTTGTCTCTGACCTGTGTGGAGGGCTCCTTGGTCTTCATGTTGCTTGCTTAGATAGATAGATAGATAGATAGATAGATAGATAGATAGATAGATAGATAGATAGATAGATAGATAGATAGATAGATAGATAGATAGATAGATAGATAGATACTTTATTAATCCCAAGGGGAAATTCACACACTCCAGCAGCAGCATACTGATAAAGAACAATATTAAATTAAAGAGTGATAACAATGCAGGTATAACAGACAATAACTTTGTATAATGTTAACGTTTACAGGGGGGTGAAATTGAAGAGTCACATAGTGTGGGGTCTCCTCAGTCTGTCAGTGGAGCAGGATGGTGACAGCAGTCTGTCGCTGAAGCTGCTCCTCTGTCTGGAGATGATCCTGTTCGGTGGATGCAGTGGATTCTCCATGATTGACAGGAGTCTGCTCAGCGCCCATCGCTCTGCCACGGATGTCAAACTGTCCAGCTCCGTGCCTACATTCTTAGGTTCCTATACTCCTCCTCCTGCTCACTCCTGATGCCGCCCATGATAGCAGTGTCGTCAGCGAACTTTTACACTTGGCAAGACTCTGAGTTGTATTGGAAGTCCGATGTATGTTGGCTGAACAGGACCGGAGAAAGTCCAGTCCCCTGTGGTGCTCCTGTGCTGCTGAACACCATGTCAGACCTGCAGTTCCCGAGATGCACATACTAAGGTCTGTCTGTAAGATAGTCCATAATCCATACTACTAGGTATGAATCTATTCCCATCTCTGTCATGCTTAGTGGTGTTGCAGAGTCAGAGGACCTTTTAGAACAGACAACATGTGACAGATCATGTGACACTTTGATTGCACATGGGTGGACCCTCATCAACTAATGATGTTTACTTTTATTTATTTGGCTGATGCCTTTTTTCGAAGGTGACTTATAACATTTGAGATACAACTGGTTACGTTTCTTTTCTTTTTTTCCAATTGGAGCACAGGTGGGTGAAGTGACTTACTAAGGGTCACACAGTGTAAGTGGCGGGTTTTGAAACCCACAGACTCAGGGTTTGAAATCCAAAGCCTTAACCACTGCACCACAATGACTTCTGAAATTTATTGGTTGGACCAAATCTTATTGAGGGGCTTCATTGAAAAAGAGATTAATACATATGCACTCACAATGTCTTAGTTCTTCTTTCTTTATTTCTTTGTTTCTTTTCATTTCACCAACAATTTGGACTGTATTGTTAAGTCTGTTGCATAAAATCCAAATGAGAATTCATTTTAATTTCTGGTTGGAAGCAATAAACAAGACAAACACCAAATGGGATGAATACTTTAACAAGGCACTGAAGGGAGTAACAGAAAGCAAACATAAAGTTAAACATGAAGCAGCATAGACTGCATGGGCCTAACTAAGCAGATGCAGATGACCTTTTCAAACAGAGTGGCAGCTCACACTGTTTTTTGGTTTCACTCTCCGTTTCTTCATACAACTAAGCAAGGCAGTGTGACATAGTGTCTGGGGAATTGGGTTTTATACATCCTATGGCTCACTTTGTGACCTTCAGGAAGAAGCATAACCTGTCTGTGCACCCACTGTGAAAAAAATGTATGTAAATCCTAATTTATCCTGATCTTGTAAGTCACCTTGGGTGAAGTTGTCCAATAAATGTACAATCGTAATCATTCTCTCTGCTTTTCTCTCACCTCTAGACCTCTGATAAACCTTGAATTCTCCAAGTCATATGGCTGTCTTGGAATTTTCTGAATAAATATAATTTGGGGTTCAGATTTAGCTTAAGGATTCACCAGAGAACAGCGCCCTCTGGAGGCTGCACTTCTGAGCCCTGTATTTCTGAAAAGAACCACACTCTCTGATCTTGGCTGTAGACTAAAATAGTCATTTGGAAAATGGCCTGTCCAGAGGGCAAACTATTAAGTAATGGCCAGGATAGATAGATAGATAGATAGATAGATAGATAGATAGATAGATAGATAGATAGATAGATAGATAGATAGATAAAGCACTATAAAATAGATAGAAAGATAGAAAGGCACTATATAATAGATAGAAAGGCACTATAAAATAGATAGATAGATAGATAGATAGATAGATAGATAGATAGATAGATAAATAGATAGAAAGGCACTATATAATAGATAGATAGATAGATAGATAGATAGATAGATAGATAGATAGATAGATAGATAGATAGATAGATAGATAGATAGATAGATAGATAGATAGATAGATAGATAGATAGATAGATAGATAGATAGATAGAAAGGCACTATAAAATAGATAGATAGAAAGATAGAAAGGCACTATATGATAGATAGATAGAAAGACACTATATAATAGATAGAAAGGCACTATATAATAGATAGATAGATAGATAGATAGATAGATAGATAGATAGATAGATAGATAGATAGATAGATAGATAGATAGAGTGGAACCTCGGTTCACGAACGTCCCGGTTTACGTACAACTCGGTTCACGACCAAAAAGATCGCAAAACTTTTGCCTCGGTTCACAACCACACACTCGGTATACGAACAAGCCAGGTTCGCTTGCCTGCCTGCAAGCTGAGCTGAAAGAGAGAGAGAAAGAGAGAGAGAGAAAGGGCAAGCGAGCACGTGCCTGCTAGGGAGGGGGGAGGAGGAGATTGCTGCCCGTGTTTGCCTGCCTATCTGTAGTGCAAGCAAAAACATCCTCCTCCCCCCACAGGCAGCCTGAGAGAGAAAGAGAGCTGCCATGCTTTTTCATTTAAGCAAAGCCGCTCCTTGTTCATTGTTTTCAATAAGACGTGCACTCTCTTTGTGCTCTACAGTATTTCGTGTGCTTTTGCAGTTAACTATGGCTTCTAAGCAAGTGGAAGAGTGGTCAGAAGAAAGTTTTGAAGAAAATTGAAATCGAAGTAAAGAAAGAAATTACAAGAGGTGGAAAAACTGTTTACCAGTTTACTCATTTACCAATCTGAGAACCCTCGCGCTTTCAAGCAGCACAATGTAAACAAAGCCAGACTGCCAGTAATGTGGAGGGTCACAAGAACGTTCTTTTTGGAATGGTTGCATGAGGCTTTCACTCCCACCAGCTAAACAGCTAAAAGCACCAGAAACCCAAGAAATCACAAGAGAGAAAACACCTGAAGGAAAACACTTCATGCCAGAACTCGACTCATGCAAGGTTAGTTTTCTTGGTGGTTTTTGTATTACGGATTTTTCAAAAGTAATTTTTTTAGTTCATAATGCGATTTGTTGCAATGTTATTTTTCTCTTTTTTCAAATGTTCGCTTTTTTCCTTGTGCTTAAAACTCATGAAAGGTTTACAGATGGAGTTTTTCATAGCGCGATTAGGTGCGATGTTACATTTCTCTTTTCCAAATGTTCGCTTTTTCCTTGTGCTTAAAACTCATTAAAAATTGTTTACATGGAGGACTTCATCGTGTGATTTGTTGCAAGGTTACTTTTTTGGTTGCTTGCGAGTTGGTTTTTAAATGAAGTTCGGATTTGTGCGATGTTTTTTTCTGCTGTGCTCAAAACTCATTTTAAAAACATTGTTTGCAGCGATCAGGCTTAAGGTTTAATAGCTTGATCTCCTGCAATCTCACTTTTTTGTTTGCTCGTGAGTTGGTTTTTGCAAGCGCTTCGGAATTTTTTTTCTGCTGTGCTTAAAAGTCATTTTAAAAAAAAATGCTGCGAGCACGTGCTACAGAGAGATTAGAGAGCCGGGCAGCTGACAGGGAAGGGATTGGGGGGACGGATAGGTGTGTGTGTGTGTTTGTGTTTGTGCACTCGCGCTACACAGAGAGAGAGCGCGTGAGCGAGCCAGCTCCTGTAGCTGATCAGGGAGCCTGGGTGTTTTGTGTCAGTGTTATTCAATGTTTTTACATTAGTTTACTATTACACTGTGGATTCTATGGTGTAATTAACTATATTTTTGCTTAATCTTTACATATTTTTACATATTTACATACAGTTTGTACGGTCTGGAATGGATTAATTGTATTTACATACAATCCTATGGGGGAAACTGCTTCGGTTCACGACCAACTCGGTTTACGACCAAAGTTCTGGAACGAATTATGGTCGTGAACCGAGGTTCCACTGTAGATAGATAGAAAGGCACTATAAAATAGATAGAAAGGCACTATATAATAGATAGATAGATAGATAAAAAGGCACTATAAAATAGATAGATAGAAAGATAGAAAGGCACTATATAATAGATAGATAGATAGATAGATAGATAGATAGATAGATAGATAGATAGATAGATAGATAGATAGATAGATAGATAGATAGATAGATAGATAAAATGACAAACAGACAGTGTCTGAAGGTACAGTGCTTCAGATCTTCAACAAATAATCCAATTAAAGCCAGTCTGTGGTGGAAGTTAAAAGCAATAAATAGGTTAAATAAAATGAGGTAAAAATCCAAGGCAGATGCTTCCTTTTCAAAACATTGAGCCGTCGTGCCACTTTCTAAAATCTGGTGTGTCCTCAGCCTATCCCATCAGAACCTTGCAGCAAGAGGAGACGCCCACTGAGGAGTGCAGTCCTCCTTCAATCCCCAGTTTGGTTTCCCACCACCAGTCTCTCAGAGACTGCATGACTCCTCTCCAATCTACCTGGGGGACACAGCATGACAGGGACGCTCTTATTCCCCTGCAGTGCCCAACAGAAGTGCCCCTTCTCAAGCCTTGCTCTCAAGCACAGGCCTGTTGCTCACTACCCCGGGGCACATCGTCAACCACCTGCCCCCTGTCTTCAACACAATCCTGCCTGTCATTTTTCTCTGCCCCTATGTGTGAATGAAGGACTCTACTGATCTGTGCACATTTGCATATGAATACGCAATAAGCCAAGCACCCCAGTCCAAATCAGAATTGCATGGGCACCTTCACACATGCACCCGCATTCCACCTGCAGCCTGCATACTCCAGGACTTGTGATTATTTATCTTTCCACACAACCCCCTCCCCCCAAGCCGCCATTTGCATGGAAAGGCTCCACAATCCAACCAAACCAGTGCAACTGGTGGCCAAGTGGCGTAGGCCCTATCACAGTACTAATAACTAAGCCCACCCTTAGACAAAGCTCGAGTCCCCCTTCTAAAAAGAGGACATTAAAAGAACAAGAACTTTAAAAGATGACAAAACCAGTAAAAAAGTAAATAGTCCATTAAAAATTAAAAATTCTAAAAGTCCTCTTCAGTCTTGGGTGTATACGCTCGTTAAAACCGTCTGGCACCAGTCCTTCCTGCTGTTTCTGCATTCTTCATTCCTCACTACCGCTGGTTCATCCTACTTCTGCCACCATGAGTGACATTCCGGGTCGGCTCCACAATTCCCGTGGCATACTCCCGACCACCTGCATCCTTTCTTCCTGGCACTGGCTCGTCACCATCCTGCCTCCTACCTCTCCCTTCCGATTTCCTTTAACCTCCGATGTCTTCTTCTCTTTCGATTTCACAGTGCAGGTCCTCCATCTGGTGTGAATAAAACACTTGACTGACCCGTTTGTACAGTGAAACCTCTGTTTGTGAGTGCCTCTCTTCCCGAGTAATCCAGTATACAAGCATTTTTCCATCACGAAATTTGTCTTCGTACACGAGTAGTTACTTGGAACCCAAGTGTTTTCGAACATGTATGGTTTGCACGCCATCGGTTAGACAAAGGAATCTTGAGTCAGTCTGAGCCCGTCCTTCACCAAATTAATATGCGAGTTATTTTATTGAGAACGTATTAGCAGATTTTTGTGTATTTTAGTGTTGAGTTACGAAAGTGTACAACCAGCACGGGGCTAAAGAAAACATTAAAGGATGCACCCATGAAGAAATTAGTGAAAATAATCATAGAACTAAAAAAGAGATTATCAAAAAACACTGTAAATGTTATCTTTTCCCCATCTCATATATATTGATATGTATGGTTGTACCCCTGTACAAACTCTTACCTTATATGTAACTTTATTAACTTTATATATAAATAAATAAAAATGCATTTATTGACCCACTATATACAATATATGTTTATCAACAGTTCTGGGTTGTGGAATGGATTAATTTAATTTGCATTATTTATTATGGGAAAGTTCAATTCAGAAAACAAGCATTTCTGCTCACATATCACTTTGTGGAACTTATTAATCTCGTGAACTGAGGTTCCACTGTATTTGCACATCAATATGCAATCACCCAAGCACCCCAACCTACCTCAGAGTGGTGTGTGCACCTGCACCCGCTGGGGGCCACCATGCTCGGGAACTTGTGATTGATTATTAAAATTGTGCCTCACCATGTACCTTTTATTATAAGTCCACTAGATACCCGTCCTGGGTATGACGTTAATCTGCATCCATCCCTGAAAAAAAAAAAACTCACACTGTTCAACTTCATCTGAACTAGTGTGGTGCTGAGGTATCACCCATTGCATGGCTGCACGCGGGTCCCAATCTGGGATCCTGAGTTGGTTTGTCGTGTAGTGGGTGCAGCAATGCGCTGTATCTGTTTGTGCTCCAAACCTCATCCTCCACCAGATTGATGTTTACTCGATTATGTTGACTATGGATAAAAGTGTCTGCTAAGCAAAATAATGTACTACTGAGCCTTTACCTAACTTTACCTAACTAACATCAGCAACAGCAAGGTTTTGTTTTAAATGTTAAAACGAACCCAAAAACTTGAATGACCGAAGCTGTATGTTAACATCTTAAATAGGAAATGAACAAAGATGTAACAACGGCAGTTGATCATGTGACTAGCAATAGACACCATTAACATAAACCACAAAAATCATGGAGATCAGAAACAAAATGGCGCCACAAAGTCATACACAAAACATTGTTAAAATAAAATAAGGAAACTATGCACAGAAAACAGATGTTCCTAAATTGAGTTTTTGCCCCCTAACCTACTCACATCAACAACTGGATTATTGACCTCTTGTGGCCTGATATATGATGACACAGAGTGTGTCTCCTCTTTTCAGGTAAGTTAAACCATTCTGGGTCACAACTCTTTAATTTTGTAAGGACCCCTCCTCGATACTCGACAAGCCTTAAAAGAAAGAGTTTGTGTTCCCGTTATTAATGTCAGTACTAACTTTCTTCCCTTTTGAATCTTTAGTTAACATTGCATGATGTAACCTGTGAGGAGGTGCCACTGAGCCCCAAACCCAAGCTGATAACACTCAACTCAGTCATGGATTCAAATAATGGCTTTTTAATCCACTATAATGAAACACAGCCAATAACCATACAAACAAAGGAAGTGTTCACTCCTTCCGCTTCCAGGTGAGTGTTGCCCCGCGGCCTCCCGACTCTGACTCCCTTTTATGCTGAACCCCGAAAAGCTCCCAGTGACCCGACCTGATTTGTGGGAAGCACTTCTAGGTTGTTTGAGAACCAGTGCAATCTTCCCCCCAACAGTACTCTTCTGTCGGTAACCAGGGACCCCGACTGGGTTGCACTTCCTGACTCCATTTTCCATGAACCCCTGCAGGTGTTCAAGCTGGAACGCTTCCAGCAAACAATTGCCATCTAATGTGTGGAGGATGGAACTTTTTCTGGATTGCGGCTTCTGCTTGTCCATCCCCTGTGTGGTCGAAATGTAACATCTTATTAAAGAAAGAAACATCCTCTAACAGGACAAATCAGTTATTAGGTAGTAGAAAAGCTGTTCATTGTATCTTTAAATTACTCCTCGACAAAATGCCTTGGAGGGAGCATTCATTAAAAGCAGTCTGGTCAGAATGATCAGAGAAACAAAGAATAGACGGTCAGTTTATAAACTGTCGAATTGACATATATTATCAATCAATGCATACATTTTACTCTGGTTGGTTCGTTGGTTTACACCCAAATGATTTATATAAAATAAAAGTCTGTTATATTACATTCAGGTTCTTCTTATACATTTGATTTGCGCCCTTGAAATTCCTGTGCATATAACAACTGTCCATTCTCATTTATAGGACATCTGCTTAGTCTTCTCTTTGTCATTCTTCAATCCATTTTCTATATGACATCCACCTTTCTTCCGGTACATTCTTCATTTACTTGACCATCTCAATATTGTTCTTATATTTCAGTGTACATTTTGTTGTTCAGTTCACCTTCATCTGGTTTCCTGTTATGCCTGAACAGTTTTCTGACATCTATTAAACCTTTATGCTATTTCTTTAAGATGGATGCTATGTTACCCTAAAATTATTCTTCCACACCTGGCACCTTCCATCTTGTCCAGAGGTCATGCTGTCGTCCAGCTGGGATGCCCATCTGTCCTCTGTGGCACTCACAGTGGTAATTTGAGGTTTTGTTAAGGTGCCCACATGAAAACAACATGAAATTCTGCCTTGGCTAATAGTGTGTTTGTGTCAAAAGCAAAGCTATTTTACAAATTAGTTTGCAGCTGTGCTCTTAAGTAACAGAGTTAAAATGTCATGAAAATATTTTTACATCAGTTATTTTGAAGAAACTGTGCAAACATCTTACAGTTGTTGTCGCTATAATGAGTGTTTCACCCTTGTCTGTTTAGAAATCCAGCCACACTGTTGACTCTCTGTTTCAGTGTGATTTAGTCATTTCTTTTTGCCCTCTGTCTTTTTTTTTTAAGATTTGAACAGTTCTGAAAATTAATTTCATGAAGGATGCTTAGTTTTAATTCAATCCCACTGCATAAATTGCACAATGTAAAACAAAATGGGGCAAAACAGGTACAGTAACCCTTACCCTAAACCTAACCCTAATCTAGACATCCACCAAATATTGGGTTAACAGTATCTCAAGTAGTCAAAGGAGGGAACCAAAAGGCAGTAAAGGGGGGCCAAGGAGGGCACAGTGAAAGTTCTAATTACGCAATATAATGCTATGACTGTATTGCAGGGTTTCTCAAACTAAGGAACAGCTCAGCTATATTGAAATAATATCGTACATCCCCCCAATATCATTCGTATTAAATCCTGGTATTCCATTTTATGCGAATTAAATTCTTTCACCAGGATAGATCTTCCAGATTTATATAGAATAATTATTCATCTGAAACCCTCCACCTGTGTTCTTGACACAATACCAACAAGTTTTTTCAAAGAAGTATCTGCCGTGCTAATTGATGCTATTGTAGTGACCTCCGGGTCAGTCAATACCCCGCTGTCAGTCTTCCGTGCCGTACCCTCCCTGAATCGGACCTAACAGTCAGTCAAAAAAAAAAGGCTTCAACTCTGCTGGGACGCTACAGTATTCTTGAAATAGTAAACTTCCCAGACTGTCTTAAGACTGCTGTTGTTAAACTCCTGCTCAAGAAAAATAATCTCAACTCCTCTGTTGTGGAGAATTACAGGTTTGAGTCCAGAACAGAACCAACTGGTGAGGCCGAGATGGTGGATTTTTAAAGTGCGGCAGAGGAAGTGAGGTCATTATGACTGGAACTGGAAGTGACGTCATCGGGTTCATGACCAGAAGTGGAATCTTCTGGACCGGAAGTGATGTCAATCAGGTTTGTGACCAGAACAGGGCACCTTCTGGACCAGAAGTGATGTCATGGGGCTCCTCACCGGAAGTGACATCATGGAGGCCAGTCAGAATTTCCCGTAAAGGGTCTGCAGTGGAAAAAGAGAAAGGATCAGTGCACCTCGACACCCCTGGTCTGGTGTGGAATTACCTTCCTTCAAGCCCTTTAGCTGCCTCATTCGCACTCGCATGTGATACTTGTTACTTTGTGGTAGCCGAAGTGTGCATATAATTAATGAAAGAAATTGCAATATAATAACTGAAGCTTAAACAATACCTGTTTACTTTTTAGTAACCAATTAGATAGATAGATAGATAGATAGATAGATAGATAGATAGATAGATAGATAGATAGATAGATAGATAGATAGATAGATAGATAGATAGATAGATAGATACTTTATTAATCCAAATTAGTCAAGATGTAGCCATAATTGGCCTAATTGGGCGTATAATTAACCCTTAAACCACCAGAACCGGCTATATTTGGTTACCAATACAATTTGTCAGCACGCCGGAGCCAAGTATATTTGGCGACGTATATTCATTGAACTCTGCAACCAGCTATAGTTGCTTCCCAAAGCAATTTGCCAGCATGCCGGAGCTGATCAGTCAGTGCCGTATTTTCGTTGAGCAGCCAGCTCATGACCATTGCCGGCCCCGGCAGAACTGCAGCCTCACTGTCCCTGGGATTCAGCTGCTGCACTAGATGAGCCTGCAAGCATCAATGCTTAACTCTGTGTGTTTGCATACAGCCAGTTCAAGCACAGTTGGCTCAGTGATTTGCTGAATTTCATCAATGGCGTCAGTGGCACCTTGTACATATCATAATAAATTGTTGCAGTAGTTTTTTATACTGCGGTGGGCTGGCGCCCTGCCCGGGGTTTATTCCTGCCTTGTGCCCTGTGTTGGCTGCAGCAAATCCCCGTGACCCTGTATTAGGATATAGTGGGTTGGATAATGGATGGATGGATAGTTTTTTTATAGTTTTTACAGTTCATTGGCAGTGTGTACTGCGGTGGGCTGGCACCCTGCCCGGGGTTTGTTTCCTGCCTTGCGCCCTGTGTTGGCTGGGATTGGCTCCAGCAGATCCCCGTGACCCTGTAGTTAGGATATAACGGGTTGGATAATGGATGGATGGATGGAAGGCAATGTGTAAAATGATCAATGTTGCAGTAATTGTGATGCTCTTTGCATGAAGAAAATAGGTGTTCCATTAAAATTTCATAATTTCTTTGTGAATTGTGACATTTACTTAAAAAGTGCAGCAAAAAAGTATTTGGCATCCGGGGGTGCATTAATCCCCCCAGTATGTGGCAGTTTAAGGGTTAATAAAACAAATGCCAATATAATAATTGCAGCTTAATTTTTTTTTTAAAAAAGAGGAAAGGGATGGCAAATAAACAAGTAAAATGTAAAACAAAGTAAAAAAAAAAAAAAAATTCCACTTTTTTTCTATGAAAGATAATTCCTGTGATCACTGCTCCCTTTTGAGAGGTGACATAAATAGCATGTTAAAATGGTCAAATTCTTATCGATTTTGTTTTAAACATTTAATCTAATCTAAATTATGATATTCAGAATCAAAGTAAAATGTAAAGCCTGCTTAGTTTAATGACTCAGATTGAATATATTTTTAAAAAATAGGACTGAAAGATAAACATAATTAGAACAAGCCAAAGTTAAGGCAAAAAGTTAAATGGATCAGAACGGCTAAATTAAAATAAAGAACCAAAAATGGAAGACCAGTACCAGATGTGCAGAATCTAAAGACTTGGTGTCCAAAGAAAGGATTTTTTCAGAGCCACATTTAAGGGTTAGGGTTACTTTCTAATTTACAATGATGAGATTGGGTCCAGTATACTTAGTAAACTTATGGAATTTGCAGATGACTCTAAAATGGCAAAACAATTAGGAGGTAGCAAAAACCATTTATTGAGACTCAAAGAAGCCTCAGAATTGGGCAAGCAGTCAAAAATCTCAATTTAATGTGGGAAAGTGCAAAGTACTACACGTGGGCAAATAGGAAAATCTCTATATATATAAAATCCAACATCTGTCTGTCTGTATGTCTGTCTGTTTTTACAAGAGAGAACTATTTAACGGATTTAGATTGCGTTTTTTTTTTCTATAATTTGCTTGAACATTCCGGTTGATTTTGCAACCTCTCTCATCACGCTAAGTATCATAGTTCACTTGCAGTACCGATTTATTTATGCAAATCCAAGAGACATACAGTTGGCCGAGGGGGTGCGGGGTGCTCCTCACTCATGCGTCAGCCTTGGTGGCGTACCTTAACTTTGCTTAGCTAGCGAATGAGAGAACTACTTTGCGGATTTAGATCAGGTATTGTCTATAATTTTCTTGAACATTCCAGTTGATTTTGCAACTACTCTCATCACGCTA
The DNA here is from genome assembly GCF_016835505.1 of Polypterus senegalus. Lineage (NCBI taxonomy): Eukaryota > Metazoa > Chordata > Cladistia > Polypteriformes > Polypteridae > Polypterus > Polypterus senegalus. Next base: position 9,873,307 of record NC_053154.1, on the reverse strand, counting down.
AGAATCATAGTTCGCTTGCAGGAGCGATATACTCCAGCTAATCAGAGATAGAGGTTGTGGGCCGAGGGGAGGGGGCCCTCCTCACTGTCCTGTTTCGCTAATACGCGGGTGGAGCTGTGAGGGAAGGCTAGTCTATTAAAAATACAAGATGGGAGACACTGTCCTACAGCAAGAGACCACTGAAATGGATTTAGAGTTTTATGTTAACACAAAATTTTTATTATCTAAGCAATGTGCAGAAGTAATTAAAAAGGCAAATAAAATGTTCAATAAAAACTGTTGAATTTAGTACAAGTCAATGGAGGTTCTGCTCACCCTTTATAACACACTGGTGAGGCCTCATCTGGAGTCCTCAGTGCAGTTTTGGTCACCAGGCTACAAAAATGGCAAAGCAGCTCTAGAAAAAGTCCAGAGAAGAGCGATTCAGCTGATTGCAGGGCTACAGGGGACAGGTTATGATGAAAGATTAAAGGAGTTGAGTCTTTTAACCATTTAATATAAGTAAATGTAAAGTATTACACATAACAAGTAAAAATGTTAGGTTTGAATACACAATGGGAGGTCTGAACATCCAAAATCCACGTAATGAGAAGGATTTAGGAGTCGTAATGGACCTGACACTATCAACTGCCAGACAGTGTTCAGAAGCCATTAACAAAATGTCAGGTTTTATAGCCACCTTGATGTGTGGAGTACAAGTCACAGGAGGTTCTGCTCAAGCTTTATAACACACTGGTGAGGCCTCATCTGGAGTCCTGGGTGCAGTTTGGGTCTCCAGGCTACAAAAAGGACAAATCAGCACAAGAAAAGGTCCAGAGAAGAGCGACTAGACTGATTCCACGGCTACAGGGGATGAGTTATGAGGAAAGATTAAAAAAGCTGAGCCTTTACAGTTTAACTCTTTCAGGGCTGATGTTGACTTTTGTCAAAAGGAGGAGTTGATGATGGTAATCAACTGTACACTGTAAAAAACCAACCGTTATGTTTTAGTTGGACTCTTGTTGCTAGATGGAAAGTTAGCTTCATTGGGTTGACCAAGATTTCCTACGCTCGTGAGTAGCAAGGTGCAAACAACAGCAAAAATGGCACTGACATCTGGCAAGAGATCAAAATGATTGCATAATGCAAACTACTGCATAGACGACGTTTTGCCTATTATCTCTGAACTGGACTATGACTATGACTTTCGATACAAGTGATCGAAAATGAATGTGAGGTTCCAGCTTCAGTTGACTGGTCCCCAGCTAATCATGGTGCTGAACGGGTTCATGTAGCTGATGCACCTATGGCAATGTTCGCCATGGAGAAGTGCCACTTAACAATGATAAGAGGTAGAAACTACATTGCAATTCACTGTGACCATGATCATTGCTGCTGCTGCCTCAGCCACGTGAAGACAGCTTGGCAGCAAGCCTGCTGCACATTCTTGTCAAACTGGCTGCCACAGCATGCAGCAACAGACGTTTTATCTTGATTTCTGTGTGAAACCATTGCTTTTCAGAAACTGTTTTTTGAAAAGATATTCAGCCCTCAAAGAGTTAAGCAAAAGAAGATTAAGAGATGACATGACTGACATACTTAAAATTATAAAGGGAATTAGTGTAGTGGATCAAGACTGTTATTTTAAAATGAATTCATCAGGAACACGGGAAGACACCTTTGGAAACTTGTTGAGTGTCAATTTTGCACAAATATTAGTAAGTTAGTCTCCACACAGAGAACCACAGAGACATGGAATAAGTGATCAAGATGTGTGGTAGACAGTAAGAGTTTAGGGACCTTCAAAACTCAACTTGATGTGAATGGGACTGGTGAGATTTGTTGGGCTGAATGGCCTGTTCTCATCTACAATGTTCTAATGAATGCAAATGAGTTGACGTTATGTTCAGATTGTATAATGCACTAGTGTCACTAAATCAGCAGTACTGGTGACCACAGTACAAGAAAGACATAGCAGCACTTGAAGCTGTGCAGAGGAGAGCAACCAAGTGCATCCGAGGACTTAAGGACATATCCTACTGTGACAGACTCCAAGAATTAAACCTGTTTATCCCTGAGCAGAGGAGACTGCGTGGAGACCTAATCCAAGTCTTCAAAATTCTCAAAGGCATTGATAAAGTAGATCAATCAGAATTCTGCTATCTGAACTTTGAATTGCATACTCAAGGACACCAATGTAAATTAGGAGAAAGACAGGAAGCACTTCTTTACACAAAGAGTTGTGGGAATCTGTGGAGTCATGTAGTTGAAGCAGAAACCTCAACAACGTTTATGAAGGATCTAGATGAGATATGGTGACAGTTTAGCTGTAACCTAAACACATGGGATCGATGGACCAAATGGTCTCAAATTTCATACGTTCCCCATACCAACCTCCTGTAAATACAGCGGTGCCGATGACATCAGCAATCGTCAAGAGGAATTCTGGGAGGCAATCATCTGTGGGACCATCTGATGTCAAAGCTCCAAAATGGTGGTGCCCAAAACAAAATAAAGATGTTATAACAACATAATGGTAATAATTTCCAACTTTTTAAAAATTCCTCTCAAATGGGAACCTAATTTTATTTTTAGTATCATCGACCCTAATAGATCGATGTCTGCGTTGTCTGTTTATGAACCCATAAAAAATTTAACCAGTAAATCATAACAGTCGGGGTATCAACACGGATCTAGTTAAGCAACAAAATTAGTTGTGAACTTCCCCTTTAAACAACACCAGTAAGAATTTATTAGACCTTCATAATATTATGCTACATTTAGTACCTTCAGTTCAATTGCATAGTAATTATTTTTTGTTATAATCAGCACCTTGGGTTTTACAGAGAGATCAATAATGTCAAGTTTTGTGTCACCTACACTGCTCTCCCGATTGAAAAAGTAATTAATGTTGATTGTTTTCAACACAGCAGCAGGTGGGATCACCTCAGTGTTAGACTTGTGTTTGAAATATTTTTTGTCTGTTAAAAGGCACATGTTGTTTATATGAATCTTAAATTAATTTTTTTTTTGCCTTTTAGCAGTTGTCACAACATGGTGTCAGCTGGCTGGCAATTTTTGAGGAAAGTTTCTGTGTTTACCTTCTGTTTTATTTTCTCATGCCTTTAAGCTATAGAGCATAAACTGAGACAGAAGAAAGTACATTATCTGATTACTTCCTTCTAGCAAACATGTTTTCACTTAAAAATATAAGTTATACTGTGTTTGTACTGCTCTGTCTATACACTGTACAGATAATGAGAAAAATACTTGTGGATTTATAGCAGATTTTTCGACATTAGTACAAAACCACTGCTAAGTGTAACACACAAAGGTGTTCATGCATGCATAAGGATGTACAAATACCTACTGATGGCCATTTTCATCAGTTATTAATATGTAGAGAAAAGTCAGAAAGTTTTATATTTTTCGCATTTTATTGTGTTGCTGCCTAACACTAAAACCTTTCAAATGATCTTTTATCCACATAAACTGAATGACGAAGCGAAAACAGGATTCTGTGTGCAAATAAAAAAGAGGATAAAACACAATCTCACACTGACACAAGTATTCAGACCTTTTACTCAGTAGTCCACAGACACTGGATTTGGGGATTTTCTGCCATTCTTCACCACACCGAGGGTATGATGGGCAGGGGAATTGCCACCTTGGCACAGTGGGTTGGCTTTCCCACTCTCTTCTTCTCTTGTTGATGGGTCCATTGTTATTTAAAGCAACAAAGTGCCTCTGGGGGTCTTTTCTGCCCAATGCTATCATGCAATTTAATTTTTCCACCCTATTTACTTGTTAAGTTTATATTGTCACACGCGTGTACATGGGAGCCAGCCACAGGGACTAAACGAAGGGAATTCCATGCCCGGCCGGGGGGGTGGTGTGGGGTGTACTCAGCCCCCTTATTTTGTCCTCGCAGACCAGACATGGGAAATTCTGCCTGAGTACGAAGACATCACTTCCACCTCGGCTCTGAGGACATCACTTCCTGTCCCGGCCCCCCGAGGATGACATTATCTCCTATCCCGGCCAGGAAATTCTGCCCGAGTACAAAGACGTCACATCTTCGTCGGCTCTGAAGACATGACTTTCTGTCCCAGCTCTGAGGACGACATCATTTCCTATACTAAATGGGACATTCTGTCTGAGCACAAAAACATCACTTCCACCTTGGCTGTGAGGACATCACTTCCTGTCCAGGCCCCAAGGACAACATCATTTCTTATCCCGGCCGGGAAATTCTGCCTGAGTATGAAGACGTCACTTCCACCTTGGCTCTGAGGACATCACTTCCTGTCTCGACCCTGAGGATGACATCACTTCCTTAAACCTCCTTATAAAGCCCAACTTCTAACCTCCGTTGAGCAGTTCTGTTTTGGACTCAATTCTGTATTCTATTGTACTGAAAACTTTGCCTTTTTGCAACCAAGGTCAAGCACACAGGTGGCTGCCCCAAACCTTTATCTTGTGTCGAGGCTCATCATTTAACAATTTGTATTTATTTAATTATTTATTTACAGGCAGTCATCAATGGACCAGTCGTAAGTTGATTTGGAAATAAGATGGACAGTGATATGAATTCAAACCTGACCGTATCTATAGTACAGTATTGCCCCTGGAATCCAAACATCCCAGAACTCGAACAACTTGGAATTCGAATGAAAAGTTAGAGCAAATTAATCCCCGGAATCCAAACGCTGCTTTGGAACATGAACACCCAGCACATTGCTCATGTGTGTTTGTGCGTATGTTTCCCCAGTGCTCGGGCCACTTTGTTGTTGGAAGCTGTAGTGAAAGCATCTCATGTGATTTTTGCTGCTATTTTCACTGCTAATTTGATGCTTTTGTGTTATTTTTTTTATATAGCAACAACTTAGTGTATTTGCCATGGGTCCTATAAAGTGTGGTAATAAGAGGAATAGGAAATCTGTTACAGCTACAATTGAAGTTAAGAAAGATCTTATCACTAAGCATGAAAGCGGTACACGTGTGGCTGATCTCCCTACTACGTTCGGGACGCTTAAATTGACTTGACAAAGGGCATGAAAAGGCAAAGAATGCAGACACCAGAACAACCAGAAACACAGTTACCTGATGTTATCATGGAAGGTGACTCCTCCAGCTTCCACTTGTGCCATCATCATTTCTTTTTAAGGTAAATACAGGTTTTTATTAATATTTTATATATTAATATAAATTAATATTTTACCTTAAAATCCAATGTATTTATTGCTTAAATTATTTTGAAAATTCGAGTTTGTGGAACCCAGGAATGGATTAATCCAGTTTCTATTATTTTGAAGGGGAAAATTTGTCTTGGAACTGGAACGATTTGGAACTCAAATGGGGTTCTGGATCGGATAAAGTTTTGATTCCAAGGTATCACTGTACTGTATAATAAGTCCCTTAAGTCATATTATTTGTTTTATGTCCATTATTATAATCATTCTGGTTTTTTTTTTCTTTATTTTATTATTTTGTTTCATTATTAATGTTGCTCGCATTGTGTTAACTGTGAGAGGAGAAATTGTGCTGACAGAGTCGGAGCACTCGTATGTTTTCTGTTTAAACATTTTAATAATAAACATTAAGAGATAAAGGAGTTCAGTGGGGTTACATTAACCCTTCATGGTGGCACATTATGAGTCACAACGCAGAAGCTTCAGAGGTTGACTGGATTCAAAGGTGGAGCACAGCAGTACAGCACATGCAGTGAACATCAGTTCCAATGGGATGACTTAAAGTCACGTGCGATCACGTTCCCTTTCCTTCCTCCCTGATACTGCTTGATCATCTTCATTTTTGTGTCACGATCAATTGCCTTTTTTCCTGTAATTGTAAGACAAATGAAACACAGTCGAAACTGCTGCAGGTAATAAACTGAGATTGAGTCATACGGAGCTGGCGTGGCAAAAACTGCTGTTTGTCTGTGAGATGCACTAGCGTTAGTAAGTCGAATGGTCGTACGATGAATAGCTCGTAAGTCAACGACTACCTGTATTTATTGATTGATTTAATTTACTATCTGTCCTGTGAGTGTGTACTCTTGTTTTTTTATGTTTCTGCTGCTGTATTCATTTGAATTACCTCATGGGATTAATACAGTTTACCTAATCTAATCTAATCACTCTGGGCACATTATCTGCATGGTCCTGTATGGTTGATTCACCGAAGAATCCTGACCTTGGGATGGCCTGAAAAAATGCTGCCATTATCACTTGAAGCAACATGAGACACTTGCTAGAGATCGCACACTTATGACCGTCACTGAAGGAGTCCATCACTTCGAATAACAAGGACCCATCAACAAGAGCAGAAGAGACTGGCAAGACTTCATGATCAATGCCAACCCACTGCCACTAGGTGGTAATTCCCTTACCCATCATACCCCTGGGTCTGCCTTTCCCAAATTGAGCTGCCATCCCACCAGCGTACACACAGGAGGGTGAGTGATATGGATCGAAAAATGGATGAACATCATCAGCATCGGATCGACAGACTTCCATGACTTTCAGTTTCTATTTTCACTCTCTAGTTAACTGATTCTCATTTCTAAAACAAAATAATGTCATGATGAGCCATATCAAAAGCAGCAGTAAGGTTTAAAATATCATTAGTGTTAAAAAAAAACCACAATCTACTGCAATTAGGAGATCATTAGTCACCCGGATGAGTGCCGTCTCTGTACTCTGATTGACGCTAAAATCAGATTGAAATTCCTTAACTCTTCGAGGGCTGAATATTTTTTCCAAACAACACAGTTTACTGAAAAGCACAAAAAGCAATAATTTCACCCAGAAATCAACATAAAATGTCTGTTACTGCAAGCTATGGCCACCAGTTCATCAGGAATGCGCAGCAGGCTGGCTGCCATGCCATCTTTTGTGTCAGACCGCGGTCACAGTGCATCACAATCTGGTTTGTACCTCTTGTCATTGTAAGTGGTCGGGCCTCCCAGGCGAATATTGCCGTAGGTGCATCAGCTACGTAAACCCATTCAGCACCTCGATCATCTGTGGTTTGATCAACTTGGAACCGATCAGTTGTTGCTGGTACCTCACATTCGTTTTCGATCACTTGGAGTCCGACAAATCAGAGTCCAATTCAGCGATAACATGCAAAACTGAGTATTTTGCTTTACACATGCGCATTGATCTCTCACCAGATGTCGATACCATTTTTGCTGTTGTTTGATCCTTGATACTCACACGAGCGCAGGGAATCTGTCAGACCAATGAAGCAAACTTTTCTTCTAGCAAGGAGAGTCCATCTAAAGCATAACGGAGGGTTTTGTCACCATTTACAGCTGATTACCACCATCAACCCTTCCTTTTAACAAAAGTCGACATCCGCCCTGAAAGAGTTAAACAGGTCATTAGAGGCAAAATGATTCTTCAAATGGACCTACAACAGCATGTTCTAGTGTTTAACTAAGAAAGGGAAGATTTGAAATAGGCTGATAGTTTTTAAAATCCTCAGGGTCAAGTCCGGGCTTTTTGAGAGAACATGTAACAAGAGCCATTTTTAGGCTGGAAGGAACCAGGCCAGTATGAAGAGATGGTAATAAAGAAGGTGTAGAAAAATCGATAAAATGGAATGTGCCTGATCTAAATTTAAAGTGTCACAGCAAAGAGTCTGAATACTTCTATCCATATGAGATTTCAGTTTTCTTTTTTTTCATAAATTTGCAAAAATTTCAAATATCCTGTTTTCGCTTTTTTCATTCTAGGGCATTGAGAGTTGCTTGATGAGGAAAAAAATGAACTTAAATTATTTTAGCATAAGGTTTCAACATAAAAAACATGAAGGGGTCTGAAAACTTTTTGTTTGCACTGAAAGTTATGGCTGCCTTCCATCTATATTGCCAACAAAAAAGTAAAAATCATTTGATTAAAGATGGATGCTTTCTGGATCTTTCTAGCTAACCCATGTCAATAGCCTAGCAATGAAGATCACCTGAAGGCTGCAACAAAGATAAACACTGATGGGGTAATGGTGGAGGTGGCAGATTGTAGAGGGATGTAGTAATCCCATCTGTCCCAGGGGATTCAACATAATCCTTTGCTGCACGATTTACTGCTACAGGCAAGAGTGGGCAGCTGAGGAATAAGATGTGTGGCTAAAGCAACTGAAGTCTTTTTTTTTCTATGGTATCATTCCCCACATAAATATGAATCTTTTATTTTAAGATGCACCTCACTGTTTTAAATAGTCTGTTCCAAAATAACAGCCAATGAGAATCCCGATAGAATCCCAGAGGGCCACAGTGGCTGCAGATTTTCATTCTAACCATCTTCTTCATTAGTGAGCAGTTTTGGCAGCTAATTAACTTCTTTTGCTTTTGTTTTAATTGACGTGACTCAGGCCCCTTAAGTTAAGTCAAGTGAAGTTGGGGAGCATGCACTGGTACAGCGCATTGCCGCCCCCACTACACAATTCCGCTTTGCAAGCCCCCAGGCAGACACACGGTCCAGTCCCACCCTCCGGAAATGACCCTCGATCTGCTGCTGCCAGGTGTTATGTGGGCGACTCCTTGGCCTGGTCCAGTCACTCTGAGAGCTGGATTACGTTCGAGGAAACGCACCACATGGACGTAGGCTCCATAACTGACGCTCTCTTGCAATGCAGGTAATGTGCCTCATTAGGGACTCCATGAGCAACCACTCATTCGATACAAAGCCAAACCAACGGTACCCAAGGATTCTCCAAAGAGATACAGTACCTAAAGGAGTCCAGCATTCATCTCAGGTCACTGGATAGCATCCATGTCTCAAAACCATATAGCAAGACAGGAAGCACCGGGACTCTAAAGACTTGGACCCTCGTCCTTTTGCAGAGATATCAGGAGCGCCACACACCCCTTTCCAGTGACCTCATGACCCCCCATACTCTCCCAATACATCTAATGAATTCATAGGAAGAGTTACCAGAGACATGAATGTCACTGCCAAGGTAAGTAAACCTCTCGACGAGGTCAACACTCTCTCTACAGACAGACACACTGCTAATGGCCTTGGCTAAGAGGTCATTAAAGGCCTGGCTTCTAGTTTTTATCAGGATACTCGCAAGTCCAGACACTCAGTCTCTCGAACGCTCCGATCAGATCCTCCATTGACTCCGTGAAGATCACAGCATCGTCAGCAAAGTCAAGATCCATGAATCTTTCTTCACCAACAGATGCCCCACAGCTGCTAGACCCCACGACCCTGCCCAACACCCAGTCCATACAAGCAATGAACAGAATAGGAGCAGAACACACCCCTGACAAACCCCAAAATCACCTGGGAAAAACACAGAGGGTCTGCCTCCACTCAGCACAGCACTCACAGTACCAGAGTACAGGCCTCTCATGAAGGGATCCTGTGAACCCTCAGATATCCCACAGGGCAGCTCGATCAACTGAGTCGAATGCTTTACTACAATCAAAAAAGGCTGCAAAGAAATTCTGCCGATATTTGCCTTTGCAATCCATGAGAACCCTCAGTGCCAGGATGCGGTCGATGGTGGACTTCTTAGGCGTAAAACTGGTAGGTGAGAAAGTGATCACGGATCCAATTGAAGATGACCCTAGCAAGGACCTTACCCGGCACCAAGAGCAGTGTTATCCCCCTATAGCTGCTGCAATCCAGGCGATCACCTCTTTCCAGATAGGGACGACAAGTCCCGTTTTCCAGTCATTTGGGATGAAGCCCATCTCCCAAATGAAAGCAAAGATTGCTTGCAATGCCAGGAGGACAGCCTTACCACCAGCCTGGAGATGTTCACCCCAGATACCACAGATCCCTGTAGCCTTTCCTCCCTCAGCTGGTTCATCTGCAATCTCAGTGAGACTAAATGGTTCACAGCTAATTGGAGGATCAGCCTCTAGAACCATGAACCCAGAGATATCCAACGTCCTAGCTGGAGGATTGGGCCTCTTAGTTGTCTCTTTTTCTTTAATTAGCAGCCAAACAAGACACAAAACAAGCCGCCACATGACCAGCTCACCTGTGCCCATCACACAATATCTGAAAATAAAGAAGGGTGAAGATCTCAGTAAGGTTGATCTCTCAGGTCATCCAAACATCTTGACGGTGTCCTTAGAAAAAAAGCAGAAAATGAACAGTTTTGGAAATGTCTGCTGTGGCAGAATGAGAGCAGCAACAGGCCATGGAATTAAATAATGTGTTTAATTAACAGCAAGAATCTGCTTCTCATTAAGAGCTTGGTTGGAGTGAAATTGGTGGGAGTTTGAAATCCCAGTTTAGCTGGTCATCTGTCAGCTCGTCTCACATCTCATTCCTGTTTGGCTGTCATTTAAAGAAAGGAATAAATTCAGAGGACTAAATCCTTAAAAATGGGACTATTAAAATGAAGGGAAAAGGAGTTAATTAGCAGTGAAAATGGCTCACTGATTAGGAAAACGAGTTAGAATGAAAAGCTGCAGCCACTTCGGCCCTCCAGGCTTGGAGTTTAACAACAACAACAACATTTATTTTTATAGCACATTTTCATACAAACAGTAGCTCAAAGTGCTTTACATAATAAAGAATAGAAAAATAAAAGACACAATAAGAAAACAAAATAAATCAACATTAATTAACATCGAATAAGAGTAAGGTCCAATGGCCAGGGGGGACAGAAAAAAAAAAAAACTCCAGACGGCTGGAGAAAAAATAAAATCTGTAGGGGTCCCAGACCATGAGACCACCCAGTCCCCTCTGGGCACCCCTTCGACACCCCTGTGATACAGGGACAAGTTCCTGTCACTCAAGAAGCTATAGCTTCACATATTGGCATAGGCAGCCAAAAATAGAGCTTTGGACATCTTGAAAAGGTTTTTAAAAAAGGCAACTTCAAACCCACTTAACCCCGTTAGCATTATGGCTATCCCAGGAAAAGCAAATAAAAAATGCTGAAAGAAAAAATGTTATTATGTGTCACAAAAATTAGTAAATACAAAAACATCAATCTTAAATACAGTAGGAAAGATAAGTCTGATGTCCACTGTTGTACTGTTGTAGATTTAGTACACATCCTCCATGTGACATGTATTGATAATCAACAACACAGAGCGCAATGGCACAACCTGGAAAGTAGATGTAGATGTGTGTTTTCTTACTCACTTTTCTTGTAATAAATTATTTTGTTGCTTGTGAAGAGAATGTGGGTAGAATGTCAGTGCCTGATCCACACGATTGGAGCACCGCTTGTGTTAAAGTAGGCTACCATAGCACAAAGCTTAGTGACTTCTATATTTTCTGTGACATGAACGTTAACCACTACTGCATTGTCATCAGAACTTAAGGGGCTAAAGTTTTCCTTGTCCTTCTTTTTGAATGCAATCATTCTGTCGTTTTGTCAGGCACCTACATACAACATGGCAAAGTTTGAGGCGACCAAATTCACCAGGTAAATGACGGGCAGTTCAGTCATACAGTATCGTAGTTATCAGTTTCACTATCTGTGTCAATGTCTGATGATCAATTCACATTGTCATCATTATCAGCTAACAGCTCAATTTCAGTTTGTTCTAAAACAGGCTTTACAGCTTTTCGTTTACACGCCATTGTGTTTTTTTTAGGTTGAGTATTCGACCAAACTCATAAATATTAATGAGCTAACATAGAGTAGGAGAACACATGGGAATATTCATGTTTCTTTTTTGCAGCATGATGTTATTTTATCCACTAGATGGCAGCAGAATACTGTCCTGGTCGCCATTTAGGTTTAACTCTGCTTATCGGATCATAACAATGTTCCTCGAGTCACACTTGGGGTTAACCATTTTTACATTGAATGCTGATCCCAAAAAAAGACTTGGGGTTAATGTTAAAAAATAACAAAAAGAAAATGAGGTAAGTGACATTGTGATCTATTTCCCTGACTTGAAAACTCCTGTAAAAATATGTGAGTCATTCTAATACTTCCCTAGAAATATTCTTCATTTCTGAAAAAAGAAAACTATGCATTAAAATGGTACTTCGGCCATCTTTTTGGGGTACTAAATTTCCCAAATTGGACTGTAAATGAATCAGTCTAGAGTTAAGGTGATATTAGGTTGGGAACCACTAGCCTTTGCAAAAAAAGTCCAGCATTTTGAAGTTTATCCAGTTATTAGAAGAGTTTTTTTTTTTTTTTAAGTGTCATTCTTTTATTGAACCAGTAATCATCCTCCCGAAACTTGGGAAGCAGTTCAGCTCCAATTCTGGGCTTACCTGGTGTGACAAAATAAAAACACAAATACAACAGATCAAGAGTTGAGGAGCTTCCCCAAATACTGGTTGAAGTTTCCAGTCTTCTAGATCAGGGTCAAAGTAATGAAAATCAAACATTCGACAAAATAGAATGGTTTCTTGGAGCCTTTATGGATACGCAGCAGGAAATACAACTGATAGGGAGGAAATGAAATCAAAAGTGAACGTGATGTTGATTGAAGGAGCTTTTAATTATAATTATAGAGATGTTCCTTTTTCCAACGTGTAGAACTTTACACTTTTCTACATTAAGCTTCATTTCCCAGGTGTTCACCCAGTTCTGAAGTTGTCCAGGTCTTTCTCAGTTCTTCCTTTTGCCTCCTCAGCGTCTGCCATCCCTCCAATTTTGGTGTCATCTGCAAATTTCACAAGTTTAATTACTATACTGGAATCAATGACAATAATATAAATCAGAAAAGGTAACGGTCTATGGAGAGACCCCTAAGGGTCTTCAGGGATGACCTCACTTCATGTGAGCTGAGAGGGTATACTGGTACTAAGCTTATCCTCTGCTTTTCCCTCCACAGTGCCAAGAAGATCCCTAGTGAGGGCAACTGACTCCTCCCCTTCCAGGTCCCCCAACTACATATCCTACGTCAGTCGATATGAAAACGCACCGCAGCCTGCAGCTCCTTCCCGGCATGACTCTCACAGGCTTTACCAGTCGAGAAAGGGTTCCTCACGCTGACATCCTTTCTTTTGTTTCATTAGCGCCATTAAGTGCTCCTTTTTGTTTGTTACTGTTTTCTTAATTAAATGGGGGGCGACGCCAACCTTTTCTCTTTGTGGACCTGCCGTTCCTTCCAATGTCCAACGTCCGTCCACGAACCACATATTTTAATCTTGAGAAGCTTTCATTTTCCACACAAAGACTTTTTCGTTTTCTTCCTAAGACAAAAGCACACAACGTGACATTAGATCTCTAAAACCCATCTATCCATCCATTGTCTAACCCACTGAATCTGAACACAGGGGTCTACTGGAGCCAATCCCAGCCAACACAGGGCACAAGGCAGGAACCAATCCTGGGCAGGGTGCCAACCCACCGCAGAGACCTCTAAAATGTCACGCCTAATTCAGCCAAATAGAGACACAGAAAAAAAAAAAAAGACTACTATAAAAAGTAAAAAAAAAAGGAAAAAGAACTGCAATGTTGAATTACAAACACATTTAAATTTCCCTCAGTTTAAAATACATTTAATCTCCAGATGGAAACGTGGAGCAGAAACTCTCCTTTATGATCCCTTTGAAACAATTTGAGTCAGGGGAGGATTTAGTGAAGCTGATGATAGCAGGAGTTCATGGTCGAAGCTCTCAAAGGAAACCGTTGCCTGAGCAACTCCCCCAAAATATTTGTTTTTGTAGAGCGGTTCAATGGCCACCTTATTTATGACAGCATGCAGACTAATTAATTCTTCTACAAGTACCAATTAGAATGGAAGAAGAAGCACCTGAGGGTTGTTTTTCTTGGTTATAGTTAGTGACACTTATCTTTTAAAAACAAATATTTGTGATGTACTAAAACGCTGGTTTATCCCAGCATGTGGATTATTTTTACGGGTGCAATTTCTAAGACAAAAACGAAGAACTTAAGGTTTATACGTTTTTATTTTTAAAATTTCATAACCCTAATATGCAGATCCTTTACTGCTAAAATAACAAACATAAATCAGGAAACATTTTATCATTTTTTTATTATTAAAGTGCACAATAATCACATTTTTATACCATGGATATTATTAATTAATAGTGAATCACATACTTGAGGATACCAGTGTAAAGTAAGAGAAAGAGCATTTAGGACTGAAGCCAGGAAGCACTTCTTTATGGAAAGAGTTTTGGGACTCTGGAAGAAACTAGTGAGACATGGAGTTGAAGTAGAAACCTGGATAACCTTCAAGAAGAATCTGGAGCAGACATGCGGACAGCTGAGCTATTAGATAAGCAAAGGTGTGACAAATGGACTGAACGGCCTCCTCTTATTTGTCTGGCTTCTCATGTTCTTATCATGTAACATCTGCAATAAAAGATAAAATTGTTTTCTGCTATTATATATAAAGTTGGGACTGTTGGGACTAGCATCATTTCTGTAGAAGGAATTAAATAGAGTAAGGTCTCCATTCTGTTTTAGCTGTTGAATTTTCATTTTTCTGGTAGCTTAGTGTCATACCACAGTACCCTACAGCCAAGTCAGAACTCTCCTGTCTTGCCAATATTCTTGCTTTATGGTCATTCTGGTGTGTGTTTGTCTATTATATAGTGCCTTTCATTTTCTATCTATCTATCTATCTATCTATCTATCTATCATCTTCTTCTTTTGGCTGCTCCTGTTAGGGGTTGCCACAGCAGATCTTCTTCTTCCATATATTGCTGTCCTCGTCATCTTGCTCTGTCACACCCATCACCTGCATGTCCTCCCTCACCACATCCATAAACCTTCTCTTAGGCCTTCCTCTTTTCCTCTTCCCTGGCAGCTCTATCCTTACCATCCTTCTCCCAATATACCCAGCATCTCTCCTCTGCTCATGTCCAAGCCAAATAAATCTCACCACTCTGACTTTGTCTCCCAACTGTCCGACGTGAGCTGACCCTCTAATGTCTTCGTTCCTAATCCTGTCCATCCTCGTCACGCCCAATGCAAATCTTAACATCTTTAACTCTGCCACCTCCAGCTCTGTCTCCTACTTTCTGGTCAGTGCCACTGTCTCCAACCCATATAACATAGCTGGTCTCACTACCATCCTGTAGACCTTCACTTTCACTCTTGCTGATACTCGTCTGTCACAAATCACTCCTAACACTCTTCTCCATCCATTCCACCATGCCTGCACTCACTTCTTAACCTCTCTTCCACATTCCCCATTACTCTGTACTTGTACGGGGGTCTGCTGGAGCCAATCCCAGCCAACACAGGGTGCAAGGAAGGAAACAAACCCTGGGAAGGGCACACACCAAGCACACACTAGGGACAATTTAGGATCGCCAATGCACCTAACCTGCATGGCTTTGTACTGAGGGTGGAAACCGGAGCACCTGGAGGGAAACCATCTGGAGATTAAATGTATTTTAAACTGAGGGAGAAAATGCAAACAACATGCAGGGAGAACCTGGGAAACGAACCCGGGTCTCCTAACTTTGTGGCAGCAGAGCTACTCACTGCACCACGGTGCTGCAAGGGAGGTTTATGCTTTAATTATATAACACACTACTGTAGTGAGGCCTCACCTGAGGTACTGTGCAACATTTTGGTCTCCATAATTGAAAAAAGACATAGCAGCAGTAGACAAAGCTAAGCAAAGAGTGACTAGGCTGATTAATTAAGTGTTCAGAATTATGAAGGGAATTAGTACAGTGGATCCTGGATGTTACTTTCAAATTAGTTCTTCAACAAGAACATGGAGGCACAGTTGGAAACTTGTTAAGCCCAGATTGCCCTCAGACCTGAGAAGGTTTTTCTTCACACTTAGAGAATGATACACACATAGCATAAGTTACCAAGTAGTGTGGTAGAACTTTGGAGACATTCATTACCCGGCCAGGACACCAGCTGGATGGAAAGATCGGGTGAGAGAGCGTCCCCCTCAGTGGTTGTGGCACCACTGATTCCCGCAGAGCACGCTCGGAGTTGGAGTTTGATGCAGCCCTGTTGGGTTGTGTGGGGTTCACTAGGGGGAGCTGCAGAGACAACAGAGCCCTGCCATATTGGATTTCCATCACACCTGGGAGTAATTCCAGTTAACCCCAATGAGCCATCTGGAGCAATCCAAGGTGTAACATAAAAGGAGCTGCCTCACTCCATTCGGGGAGCCAGAGTCATGAAAGAAGTGGAACGAAGATTGCCAGTGAAGGAGTGGTGGCAGAAAGGAGAGAAAGGAAAGAAAGAGCTGTGTATTGGTTTACTTGGTGCTTTGTACTGCGCTACTGTGGGGCGTGAGGGAAAATAAAATGTGTGCTGTTCTGGGACTTGGATCTCTGCCTGTCTGTGTCAGGTTGGGGCGGCTGACCGAACGCCCCATTGTGGTTCATATTTGATATTATGTTGGAGAAATTAGGTGAATGGGGTTGTTGAGCTAAATGGTCTGCTTTGTTCAGAATTGTTCTAATGTCCTAATCTTCTTAATCCACAGATAGGGTGCCAGCCCATCATAGGGTCCATTCCTGTATACATCTGGCTAATTTAGAATTATCAATGAGTCTACCACATACAATTCTGGAGTGTAAGAATGCAATTAGAAGAAGAAGAAGAAAACATGAAGGCATGGGCAGAACGTGTAGACTCCACATGGAACACAACTCGATGCTGGAATCACCTGCAAAATGTAGCAGCAGCGCTGACCACTCTGCCACTGTGCTGCCCCTTTTAATACGCTGTGGACTTTACTCATATCCACCTTTTGTCTTTATTACTGGAAGAATGACGTGGAGTTGTATCAACACTGTGCTGATCTCAAAGATCATGTGTTTGCTTTTCAAACAACGAGCCCTGTATTACTAAAGAGCTAAAAGATCTTCTGAATAAGAAAAAGAGAAAAGAGGCTCAGAAGGACACACAGCGTGTGCTAAAGAAAAAGCCAAGTGAAGGAAAGGAAGCTTACAAAGCTAAAATAGAAAACAAACTCACTCAGAACAACATGAAGGATGTCCTTAATGGACTGGGAATAAATACTGGACTCAAGCAATCCAGGACTCAGGTGCTCGAAGGGGATGTGGACAAAGCTAGCACCCTGAATCACATTGTTAAGAGATTTTCTTTCCCACTGCCACCTTTTCACAGTGACCTCTGACCATCAGTATGGGCTGTCTAAAACTAAAGACCATGTAAGGAGACAACTGAGGAAGTGACACACAGGAAAAGCCATGGGATGGATTCAGTCCTTGAGTTCTTATGACCTGTGATAATCAACTTTGTTGGGTCCTCTGTCACCTGTTCAGTGAGTCACTAAGGCTTCAGTAGTGCCACTGCTGTGGGAAAAACATCCTGCATTGGTCATGTTACACAGATGGCTGGCTCCTCTTCACCTAATGAAGTGGCATTTACTGCAGTCTCACATCATGAAGACCTTTGAGAGGCTGGTCCTGGTCTATACGAGTCCTCTTGTGGTAGACCACCTGGATCCACTTCAGTTTGTCTGTCAGAGAAAGACTAGAGTGGAGGATGCAAATATTCATCTGATCCACAATATTCTCACCTGGACAAAGATGGCTGCACTGTGAAGATGATGTTTTTTGATTTCTCCAGCTCCTTCAGCACCATCCCAACACCCATGTTAAGGTGTAAACTCAGAGATGTGCAAGTGGATATGTCAATGTGGTCGTGGATAATGGACTATCTGTCAGGCGGACCACAGTTTATGAGCCTTAGGGTCTGTGTGAGTAACACTGGAGAACCACAAGCAACAGGCCTGTCTCCATGTCTCTTCACTCTATACACCTCAGACTGTAAATACCGTATAACAG
The DNA here is from genome assembly GCF_016835505.1 of Polypterus senegalus. Lineage (NCBI taxonomy): Eukaryota > Metazoa > Chordata > Cladistia > Polypteriformes > Polypteridae > Polypterus > Polypterus senegalus. The sequence continues at coordinate 9,855,623 of NC_053154.1, read as the reverse complement.
CAGGTCATGTGACTTGCAGAAATTCTCAGATGATTCTGAACTTACGGGGTGTATTGATAAAGGGGGATGAGACCAAGGAGAAGAATCAGGGGAAGAACTTTGTTTCTTGGTGCAAAGATAATTGTCTGCAACTTAACATCAGCAAAACCAAAGAACTGCCTATTGACTTTCACTGCAACAAACAGCCTCTACGTCTAGTCACTTTTCAAGGAGTGGATGTATAGGTGGGCCACTCCTACAAGTACTTGGGGGTCCACATCAGTGATAGGATGGATTGAGAAAGCAGAGAAGAAAGGGCTGAGCAACATCTTTTTCCTTAGGATGCTGCTTTCCTTTATTATGAGTTTTCACATCTGTCTATCTATCTATCTATCTATCATATAGTGCCTTTCACATCTATCTATCTATCTATCTATCTATCTATCGTGATGGACGGCTGGGTCCCATGCCTGCCCGGGACGCCCCTGCTGCATATGTTCCGGGGGAGCAACCATGGACAGCTCAATACCTCCCATATGATGCTTGGTGGCACCCTCCCGGGCCGACTATGATTCCCCAGCCTCCCGCCTGGTTCCATGGGAGATGGAGTCCTCCACAGCCAGGTTGGGATATGGGATGGCCGCTAGGGGGTGCTGCATGGAGTCAACAGTCTGGCTGGACGAGTCATCAGCCCCACCCGGAAGTGCAATTAGGACCAGGTGGTCAAGTACCTGGAACGCTTCTGGGTGGGTTATATAAGGGGCCAGCCACCACCACTCAGAGGCCGGAGTCGGGAGGAGGAGGAGGAGGACTAAGCCTTGTGGAAAGAGAGTGTTTTGGTGGTGTTACTTGGGCTTTGTATTGGGACTGTGTATTACCTGTGGGTCACGGGCAAGATGTGTGCCTACAGGTAAAGAATAATAAAAGCCTGTGTTCATTTTGTATGTGCCTCTGGGTCAGTCTGTGCCGGGTTTGGGCGCTATATGGCGTCCTTATTACACTATCTATCTATCTATTATAGAATGCCTTTCACATCCGTCTATCTAATCTATCTATCTATCTATCATATAGTGCCTTTCACATCTATCTATCATATTTTGCCTTTCACATCTATCTATCTATTATAGAATGCCTTTCACATCCGTCTATCTAATCTATCTATCTATCTATCTATCTATCTATCATATAGTGCCTTTCAAATCTATCTATCTATCATATAGTGCCTTTCACCACTATCTATCTATCTAATATACTATGAAGAAATGGCCATAAAGGAACACATAGCATCAGCTGTCCTGAGTTGCTTTATGATTTTAAATGCTCACTTTGATTAGTCTCAATATATTCTTTAATGCAACGTCCATGCTGTGTATAATAAGTGAGGACAGAGAGGTAAGTTTTTGCATCTTTTCCTTTTTTATGTGAAATTTGAACTGTATCCCCATCTAACACAAGCTAAACCAGATAAATTTTGTTTTTAAGCTTGCTTATGCCCAAATTGAAACATGCACAAGTTCTGTTCCAGTTAACTGACATTTATAGAGCTGGCCTTTCATTTTTTTTTTTACAAACCCACGTCTGATCTTAGTGAAACACATTATCTGTTTGAGAGCACTTACAATAAACATGACAGTAGGAAAAAGAGAAACATTTTGTTTTTCCCAAACCACTTTTCTTTATGGCCCGTGCTTATCTCTTCTAAGGTAAAATGCAATTTATAACAGAGATGGTATTGTCAAAATGAATGTAACAGTATTTCCCACCACATTATAGTAAAAATTCAGAAGCCCCCCAAAAAAACAAATTCACAATAGTATCTGTTACTACATTGTATAAGTATCTGCAACATGATATTTTGACGGGTGCCGTGTTTAGTCGTACAAAAACAATTATATCTGTTGAAACACCCCAAGTGCAGATCTTTAGGGGTGGTACAGTGATTAGTGCTTCTCTCAAGGATCCAAGGTTCTTCCTGCTTCTGCTTACTCTCTGTGTGGAGTTTGCAGATTGTAACAGAACTGGTGCACATGGGTGCAGATGGTTGTGCCACCAACCTGGTGAAGCGCCATTGAATCAAACAAAGGCCCAAAGAAAGAAACAAAGAGAGTGAAGTCATACCATTTTCAGTATCACTATAGTCATTCTGTCCAACAAAATACTTTAACTGAGATCTCTACCTCCCACAGTCACTATTGTCTACTCTACAACCCCATGGAATGATTTAAATGAGAACTACAGACAGGAAGGGAAGTCTGTGACTGGATTGCCAAAAAAGTGCTATAGAAATATTGTTATTTTTGCTGAGCATTACGTGATCACAGCTGAGCCAATGGTTCTTCTCACTCTCTTTTGCTGCGGGATTGTGGGTAATCATCTCCCATGCTCGGTCTCAGTCAACTTGCCTCACTCATATAGTCAATATCTGTACGAGCGTATACTGTATACTAAAGCATTGTAACCATGTGTGTGTGCGTAACGCTTCTTTCCAAAGGTAAAGTGCAGGTTAATTTGTTTAATGTATTTTTACTTTATATTTTGTAATATTCATTTTTATATGAATATTTTTTGGTTGTGGAACCAATCATTTGAGTGTCCATTATTTCTGATGGGGAATTCACTTTGATATACGAGTGGTTTGAATTACAAGCACGTTTCCGAAATGAATTATGCTCGCAAACCAAAGCACCACTGTATTATAAAGAAGATTAAGGTCCATGGGGCTGCTGCCAACCTCCCTGGATGTGACCAAAAGAAAAAAATTGTCCCCAGATTGGGCAGAAGGATAGTGAGAATGGTAGGCCAAAAGTCAAGGACATCTTGCAACAAGATACAAGATGATCTCCAAAGTCAAGGTCCATCATTTTGAGAGACAGTGGTCTCAGGAAAGAAAAACATAACAAAGGTCAGAATTTACTAAAATGCATGTTGACAAGCCACAATGCTTCTGGAAGAATGTCATTTGAACAGATGAGACAACACTGGAGCTTTTTGGCAATTTAAATCAGGTCTATATGTCCACAGATGAGGAAATGAATCTATCTAAGAATAGAACACCAGACCTCTTGTGAAACATGGCAGAGGCTTGGTTATGTTTTGAGGCTGTTTTGCTGGGTCTGGCATGGGGTATCTTGATTCTGTGAAAAGAACAATGAAATCTCAAGACTACAAAGGCATTCTGGAGAAAAGCACACTGCCCAGTGTCAGAAAGCACCATCTGGGTTGCAGGTCATGGATCCTCCAATAGGATGAGGAGCCAAAAGCACCCAAGAGTGGCTAAGACCACAACTTTCAACTATTGTGAAATGTCCTTCTATGAGCCCTGATTTGAATCCTATGGAACATTTATGGAAAGAACTGTAACATGAAGTCTAGAGAAGCCCCCACCCTCAAACCAAACAAAGATGGAGTAGTTTGCTAAGAACAAGTGGGCCAGTCAACCTGTGGACAGGTGCAGAGTTCTAATGGAGATCTCCAGGAATTGCTTGTTTGCAGTAATGGCCTCTAAAGGTTGTGCAAAAAAACATTATGGTGAAGGGTCCCATCATTGTCGTTCATGTCATTTCTGTTATTATCTGAAATATTCTGTTGAATCCAAACTCTAGAGAAAAGTCTGATTTTTGTTAAATATGGAATAAACAATGATGGGTTCCAATAACGTTTGTCAGTCTCAAATTATTTCAGAGACAACTGTGGGTTCTTTTTTTGTCATGGATGGGTACCAAAAGGTTGTCTATATGGTATGGAGTATCTGAAGTATCGTGTATATACATTTATATTTGCTGCATTAGGTTGGTCCACAAATCAATTCAAGGAGATGGTGTTTGTAGAATTGTTTCTCCACAAGGCTTATCATTTTTGTCCTTTAGGGACAGCTTGCTTACCTGTGAAATTTCAGCAAGTGAAATATCGTGAGACAAGGGGTTGATCCACGGTAATAACGCCACTCTTTCTCTCCCATCAGACAAAAAGAAGATAAATAAAATACCTCTAGTACTTCCGTATTCCAAAGATGGCAATCGATTGTCACGTCCTCCTCTGACTCCCAAGGACAATGTCACTTCCGGTTCCACCCCGATGACATAACTTCCGAATGATAGCCATGACATCATCTCCTGCCAACTCACTTCTGTGTGTCATTTTTTTCTGTATAAAAACACCATTCTTTCCCATGTACTTTGTCAATTGCTTTACAGTATTTTAACCCCAATTTCTGGTCTTTTTTTCATTATTGTCTTTTGGACATTATAAGGGGACAGTCCCCAACACTTTTTTTTTTGTGTTGGAGTCATATATTTCATCACACGACATGGACACATCTCTTCCTGCCAGAAGAACTGAAAACCGCAACCTCTGCCATCTTTGGCAATTTGATCCTGAAAAGACGTCGCTGCAATTATTGCATGCTTTTTCTATTGCTTCTCAATTTAATTATACAGGGTTACCAGGCTGGTACCCCAACTGTATCGTTGTCCTCTCGTTTCTCTTACAGTATGTATTAACTGACTACTTGATTAGCAAACAATAAAAAGAAAACAGAGCTTCTGATTAATTGCAGTTAAGATGTGTGAATAACACATTAAATACTTTCTTTGCTGTGGTGGGCTGGCGCCCTGCCCGAGGTTTGTTTCCTGCCTTGCGCCCTGTGTTGGCTGGGATTGGCTTCAGCAGACCCTCGTGACCCTGTAGTTAGGATATTGTGGGTTGGATAATGGATGGATATTTCTTTGATTAAATGGGTAGCACGTTTCTGGTGCTACACAAGTCCGAGCAGCTGAACAGCAGATGACACACAGATGAATCACTTAGACCAATTACTTTTGTCAGATTCAAGATATTTCAGAGACAATTGTGGGTTCTTCTTATTTTGTGAAGGGATACCATCAAATTTGTCCACATGTGTATGTATGAATTTATTTATGTAATTTGGTCTAAAAAATTACCCCATACTAGTGGTCTCAGTCATCATTCATTGCCTGTATGGTTTGAACAGAAAGAATAAAAAAACCCTGCTTTGGATCTGAACTTTAGTCTCTTCTATTGATTTTGAAGTCAGGTGTGCAAAAAGCTCCTTCTCGGGGGGACCTCCACAGCCCACCCCAGCATTATCAGACACAAGGCAAGAGCCAGCACCTGTCAAGGCAACAGTCCAGGACTGAAAGACAAATGCAAATGGTAATGACTTCATATGCATTGAAGAAGTAAGTCCTACATACTGTAATGACTCTGACCCGTTACATCAGCCATGGATAAGTCACCCAAGTATGAGCTGGTGTTACCCTATTTAAATGGCAAGCCTGCAAAGTCATATTCTTTTCACACTAGCACGGCAAAAGTCGAGTAGTCCTTTTAAGGATATGGAGCCACCTCAAAGAGTCATGTAAAGTGCAGAGGATTCATCCATTGTGGTGCTCAGTGCCTACACTAATTTGGTGTTGGGTGTATTTCCCCCCGTGGTGCTGCTGCTGCATATGGCACTCCAGATTATGGATTTGAGCCTCAAGGTTCTCCACGAACTTCTCCAAAGAGCCAAGTGGGTGTAGATATCGGCAGCACTTTGTGCTCTGCTAAGTCGGACTGTAGGACTTCTCATCCCACTTCTTACATACAGTGGGATGCAAAAGTTTGGGCAACCTTGTTAATAGTCATTACTTTCTGTAAATCCAATAAACTTCATTTCACTTCTCAGATATCACTGTGTGTGTCTCCTATATGATATATTTAACTGACATTTTTTATCGTAACAACCAACGATTTATACAGGAAAATAATGACTATTAACAAGGTTGCCCAAACTTTTGCATCCCAGTGTAATGTAGCGTCAGCACTGAGCACCTCAGTGGATGGAATCTCTGCTCTTAACAAGACTCTTTGAGGTGGCTCTCTTTCCTAAAAAGGACTGCTTGCAACTTGACGCACAAGTTTTAAAGCAAGATACTTTGCATGTTTGCCATTTCCCTAGGCGCCCCTGCCACTGGTGATGCCAGCTCATTCTTGGGTGACTCATCCTTATCTGATGTAACGGGTCAGCGCTGTTACAGTCTTTCTAATATGGACATGCTGTGCATGACTTAACGCGTGTAAAAGGATGGGAAGGTTCAAGTGAATTTATTATTATGAATATTTTAACAAGTACTTTTATATGAAAGAAAACCGCATAACAAATGTGGTTATGGTACAGCTGGAAAACACATTTCAATGTGTCACCCTTGTTTAACTCAGGACTCAGGACTCAGGCAACAAAGAATGCTAAAAATACCTTATAACTGTATCAAAAGCAACATAATTACAGTACATTATTTGTTACTTTGAGGAATCTTTTCAGCGGATAATATGAAACCTTTGTAAAAAATTGAAAACAGAAAAAAATAATCCTTTTCAATGAATGTGCATCAGTAAACAAAGAATCGTCCTGATTTTGAATCACTCGACGGCAGCTTTAAAGCCAATATTGTAATTAAATTGGAGTCCGGCATTATCCAAGTAGCTCTCATGTGACTGATAGGGTAGTTCATTCGTGACTTAATGGCAACAGAAAAAAAAAAAAAAGAAAAATATTTACCCACAATTCCTAATGCTAATGATAAGCTTCTATAAATGTAATGTTACAAATTTAATATTTAGCTTTCGTTACGCATCCTTGGTTTTGGGAAGTTTATTCTCAGGCAACTTCATTCACCTTCCTCATGTTCAGTTAATTTTTCTTTTGTCACTGTATTTTAGTTGCACGGAGAATTATTATTCTTTTTTTTTATTTCTGAACAAGATGTCAAGATAAATAGAGGATAATTAATGTTGCATTATGCCCATTAATTTGAAGGTATTCACTAGTAATGATACAGATAATTAGGGTGGAAAACGCTGTTACCCTCATTAAGTAAGGTTCACAATAAATATGAAATTATAACAAGAAGACATTAATAAAGACATAGGTACGTTATAACAAGAAAGAATGTGTCAGAACAAGCAGTAAAGTGAAAAAAAAAGGGAAAATGACACGTTATAATTAGTGGAACAATTACCAGCAGACCACATCACTTATGAGTTCAACCGTTTGCAGCTTTACTTTATGAATTATTTTATAACTCTGATCGCCCTGAGCAAGGCAGTTAATACGTCTACTTCATTCATTCTTTTTCCAGGTGAAACCTTTGTTTCTCTTACTGGGTGCGTCCTTCTTAAGTCATTTCTGTACCCCACTTTAGCAAAAAAGAAAAACACACACCGGGTGGTCCGTGCCTTTTCCCGTAGGATTTCCTTTATTCCTAGGTCAGATATGAGAAAGAGAAAACTGTGATATTACCAAACACAACAAACATATTTACTGACTTGAAGAGCAGACAATATATTTTTTATGAGATATGCAAAGTCAAAAAACTCGTGTAGGTCAAAGCCAAGGGTCGCCAGATCTATTAACTGAATAAAGACCAAATGAAGACCAAAAACCAAAGGTCAGGGACAAGAGCAAAAGATTCAAGAACCAGGAAATCAAAAAATGAAGGTGTTGAAAGTCGCCAAAGAATATAGGTTTATTATCCTTAAACTCGGATGCAAAATGGCCACAAACTTGGATATAAAATAGCCATTCGAGGCAACCTTACAACCCCTCACCAATTAATCTTTCCAAATTGTGTCCCTAGCAACCTGGATCCATATCATAATGATAACAGTTACAAAATGGCAGCACCCAAAGGAAAAACAAAATTACGCTTTGGCAAAATGCTAATAAATTATGAGCTCCTCAAAAATGCATTAAACCTACAATCTCTCTTCAGAATTAGAATCCCTAAGTTTCAAAACACGAACAATATATATAACTAGCCATCACCGCATATTAGTGAAACAGGACAGTGAGGGGGGCCCCACCCAGCTCTCTACTCCTGATGTCACTCTTACCCTTCCCTCGTCCCACAGCCTCTGTCTCAGATTAGCGCGAATATGTCACTCCTGCAAGCGAACTATGATTCTTAGCGCCATGAGAGAAGTCGTAAAATCAACCGGAATGTTCAAGCAAATTATAGAAAAAAAAAGATCAAAATCCGTTAAATAGTTCTCTCGTTCGCTAACTAAGCGGAGTTAAGGTTACACCCCAAGGCAGACGCATGAGTGAGGAGGGCCCCGTCCCCCTTCCTGCAGCCCGATGAGTCTCTCTAAGCAATCGGTATCACAAGCGAACTATGATTCTTAGCGCAATGAGAAAATCATCGGAATGTTATAGGAAAAAACCTGATCTAAATCCATTAAGTAATTCTCTTGTGAAAAGCAGACAGACATACAAACGGGTCTAAAAGACTATAAGAAATTTCACGCTTGGGCCACGAAATTTTTTAAATCGTTTCTTAGCGAGCACCTATGGGCCAAGAGTAACCTACATTCCAAATTTCAAGTCCCAAGTCCTCACGGTTCGGGAGATTTGGTGACACGCGAGTCAGTGGTATTTGGCTTTTATATATATAAATTAGACAGAATTCACTCAGGTTAAAGCATAAATAATTTATTTAAAAAAACAATTAAAAAAAAAAACAGGAACTTTCGTAGGGTCAGCTAAGTGAGTCTGAAGAGTGTGTTCCTGACTTTGATTTGTCCCCACCTCATTTAGCATATTCAGCACCCTATGGTCTGTCTTGTGCTCTGCTTTTATAGTCCACAACCAGATCATATTCAGTATTTATGAATGAAACCTGAAAACCCAGATATACACTGGGAATAACATTTTTTCTATTTTTGTCTTATTAATATTTTCATTAATAATTTCATTTAACTTGACTCCTCTGCCTACTTGTCTGTCTGGGTCAAATCTGGCAACTGATTTTAAACCTAGTTTTGGCAAAGCGAATTTCTTCAAATTCTGCATATGTGTAAGGTATCAATGACAATACAATAATTCATGAAAACCGATTTTTCCATAATCAATGGTTATGCGATTCCAATTAACACACACACAACAATGGTGGACAAAGAATATAGTGCGATATAGAAGCAGACAAATGAGAGTTGCATCGGATTGCCCCCACATGCCTCTTCCAGTGAGTGGAGTGGGTAAATATGTGTGCTGAATTTACTTGTTTAGTCTTGCAAAGGAGTAGCCTTGATGATCATGGTGAGGAAGTATTGCCATAAGCTTGCCATTCTGTTGTCGATATTTTTTTTTTCACAGCGAATGAGGGCTAATCCTATAAGAGCCTGAACAGAAAAATAGAGACATAAATATAATTTTTTTTAGTATTCAAATAATTCTGCAAAGAACATATTATTTAATACGTTTACAGAAGCTTCCCATTCATGATAAATGATTACAGAAAAATCATTTGCAAAATTTTCAAAGACTAAAAAGTAAAAAATAAAATATATATTTTTTTAAATAAAACTATTTTATTTACTTTAGTTATAAATGTACTAAAAAGCAAAACATAAATATTTCTTTAACCACAATTTTCATGGTTATATGTAACTAAATAAAATCGTGGGCCGCACAAAAATTAATTAATTCAATCAATTAATAGAGTAGATACTTTCATCATAAAATATAAAACAACAACATTGTAATTTCCCACCATGCTAAACAAGTTTCAAAAGTTGTTTGAATCAGTTAATTTATGTGCGCCCCACCATTTTAGTTATGTGTTTCCTATGCACGTCATGCATGAGCAACATGGTCAGTGATTTTATAGCAGACATATTGTTAATGACGAGCACTTGCATTTAACTCTTTTAGGGCGGATGTCGACTTTTGTCGACAGGAGGGGTTGAGGGCGCATGTCGACTAAAGTCAACATCCAGGAATAGAGGGCGATAATCAGCTGTTAATGGAGACAAATCTCACTGTCACGTCACAGGCATTCCTTCTGTGCTTGGAGGAATGCTAGACTCGTTGACTCGGCAACTAATCCTAGCGTGTGCGTGAGTTGCGAAATGTAAACAATGGCAAGATGGCATCGACATGTGACAAGGGAGCGAAGTGAGTGCAGAAAAGAAGACACTCGGCAGACAATGTTTTGCGCATTATCGCGGAGTCGGACTCTGATTTTTCAAAATCAGATTTTATTGACAGTGATCAGGAGATCGAGCAAGAGAGTGAGAAGCTGGCATCAGCTGATCAAACGCCAGCCGATGCTGCGCCAGCGGATCTGATGCCAGTTGAGCACTTCGTGCAGTCGATGCATCTACGGCAAGGTTCGCGTGGGATAAATAGACAGACATTGATCCGTTGAGAGCCGATCTGGCTGCTGGACTTCACAAGACGGCATGGCTTGCTGTTGGACACGACAGATCACCAGCTGCTGTACTTCAGGCTGCTCTCTCCTGATGCTGCTTTTCAGCTACCGTCAGACGAGACAAACAGTTAGGCAGAGAAATGTTTTGAATCGCGGGCTGCATTTGCATCGCATTCTCGTTTTTCAAAGCGTAAACCCACAACTAAAGACGAGATGAAGCGTGCTGTGGTATTACAAATAGAGATGGGACAGAACTGGTGATATAACTTCAGGGAGCATTGGTCCAAACGTGCTTTGTCCCCTGGTGGCTTTGGACAGGTTATGCAGCATGGTGATAGGTACGTGCTGCTGCAAAGTTTTATTCACTTCTGTAACAAACAGAAGCAAATCCCATGGGGTGAGCCAGGCTATAATGCCAAGCATAAAGTTCATAAAGTTTCAGAAGATGAAGAGGTGACAAAACGGTTTTCATGCGGGCAGGAAACTTGGTGGCAGTGGAATGGCACGATGGCAAAAGGGTGACTTGTCTCTCTACAGTACACACTAACAATATATGTGAGAAAGTGCAGCAACAGACAATTGAAAAGTAGGCACCAAAGCAACACGTATTGTAAGCAGTGCAATGTGGCAATGACTGAAATTGGCTGCTTTGAGCGAGATCAGACTTTGCTGTGTAAAATGTATGTGATATGTCTGTGAAATCATAGAGTATGCAGGCTCATACAACATGCAAGACATTTGTCATTTGTCAAAAGTAAATATTTGTTGTTGATTTGATATGTTAAACAATTGCTTTGTGTTTTTTTTTTTTAAATGTTAGTTTTTGGAAAAATATTCAGCCCTGGGAGATAAGAAAAAAAAAAAAATTAGCCCTCAACGAGTTAAAGTGCAAAGTTGCTGAAAATAAGGAACTTCTTGAGAGAGTTGGATCTTAACTGATCGATTCTTTTGATTCACCCTTATGGTGCCCACCATTTCCTGCTTGCCCTCCGCGTTGTGTGTCATGCAGGTTGAAACAGGTTGAACAGTCGGCTGGCTCCAATTCTTTAAAAAGAAACAAGTTTGAAGATATCAAGGAAGGCCTCAATAATATGGGAGTGAGGTTATGGAAGTTAAGAGCCGGAGATACGAAGGAGAAACCAAACAAAACCTATTTAAAATGTAACTGTTTATTTAACCCCCACTGTTTTTGTCCGAGGTGGGTGCCCTTCTTGTAGTTGTGTTTTGTGGCCCTGTCTCTGGAACAAGCCATACATGCAGTAAAGTCGTCTCTGTGTCATGGCCTCACAATGTGCTGTACTCGTTGAAGTCCTCCCGGTTTTAAGGTCCTGAAATGTGCTATTTGGCCAACAAGCTTCCCAGCAGAAAGTGACCCAAAGTACCAATTGAACCCCTCCTTTTATCATCTTTCCGGGATCCCTGTCTCCTATGACTTTCAGCTGCTCTTTTGCACGATCAGTCTGCTCATGACTGGGCTTATAACTTTGATTTGTCCATTATCCACACCATTTAGTGTGTTCAACAACCTCTGGTGTTTCTCATACTCTGCTTTTGAAGTCTGCTTTTTGTAGTTTTCTGTCAGATGTAGCAGGGCAAATGATGAGACAGGACAAATGCCAAATGCTTGGGGTACCAACTGTGCAAAATCCTTTTTAATTCCAATAAAAGACAAAAAAATTTACAAATAACCAAAAATATATGCTTGCAGGCTCTCTCTGTGAGAGCTTTTTCATACTCTGTATGTTCAATTCATCATAATAACTATTCATGGTGGCTCTAAAATCCGTACTGACCCCTACTCTCTTTTCTGTTTCTTTTTCCGGTTTCTTTGTGGTGGTGGCCTGTGCCACCTCCACCTACTCAAAGCTTCTTGATGCTCCAACAATGATGGATGGATTAAAAGGCAGAAGTCTACGTGACCATCTTCATCAAGCCCTTCCATGAGAACCCTAAATACAAAGAGGACTGTTTGACTTATGTTAGGTAGAATGCCCAGAGGGGACTGGGCGGTCTCATGGTCTGGAATCCCTACAGATTTTATTTTTTCTCCAGCCGTCTGGAGTTTTTTTGTTTTTCTGTCCCCCCTGGCCATTGAACCTTACTCTTATTCGATGTTAATTAATGTTGATTTATTTTGTTTTCTTATTGTGTCTTTTATTTTTCTATTCTTTATTATGTAAAGCACTTTGAGCTACTGTTTGTATGAAAATGTGCTATATAAATAAATGTTGTTGTTGTTGTTGTTCAAGTTAGTGCTCGCTCCAATTGCACTTTATTTCTTAATCTATTCGTCATTGTGGTCAGGGAGGGGCTTCCTTGGCTTTGTTCCCCTCAAGCTGTGGTTTCTTAAAGCCGTGAGTGTTAAAAGGAGAGAAGACTGTTAGTGACAGCACCCCACTTGTCCTGGGGTGGTAATAGATACTTTAGGAGAACCTGGAAGGCGACACTCTGCTGTGCATACGTGACATGGGTTATTAAACTATATGTGAAGAACACGACAATCCAAATTCATTGACGTACATATTACTTCTCAACATTTTGTCACTTCTTACTTTTTCATTTCATTTTAAATCTCCACATTTTCTGGAGGGTCCCTATGAATCATCCAGAAGTAGTCCACCTGCTATCATACTGATGTTCTTTATATCTTCTTTCCATGTCCTTGATAGAATCTTTCACCCCGTTCTTCACTTATTGCACCAAGTTTTTCACGAAAAAATTTCAAATGCAATGAACTTTGAGACTCACGTATCAACCTGATTCCTTAAACTTAACTAACACATATTTCACAATTTCTTTACAAGTTGGATCTTAATTTCAACCGTAAAACTTAGAAATTACTTCATGATCCAGAACCCAAGGCTCTCCAGGTTGTTCACCATGCCATCAAAACCTTTATTAGAAGTTAGTTACCTAAGCAAAAATGTCCTCTTTCCATTTAGCCTCAGAAAAACCATGGGGAAACATTGGGCACAAATCCATAAAACAGGCTCCATCTTTTGGCAGAATTTCATTGAACCAAGCATAATATGCGATGGTGGTAGCAGCACTTCATCTGGATCCACCAAGTTTGGTCAGAGGACATTTTTGGCACTACGCTGCAGCCTTTTTCTAGCCAGCCATTTCATCTGAGTCCATTGTTAGTTGTTGGCTCTGCTGTCCCGCTCCATCGCCCAGACGTGTCTCTAATGGCATCACATGCTTATGCCTGCTGCTGTGACTTATCATAACATGAATTCAATTCCAGTTATGTTCTGACCTTACTATCAAAAAAAAATTTGTGTAAACCTAGATTATAATATTAGAGAGAGAGAGAGAGAGGTAAGGAGCGGGCACTGATATAGTGCATTGTCGCACGCACCACATGACAAACTAGGACCGGAGTGCAGCCATACAATGGGTGACACCTCAGCACCACACTAGTTTAAATGGAATGGAACCAGTGGGAGGTTTTTTATGGTGGCTGGAGTGCCAATTCTGCCACCAACCCCCCAGGTTTTTCTCTGCAGGTTGGAGAGCCTACATGCAGATTAATGTCATGCCCAGGATGGAGCAATTGCAGGGCCTTGCTCAAGGGTCCAATGAACTGGAGTTACTTTTGCCATTTACATGATTCGAACCGGCAACCTTCCGATTGCCAGTGCAAATCCTTAACCTTAGACCCACCACTCCTCCATAATATTAGAAAATATTAAATTCAAACAAATGATCTGCTATGTGATAAAACACTAATGTCGGTGTGCCCACTTCCTCAAGAGCAATCTGATTGGTCAGTTTGGCTTTGGTGATGCAACAAAGTGAAATTGCGAATGTGAGACGCACGAGGAGGATTAAAGAAGTAAAGAGTGTCACCTTCAAAGATGGAAAGTTTAAAACTGGACCAGAGATGAGAAAGGCGCCTCGAAAATAATGACAGAATTCGAGAAGCTGGCTTTACGGGAATTAGCTCAAGAAAGGGAGCATCGGTGAAGTGACATTAGTAAAGGCGTAAGACGCACGCTGACAGACTTACCTTCAACTTAAGACAGAAATTTTAAAAGCGGACTGGAGTCTTCGAAGCTGGCTTTATGGGAACACACTTGAGAAATGGAGCTCCAGTGAAGAGACATTCACACACGGAAATACGGAGAAAGCGAGTTTTTTAAATTTATTGACAGGTTCCGTGGTTAGTCATTAATAAAATAAAACATTGTTATATAATTTATTGTAGTGTGAAAACAATACAAGAATAATTAAAGCTAACAATATTTGGTAGATTTTCATTTTTGAATTCAGCACCTAAAAGGATCTAAAATCACATGAAATACTGAATTTCTTTCAATGTACTGCATACCAATCATGTTTAATTATGATGGCATCCTCATGTCCTCCCCTAGTGTCTCATTGATGTAACTGCTGTAGGCAACATTAATTTCCCTAAACCACATGGCATGCTTTGCACAACTTCTGTTCTAAGGAATATCTGCACCTGAGTTCCCATTTCCACCATTTTGTTTTGTTGCATCAAGTATTAATTTAAAAGCCTTGCTGTCATTATTCTGTGAAATTACCAAATGCGGCCCTGTGTCTATGCTGGTCATCATGGCACTGCAGTGGTGGCGCAGGGGAACATTCTGTTTCTGAAGTGGACTTAAAACAAAAGACTATTTTAGTCCTATTTGAATAGTATGAGATGCCATGCATTAGAACAGGGGTGTCGAACTCCAGGCCTGGAGGGCCGCAGTGGCTGCAGGTTTTTATTCTTTAGTGACCACTTTTTGCTGCTGATTACTTCTTTTAATTAACTTGACTCAGGCACTTTTTCCTTAATTAGCAGTCAAACAATAATGAGATACAAAACAGGCCACCATAAGACCAGCTCACCTGTGCCCATCACAAAATATCTGAAAATAAAGGAAGGTGAAGGTCTCAGTAAGACTGATTTCCGAGGTCACCAAAACATTTTGACGGCGTTCTTAGTAAAAGCAGAAAAGCAACAGTTTTGGAAATGTTTGCTGTAGCAGAATGAGAACAGCAACAAGCCATGGAATTAAATAACGGGTTTAATTAACAGCAAGAATCGACTCCTCATTAAGAAAGTGGTTGGAGTGAAATTGGTTTTAGTTTGAAGTCCCAGTTTAGCTGGTCATCTGTTGGCTCGTTTCACATCTCATTTCTGCTTGGCTGCCATTTAATGAAGAAACAAATCAATTCAGACTCAATTCATAAAAACAGAGCTATTAAAATTAAGGGAAAAGGAGTTAAAACCGGTCACTGATTAGGAAAAAGGTTAGAATGAAAACCTGCAGCCACTGCGGCCCACCAGGCCTGGAGTTCGACACCCCCGCATTAGAACATGGGATCTTAAACTAAGATTCACATGCTGTCTGAGACTGAGTCACAATTCACATTCCTACTTAATTGGAAAGGGTCGCATATGGTTTCTGGGGTGTTTTGCGATGGGTCGTCATGTGTGGTTTAAGCAAATGTCATCGCATTGCTTCGACCTGTGTCGGCCGTTCTCATGGAGATGATGGTTGGTTGCAGATCTCCATAAGGAAATTCCCACCTTGCTAGAGTTATGGTCGGTGGAAATTCTGGGTCTTGAAGACAGAAGAAAGGCAGCATAGGGTTTTTTTAAAAATAAAGTTTAAGAACCACTTTATTAGAATATTAATAATACTAATAATAAAAATTAAATGATGATTCTTCACATTTATATAACATTTTTCTAACTACTCAAAGTGCTTTTCACAGGGAGTAAGGAGCCACTTCACCCACCACTGATGTGCAGCATCCACCTGGATGATACGACAGCAGCCATTTTGTGCCAGTATGCTCACCACACATTAGCTGTTTGGTGGTAAAGGGGTGATAGAGAGACAACTTAGAGACAAGGGATGATTAGGGCGCCAGAATGACTAGGCCATGGTTGGTAATTTAGCCAGAAAATTGGGATGCACCTCACTCTTTAAGAAGATTCTTTATATCAAGACATTGTGGACTATGGCTGGCAACTTATCAATACCAATACCCCCAAGCTGCCGGATGGAGCCCTCCCTGCAATGTGGAGATGCCCCGAATTCCAGCAAGGCATCATGGACCTTGAAATCTTCCTTCACAGCCCTGCTGGATACCGTGGAGGCCACCAGAGGATGCTGCAGGGAGGCTCAAGGATTTGTATTCTCCGTATAGCCCAGAAGTACTTCCCAGTCATGAGGACAGAAGAAATAAAGTACTTCCGGGCTGAAGAAAAAGAGAAGGGACTGTGGGTGATCCCAGCAGGGAGCCGAATTGGGAGGAAGGGTGACTGAGCTGCTGGGTGGATTGGAGGATTGTTTATTGTGATTATTGATTTATTATTGTATATTATTCTAAGTATAGTGGAGGTGCTTTGTGCACTTTATTATTGTAAAAATAAAATTATTGGGACTTTTATCTGGTCTCTGGCGTCTGGTCTGAGGGTTCAAGGAAATGACAGCGCCCCCTATCTGTCACAATATTGACTTTTCATCTCATTTTTAGTACTGCATAGTGTTCCTGTAACTGCACCAGGGCAATGGGATCCACACACAGACCACAGGGTAAGTGGCCCATGTTTTCTCACCTACACCTCATCAAGCAGCAACCCCAGCTTACCTGGCTGGTCTTCCATCCAAGTACTTGCCTGATCCGAATCTGCTTAGCTTCAGGTGAATTGCGTGGTGTTTTGAGTACTGAAATCTGAATCTTCCATTGCACTTTGTTGTCAGCTCAGTGTTTTGGGTGGGGTGTAATATACCATTTACTTCAACTGCATATTTTTCAGTTCATATTTTCATGAGTATAGCTGCCAATTTTTTCAAGGTTACATTGACTCCTACACTATCGTCATAACACTGAACAACAGAGAGCACACAAGGCACCTGTGACAACGTATCGTTAAACATTTACCACTCGTCTGTTGATGCTATCAAATGCCAATGTATAATCCAAAGCTACAGAAAAGTTATTATGTTTATTTTATTTAAAACAGGCAATGTGCTCTCTGGACATGTGACACACATTTATATATTTAATAGAATTTTTTCTGAGACTTTTCGACTATTCATCATAACCCATAAAAAGAAGCTTCTACTCTGTCAGACCAGGTTAGTGAGAGCACCACTGATCTTTCCAGTCCAAAATCCCCACCCCAGCTTGTAGCACCGCCTTCATGAAGATTTGGATTGGTTTAGAAATGTGACACTTAGTAAGCCATCTAATTGGCCCCACCCACTTTTTAGCACATTTCACTCATGGTTGTCTCCGGACGTACGACATCAGCAAGACTTACTCGGGGCTGACCCGCGCTGGACAGATGTTTTAACATGGCCTAATTCTGAAAATGTTTCTCTCATCATAACTCTTTGCTTCCTATGTTTGATTCAATTTCATCCCATACATAGACAGTGTCCTGAATTACCACAATGATCAATGACCTTTCATGTGGTAGGTCATCAAAGGTAATGTGGACTTTTTATATTATGCAATATATGCAATGTCCAGAGTAATTATATTATTTTTTTTTGTGTTCAGGTCAACTCATTTTTTTAATATAAATTGTTTGTATGTTGTGTTTAACAATTTATATACCTTGTTAATATGCAATTATGAATAAGTGATATTTGACACTATTTGGTACCTGTATGATGGCCTTGCTGTTTGTAAGTCACGTTGCTTACAGAAATTCTCTGATGATTCTGCTCTAATGGGGTGTATTGATAAAGGGGTTAAGACAGAAGACAAGGAGTCAGTGGGAGAAACTGAGAATTATCTGCAACTTAATAGCAGCAAAACAAAGGAACCAAAGAGCCTCTATGTCTGGTCACTGTTTAGGGAGTGGATGTGTGGGTAGTGCACTGCTGCAAGTATTTGGTTGTCCACATCAGTGGCAGGCTGGACTGCCGTCATAATACAGAAGAACTACAATATATAAGAATGGGAAGAGCGGCTTTTTTCCCTTAGGACACTGTGTTCCTTTAATGTGGGTGGTGACATCTTTAACATCTTCTATAACTCCGTGATGGCCAGTCTGATCTTCAGTGTTGTGGTGTGCTGAACTGGTAACATCACTTCAAGAGAGGTCCACTGAATCAACAAACTCATTAAGAAGACAGGCTCAGCATTTGAACGCCCCTTGGGACCCTATGGAAGCAGTAAACGAACAAAACTAAGTGCCATTATGAACAATGTTGCACATTCTCTGTGTGACACCCCAGCACTGAGGACTTTCAGCCAACAAATTGTGTCAAGAAATATGACTGGGGCTACTTTATACCGACAGTAATAAACCAATATAGCACCTCACTGGGACGAGGACTGCTCAGTTTATCTTTGGCTAAGTCAGAAGGAACTCATTCTTTTTGGTAATTCAGGTGTGTAATTGAGAGTGGTTGTTGCTGTTTGTTATAATATTTATTTATTGACTAAGCTTCTGTAATTAAACTACATTTCCCCTTTGGGTAAAACAAAGCGCTTATCTATGTATTATATAGTACCTTTCATGTCTATCTATCTGTCTTTCTATTATATAGTGCCTTTCACTCTATCTATCTATCATTTATGTAGTGCCTTTCATATTTTTCTATCTATTATATAGTGCCTTTCACATCTATCTATTTATATATCTATCTAAACAATAAATGTTAATTCATTTGCAGAAAGAGGGCCCATTTCTTTCATCTAACTAAAAAAAAAAATCCCACCTGGGACACCAGTATAATGCCAGTCATGCCCTTCCATTTTGTTTTTTGTTTTTTTCACTGTGCTAGGCATCAGTGTTTGTGTTTCTCAATTGCCTTCTCAATCATTTCACTCTGTCATCATTTTTGTCTGCTTTATTATCTTGGGACCTTGTAAAGTTTCATTACTGTCATAAAAATGAGTGCAGGATGTACTGGTTATGACAGCAGCCGAGCAAATGGCATTGTGCCTTGAAATAAGTGGCCCTTCTTTGTGTGCCAACAGAGTTGTCCAAATGTAGTCATACTGCAGGAAATGACCAAAACATTATTTGTTTTCTGTTACATCCCTTGAGGATTAAATCCAAAGTAAAGGTTGGGTCTTCAATGTATATCTTAAAGCCCCTCAGTCAATTAAAACCAGAAGAGCTCTGCAACTGCGAAAATCAATATATTAATATAAGATTAAAATGTAAAATGACTGACGTACTGTAAATGTACTGTATACATAAAAGAACGTAATTTATTTTGGTGGAAATGGTGCGCCGTATGATGCATTGCTCTCATGATGCTTTGTATTTAGTGTAAAGGATAATCATTTAGTCACAGAAATGCCATATTATGAGTTTGCGCATGAAGAAAGGGCATAGTAGTCCATTAACTTTACCAGTTTGCTGGCTTTGTCAGTATTTTAACGGGATGAAAACGCGACCAGTGTGTGTATTGTAAAACTCATTTCCTATAACTGAAACAACAATAATGTCAGTGTGATACAAGGAGAGCTACAGAATTACATGACAAATGAGGCACTGTAGGCTTCTATGACATTTTATAAATCTTTAGAGTATCACTGTCACTGCTTATGAAATCACAGACGGTGAGGATAGATTGCTTTTATGTAATGTTTAATGTATGCAGCTACCTTTATTACAAACACCACAGCTGCCTTTATGAAATATGAGAGCAGAGCACTCCTTGCTTTTTATACAACTTGAATGAAAAATTTTGTCAAAGCAGACCTTCCTAATTAGTGTGGAAATGTCAATATTATAAAATTTAACATAACCGTTTAAAGAGGTGCACATTATCCAGCCATCAATACAAACAATAACATTTATTAACACTGTCCCTGCCTGGTTAAGTTCATATTTATCAGATCGATTTAGGTTGCACAGAAATGTGCCGATAGTACTTTATCATTATATTCAGAAGTTAAATATGGTGTCCCGCAGGACTCATTGTTTGGATTGCTACTGTTCTCATTTTATATGTTTCCATTTGCAACTATATTGTTGCTGCCTTGTTGACTGCATTCATCCCTAAAAGTGGTGCTATGGTTTTAGTTAGATGATTGCTACAGCTTAAGATTCTTACCTCCATCTGTGACAATTAGAGAAGGTTCTGCTACAATGTAGATGAGATGCGTGGCAGGAAACTTGCCTGCTGCTCGATTTATACACCTAGGAGTATTTTCTTTACTGGCATTGTTTAAAATAGGGGTTGTCAACTCCGGTCCTGGCTGCAGGTTTTCATTCTAACCCTTTTTTCTTAATGAGTGACCTATTTTTACTGCTAATTAACTTCTTTTAAACTAATTTTAATTGACTTGCTCTTGAAGACTCAGATCCCTTAATTGTTTCTTTTACCTTAATTAGCAGCCAAACAATAATGAGATACAAAATGAACCAAAACAACAGAGACCTCATGTATAAACGGTGCATATGCACAAAAATTTTGTGCAAGAATGTTTCCATGTTCAAATCACGATGCATAAAACCTAAACTTGGTGTAAAGCCACGCACATTTCCATAGTAGCTCATACCCTGGTGTACGCAAGTTCAGCACTCAGATTTGCAGACTGGCAAGTGTGTTCCAGTGTGGTTTTCCTTTGTTTTTTAGATCCACATCCCTGATGTAGCTTTATAAATGCACTGAAATTAACTGTTTATTAATTAATTGTTTATTAGTTTAATGCATCTAATTGTAATTAACCTGTAACAATATAATGGTCCACAGAATGGTCAAACTATTCTAAATACCATAGTTGCTTTAGCGTTGTTACTCTCACTTCACCTTCTTCTTCTTTCAGCTCCTCCCGTTAGGGGTTGCCACAGCGGATCATCTTTTTCCATATTACTCTCACTGCACCACTCAGAGTATTTATCCTACTGTATCTGAGTGAAGAATCACGGCTCTACAGCAGCTGATTGGAAAGAGAATTATCGGTATACAGCATCAAGCACACGCTGCCTCGGCCATGCTATCTATTTGAACTGCTCTCACACGGCGCAAACGCTTCAGAGCCTTTCCTGTACGGACCTCGCGGTTCATCCCAAGAACTATAAACGCACTCAATCAATCCAAGAAGTACTCCTTGTAGAACTGTTTGTACTTATAAGTACAATCACCTCACTGTACACTTGCGATATAGTTATAATATTACACAACCTGAGCCACTTTATAAAGCACAAACTTACATATGATGACGATATCATTTTTAAGATGAAATGCAGCAAAATATGTTTATTATATTATACAGATAAAACTTTAACTTCATTTAAATAATCTATATTGTTAATAATTAAACACGGTGTCGTTGCGCTAGTGAGGAGTAGTTCCTGCCTCGCGCTGTATTATTGCAGGGGCTGGCGCAAAACTGGAAGGATAGAAAAATTAAACACGTACTACGAAGATATTTCAATGTTCCTTAAACGTTTTGAAGAATCGCCATTCTAAGCTTACAGATGGCTTAACATCTATTACAGAGCTGATTATATGGCGATTGGGTATTTGGAGAAAGAAAAGTAAGGACAGGAATTGGAGGTTAGTACGTTTGAAAGAGACAGGACTGCTACAAAAAACTATTTCAACGAAAGTCGCGCATGGCGCAGCAAGCATTTTGCGTGAGGCATGAACAATCACTGCGTCACCGTGTTCCAATGTTTAATAACGTGCTTTAACTCCTATCATCATGAAAATGATATCACGTATACATCTCAGTATATTAATTATTCAGAGAGCTGTAATATTATGAATGTAATTGAGTGTGTGTCCTGTAGGAGGAAGAGAAAGCCTGTAAGCACGTAGTGATTCACACACATAGAGCACATAGAAGATCAAATACAAAACAAAGCATTTAACATGCTACTTTAGTTACGATGGAATTTGATAAACTAGTAAATTAAATGATTTTAAGAGGAAGTTTATGATCTTCTACTTTAATGACAAAATAAACTATGTGATTAAAGTGGAAATTTCGAGATTAAAGTTGACATTTCGTGCTTTTTTCCCCACTGTGTGCCTTTTTTTTTCTCTATACCATAATAAGCTTACTTTTGACACTCAGACGATTGGCTACGACTCACCTTTTCACTGTGACTTTGATATCTGACTTCTTTTTTATTTCGGGCGCTGTGCGACTTTGTGGACTTGAGCTTTCGAGTTTCTCCAACACGCTATGTCACTTGATCAACTTCCTTTTGTTGTTTATTCCACTGTTTAAACCAACAAATAGTAAGTTTTTCTTTGCCTCCACTTGGTATTCGCTGAAATGCATTCCCTTGTGCTTTTGTCATTGTCTTTTCACAGATGGCTGAGCTTAAGGGCTATTTATATTGATTTGCATATTCAAAGAGGCGTAATTCTGGAAGAAGTTGGGGTGGGGCAGCAGGCGCGTGCACGTACGTTACTTTTCATGCTGACCGGGATTTATGGAGCGGAAGAACGTGGAAGTTGGCGAACTCACAGATTTATGCATCTGGATTTTTTTGTGCGTAAGCACATTTCCACTTTTGTCCTTAAGCCATATTTTAGTGTGAATTCTACACACTGCGTTATGCATGAGGCCCCTAGTGTCTATAATACAATATCTGAAAATAAAGAAAGGTGAAGGTCTCAGGAATGCTGATCTGCTAAGGTCCACAAAACATTTTACCAGCGTTCTTACAAAGAGAAAATCAACAATTTAGGAGATGTCTGCTAATGCACCACGAGAGCAGCAACAAGCGTTTAATTAACAACAAGAATTGGCACCTCATTAAGCAGCTGGTTGGAGTGAAATTGGTTGGCGTTTGAGGCCCTGACTTAGTTGTTCTCTTTTGTTAGCTCCCTCAATTCACATTTCATTTCTGTTTGGGTGCCATTAAAGGAAAAGAAATTATGCAATTCAGAGGAACGATGAAGAAATTAAGGGAACAAATCTTAAAAAAGCAATTCAATAAAAATGAATTCACAAGAAGTTAATTAGCAGCACAAACAGGGCACTCATTAAAAAAAGGGGTTAGAATGAACCCCTGCAGCCACAGTGGTCCTCCAGGACCGGACTTGGCGACCCCTGGTTTAAAACATTCTTTCATATGTTCATTTTGAACCTATTATACGAATCGATGTAAAATCTTTTACTGACCTATTTTTAGGTAAAGATCTTACCCTAATCAATTAACATGTTCCACCTGCCTCTTCCTCTCTGGCCAAGTTCATTTTGGATCTGACATTGGTCGATTTTCCTTCCTCCATAAATAATTATATCTTTATCTCTAAACCACTAGCATTTTACTCTCTTAATGCATTCTTTCTGATTTTTCACATTCAATCTTCATCATCCACTTTTGTCCTTTAGGATGGCACAGTGGCATTTCAACAGTTCATTGTCACAGTACAGTTAATTTATTAAACAATTCTTAATGAAACTGAGTGAATTTATTGAGGCAAATGTAAATTCAATAAGCAATCCTGTTTCTATGTTTATGTCTATTAAAGTTTTTAAAAGACATTTTTTTATTGCTTTTGCTGCTACTTGCTCACGAAAGGCTCATAAAATAATATGTGACCTTGAATATTGTTTAAATGAATACAAGAGAGCCAGACCCTTAATATCTGATCTAAAGTCAGAATCTTGTATCTCTTAAAACTGTTTTGTTAGCAAACTGGCAGATAAACGTGTAAGCAACCACCAGGAGATGCATGTAAAATAAAATAAAACAAAACAAAAAAAAAGATATACAGTGAAACAAAACCAAAGCCCAATATGAGAGTCAATAATCATGGTCGAAAGTACAAGAGGGTCAAAACCGAAAGTGCACTCGAAGAAAGAGCACAATGATAATCGTAAAATTCTTCAAAGACAGTGCGACATCTAGATTGTAATTCTGCTTCAGAATTTACAGATACTTTCAGTAAGTCAAGTGTAATTGTGGAAAACCATTTAGATCAGTTAACATCACATGTAAACGTGGAAAACAATTTAGATCAGCTAACATCACTTTATAATGTGACCTTGAGAGATGCTCTGGACACAGTGGCTCCCCTTAAAACAAAAGTGATCAAAGCACATAGAAACTCTCCCTGGTTTAATGAAAACACTCGAGCTCTTAAATTAGAGTGTCAAAATGGAGATGGAGAACAACAAAGCTACATGTCTTTCAAATTGCATGGACAGAGAGTGTTAAAAAATACAAAAAAGCTCTCTTTAAAGCTTGCTCAGAATACTATTCTACATTAATAGATAGCAATAATAAAAATCCTCAGGTACTGTTTAGAACAGTTGATAAATTACCCTTTCTCTTTAAAATACTAGAAAAGGTAGTTGCCAATCAGCTTCAGTCACACCTTACGCATTACAATTTATTTGAGAAATTCCAGTCTGGTTTCCACACTGGTCATAGTACAGAAACGGCACTAACACGGGTTTTAAACAACATTCTGATATCCTCTGATGAAGGAAACTCCACTGTAATTATGTTGTTGGACTTAAGTGCAGCATTTGACACCATTGACCATTCTATTTTACTGCACAGGCTAGAAAACGATGTTGGGCTTACAGGCACTGTGCTCGCTTGGTTTAGTTCTTATTTATCAAATCGATTCCAATATGTACAGAAATGTGCTGACAGCACTCCATCATTATAAAAAGAAGTGAGATATGGTGTCCCGCAGGGCTCAGTACTGGGACCTTTACTGTTTTCACTTTACATCCACTGGGATCTCTCATTAGGAAACATTATATTAATTTTTACTCGTATGCAGATGACACCCAGTTATACCTTTCATTTAGATCAAATGAGATTTCTCTGATGTTGTCTTTAATTAGTTGTGTTAGTGAATTAAAGGAGTGAATGGATGAGAAGTACTTGTCTTTAACTCTTTTAGGGCGGATGCTGACTTTGGTCGACAGGAGGGGTTGAGGGCGAATGTCGACTAAAGTCGACACCCAGGGATAGAGGGCGATAATTAGCTGTTAATGGCGACAAATCTCACTGTCACGTCACAGGCATTCTCTCTGTGCTTGGAGGAATGCTAGACTCGTTGACTCGGCAACTAATCCTAACGTGTGCGTGATTTGCGAAATGTAAACAATGGCAAGATGGCATCGACATGTGACAAGGGAGCGAAGTGAGTGCAGAAAAGAAAACACTCGGCAGACAATGTTTTGCGCATTGTCGTGGAGTCTAACTCTGATTTTTCAGAATCGGATTTTATTGACAGTGATCAGGAGATCGAGCAAGAGAGTGAGAAGCTGGCATCAGCTGATCAAACACCAGCCGATGCCGTGCCAGCGGATCTGCTGCCAGTTCAGCGCTTGCGTAGCCGATGCATCTACGGCAAGGTTCGCGTGGGATAAATACACAGACATTGATCCGTTGAGAGCCGATCTGGCTGCTGGACTTCACAAGACGGCATGGCTTGCTGTTGGACACAACAGATCACCAGCTGCTGTACTTCAGGCTGCTCTCTCCTGATGCTGCTTTCAGCTAAAGTGTAAACCCACAACAAAAGACGAGATGAAGCGTGCTGTGGAATTACAAATAGAGATGGGACAGAACTGGTGATATAACTTCAGGGAGCATTGGTCCAAACGTGCTTTGTCCCCTGGTGGCTTTGGACAGGTTATGCAGCATGGTGATAGGTACGTGCTGCTGCAAAGTTTTATTCACTTCTGTAATAAACAGAAGCAAATCCCATGGGGTGAGCCAGGCTATAATGCCATGCATAAAGTTTCAGAAGATGAAAAGAGGTGACAATACAGTTTTCATGCGGGCAGAAAACTTGGTGTCAGTGGAATGGCACGATGGCAAAAGGGTGACTTGTCTCTCTATAGTACACAATAACAATATATGGGAGAAAGTGCAGCAACAGACAATTGAAAAGTAGGCACCAAAGCAACACGTATTGTAAGCAGTGCAATGTGGCAATGACTGAAATTGGCTGCTTTGAGCGAGATCAGACTTTGCTGTGTAAATGTATGTGATATGTATGTGAAATCATAGAGTATGCAGGCTCATACAACATGCAAGACAGGAACATTTGTCAAAATTACATTTTTTTGTTGATTTGATATGTTAAACAATTGCTTTGTGTTATTTTTTAAAAAATGTTAATTTTTGGAAAAATACTCAGCCCTGGGAGATAAGAAAAAAAAAAAAAAATTAGCCCTAAAAGAGTTAAACATCGTTAAAACAGATATGTTAATTGTTGGAGGGAATGACGCTGAATACAACAATATTCTGTTATCATTTAACTCAGTTGTCACCACCATTAATTTTACTGAATCAGCCCACAATCTAGGAGTTCTCTTTGACTCTAGCATGTCATTTAAAGCACATATCACAAAGTTGTCCAAATCATGTTTCTTCCATCTTAAAATTGTTGGAAATTAAGGCGCTTTCTAAATAAACAGGATTCTGAGAAATTAATTCATGCATTTATCTCTAGTAGGATTGACTACTGCAATGCGGTGTTCACTAGATGTTCAAACTGTTCTTTATACAGCCTCCAGTTAATCCAAAATGCTGCTGCAAGAATTATTACAGGAACAAAAAAAATACGAACACACTCTTAAATCCTTACACTGGCTCCCGGTTAAGTTTAGGGCAGATTTCAAAATCCTCCTTTTAACATATAAAGCCTTAAATGGCCGAGTTCTGGCTTACTTGTCTGAACTTATAATGACTTACAAACCAGAGTGCACATTAAGATCTCAAGATGCTGGTCTGCTTATGATTCCAAGGATTAATAAAATAGCAGTGGGAGGTCGAGCTTTTAGTTACAGAGCCCCTAAACTGTGGACTGGTCTGCCTGCTACTATAAGAGATGCCCCTTCGGTCTCAGCTTTCAAATCCCGACTGAAGACTCACAACTTCAGTTTAGCACACCCTGACTAGAGCTGCTGATTAACTGTACAGACTGTATCTCTGTTGGTAGTCATTAGCACTAAAACATAACTAACATAATCATTATAATTTGTTACTAACCCTCACCTATTCTGTTTCTCTTCTTGATACTCTAATGTGGCACTTGGTGCCACGGACCACCTGCCAAGTTATTTTTTGCCTGCCTAAGGTAAAGTCATCCCTGATGGAGGATCGAAGGGATCATGTGGTAGAGGGGTCCTTTCATCGGATTGGCTGGCCCAGCACTGTTTCAGCTGTGGAATGGCCAAATGGGGGAGGCAGATTGATGGCTGAGGTCTCCAGGACTCTAAACAAATCCAAATCTTATTATGTGATATCATCTACTGTTAAATTTTGCTCCATACTTCTACAAATTTTATTTTTATGCTGCATTAAGGATTTGTTCTGCTCTGTGTATTGTATTGTATTGACCCCCTTCTTTTGACACCCACTGCACGCCCAACCTACCTGGAAAGGGGTCTCTCTTTGAATTGCCTTTCCCAAGGTTTCTTCCATTTTTCCCTACAAGGTTTTTTTTGGGAGTTTTTCCTTGTCTTCTTAGAGAGTCGAGGCTGGGTGGCTGTCAAGAGGCAGGGCCTGTTAAAGCCCATTGCGGCACTTCTTGTGTGATTTTGGGCTAAAAAAAATAAATTGTATTGTATTGTATTGTATTTGGTATTCACAGGCATTTCACTAATAGTTGTCCTTTTATCCCAGCGCATACCTCAGTGGCCACACCTCTAGCAATGCTGGACGTGGACCTTACAGTGGAAATAAACACTGGCGGCCTTTGTGGACCCAAAATCATCCCACATCTTCCACATCCATATCCTCTATTAAGACTACACTGAACACTCTTTTTAATAATGTGTCTGAAATTAATAAATGCTTTGTTGAATTTCCCCCCAAACAGTACACAGATGAGCCTTCCCCTAAATGTCTTCAAGCTACTGTATAAAAGCATTTCTCAGCACTGTGAAACTTCTGAAAGTATTCCAAAGTTACAGCGAATTCTTAAACTCTCTGATAATTGCAGATGCAGAAATCAAACAGGACTTATTCTCTCTTGCTAAAGGTAAGGCACCATGGCCTAAATGAATGCAGCTCAAATTGTTCTCAACATTTGGTCAGAGTTCACACAGCTGTTACACCTTTGGCGAAGATGTATCTTCAGTCCAATTTAAGTTCTATCACCATCTTATTGCTTCTTAAATCTACAGTATTAAGGATCTGACAGATGGTTCCAGCTACAGGCCTCTTTTCTTGATGACGTTATGTTACTTGCCAAAGTCAAGGATGCTTGTCTTCAAACTGTTCTACACAAGCTAGATCAATCCAGCTTCCTTCGTGGCCACTGTGAAGTGGATAATCTTTATCACTTGTTATACAGGATTAGCAAGGATCGTTCTCAAATGCTTTTGAGAGATGTGGCCTACACAGGGCGTCCAACCACCCCAACCCGACACAGGCAGAGGTGGGAGGCACAAGTCCAAGCACACAGATTTTATTTTGCCTTTTTGCTTGTGGGAAATGTCTTCCCTAACTCCCACAAGCAAAAAAAGTCCCAAGCACAATACACAAGACCAATTCTTTTCTTTTCGTCTTCTTTTTCTTTTTCTCCTTCACTCATCCCGGCAAGCTTCTTCTCCTTCCTCATGACTCTGGCTCACCGAGTAGTGTCTGCTGGCCCCTTATATAAGACACCCGGAAGTGCTCCAGAAGCCTTATGTATAAATGGTGCGTACACACAAAAATGTTGCATACACCCATTTCCACACTTGCATCATGATGTATAAAAACTAAACTTGGTGTAAAGCCGTGCTCATTTTCACTCCACCTCAATCACTGTCGTACACAAGTTCTCCGCTTTGTTTTGCAAATCGGCAGCACCCACCATCAAAGCAGTGCTACTTTTCCTGTGTGGCCATGCGCATAGTTTATTTGAACTTCGCCCAATCGACAAACACTTAAGAGCCTTTGCTGTATTGACCTCGTGGTTCAGAAACTGTTTCATCCCAAGAGCTCTAAACGCACTCAATCAGTCCATTAAGTGCTCCTGGTAGAACTGTTTGTACTTATAAGTACAATCACCTCACTGTAAACTTGCATTATTGTTGTAATATTGTACAAACTGAGTCACTTATGCTTACATATTGTATATTTTTTTGTTTATCATATTACTGCTATTGTTGTTGTTATTTTACCATTTTATAGAAAAATAAACAAACACAAACACACCCACACACCAAGCACACTTGTGCCCTGTGTTGGCTGGGATTGGCTCCAGCAGACCCCCATGACCCTGTCTTTGGATTCAGCTGGTTAGAAAATGGATGGATGGAAGGAAAATAAGTTTATGGAGGATTTGAATATTGAATCTCATTGTACCATACAATAAAAATAAAGTAATTCAATTCAATTGAGATTGCTTATTTACAGAAGATGATGACTGGCTTCTAAGTTGATTTAGATATTCAGGCGCTATCTTTGTGGAGCTCTTGATATCATTTTTAAGATGAATTGCTGTAAAGTATATATATATATATATATATATATATATATATATATATATATATATATATATATATATATATATATATACTCAGCAAAAAGAAACGTCCCTTTTCAGGACTGTGTATTTCAACAATAATGTTTTAAAAATCCAAATA
Organism: Polypterus senegalus; assembly: GCF_016835505.1. Lineage (NCBI taxonomy): Eukaryota > Metazoa > Chordata > Cladistia > Polypteriformes > Polypteridae > Polypterus > Polypterus senegalus. Next base: position 9,825,915 of record NC_053154.1, on the reverse strand, counting down.
ACTTTACAGATCTTCATTGTAAAGGGTTTAAACAATGTTTTCCATGCATGTTCAATTAACCATAATCAATGAATTAACATGCACCTGTGAAATGGTCGTTAAGACTTTAACAGCTTACAGAAAGTAGGCATTTAAGGTCACAGTTCTAAAAACGCAGGACACTAAAGAGACTTGTCTACCGACTGTGAAAAACACCCAAAGAAAGATGCCCAGGGTCCCTGCTCATCTGCGTGAACGTGCATTAGGCATGCTGCAGGGAGGCATGAGGACTGCTGATGTGGCTAGGGCAATAAATTGCCATGTCCGCACTGTGAGACGCCTAAGACAGCGCTACAGGGAAACAGGAAGGACAGCTGATCATCCTCGCAGTGGAAGAGCCCGAATCTCAATCCCATTGAGCACGTCTGGGACCTGTTGGATCGCAGGGTGAGGGCTAGGGCCATTCCACCCAGAAATGCCCAGGAACTTGCAGGTGCCTTGGTGGAAGAGTGGGGTAACATCTCACAGCAAGAACTGACAAGACTGGTCCAGTCCATGAGGAGGAGATGCACTGCAGTACTTCAAGCAGCTGGTGGCCACACCAGATACTGACTGGTACTTTGGATTTTGAGCCTCCCTTCATTCAGGGACACATTGTGAAACATTTTTAGTTTATGTCTTATGGTGTTGACTCTTTTAGTGTTCATACAAATATTTACACATTAAGTTTACTGAAAGTAAAAACAGTCTAAAGTTAGAGGACATTTCTTTTTTTGCTGAGCATATATATATATATACTGTATATTAATGATTAAACATGAATTGACTCGATGGCACAGCTTCAGCATTGAGCTGGCGCCCTGTTCAGGGATTGCTCTTCCCTCGGGCTGTATGCTTGCTAGGGCTGACATGACACTGGATGGATAGCTGGATGAAATAATTAAACATGTACTAGGAAGATATCTCAAATTTCTTTAAAAGTTCTGAAGAATTGACATTCTAAGCTTACAGATGACTTGACATTTATTAAAGAGCTGATTGATTGGCCATTGGTTACTTGGAGAAAGAAAAGGAAGGACATGAAATCGGGGGTTAGTACGTTTGGAAGAGAGAGTACTGATTCAATAAATTATTTCATTGAAGGTCACACACAGTGCAGCAAGCATGTTGTGGGAGGCAAGAACAATCTCTGGATGTTCTAGATCATTGCCACCACTGCGCCAATGTGCCTCAATGTTTTACACATGCTTTAATAGCTATCATCATGAAAATGAAATCAAGTATATAGTATTTAAATTGTTCAGAGAGCTGTTCTATCATGAATGTAATGGATTCTGTCCTGTCGGCGTAAGAGAAAGCCAGTTTAAGAAGGAAGTAGTGATTCACACACATAGAGCACATAGAATGCAAAGAATTTAACGTGCTACTTTAGTTATGATGGGATTTGACAAACTATTAAATTAAAAGATTTTAAGATGAACTTTATGACATTCTACTTTAATGACAAATTAAAATACGTGATTAAAGTTGAAATTTTGACCTTTTTTTCAGTGTCCCTATTTTTTTTTTTCTCTATACCCTAATACGCTTTCATATGACTCTCAGATGGTGGGCTACAACCTTTTCATGACGACTTTGATATCTGAACTTGAACTTTCGAGTTTCTCTGCCACTTTGTCACTCGATCAACTTATTTTTGCGGTTTATATCATTGCTAAAACCAACAAACAGTACATTTTTCCTTACCTCTACTTGGTATTCGCTTAAATTCTTCTTTTTCACCCATGCTTTTGCCATTGTCATCAGAGTGTCTGAAATCTTATATTCCAAACCGTAACCTTAGATCCTCAAATGAGTGTCTCCTTAGAATTCCAAGAGATAAACTTCAAAGAAGTGGTGAGGCAGGTGGCCTTCTGCTGTTATGCACCTAAAATCTGGAATAGCCTGCCAATAGGAATTCACCAGGCTGATATGGTGGAGCACTTCAAAAAACTGCTGAAAACACATTACTTTAACATGGCCTTTTCATATCTTCACTTTAACTTAATACTGATACTCTGTATGTTCAATTCATTTTAATAACTATTCATGGTGGCTCTAAAACCCGTACTAACCCCTAATCTTTCTTCTGTTTCTTTTTCCAGTCGCCTGCGCCACCACCACCTATTCAAAGCATCATGATGCTCCTACATTGATGGACTAAAAACCAGAAGTCTGCATGACCGTCATCATCAAGTCCTTCCGTGAGAACCCTAAATACAAAGAGGACTGTTTCATTTATGTGAGGTAGAATGCCCAGAGGGGACTGGGTGGTCTCATGGTCTGGAACCCCTGCAGATTTTATTTTTTCTCCAGCTGTCTGGAGTTTTTTTTTTTGTTTGTTTTTTTCTGTCCACCCTGGCCATCGGACCTTACTTTTATTCTATGTTAATTAATGTTGACTTATTTTAATTTCCTACTATGTCTTTTATTTTTTTTCATTTTTCATTATGTAAAGCACTTTCAGCTACATTTTTTGTATGAAAATGTGCTATAGAAATAAATGTTATATTGTATTGTATTTCACAGAACGCAAAACATAACGGGCTATTTATATTGATTTGCATATTCAAAGAGGCATAATTCTGGGAGGAGTTGGGGTGGAGTGAAAGGCGCATGCACGAGCCATACATTTCACACAGACCAGGATTTATGGAGCGGAAGAACGTGGAAGTTGGCGATTTATGCATCTGGATTTTTTTGTGCATACGCACATTTCCGCTTTTGTCCATACTCCATGTTTTAGTGTGAATTCTACGCAAGGCGTTATGCATGAGGACCCAGGTGTTTGATGACCTAGTTCCAGTAGTACTTCCAGGTGTGGCGGAAGAACTGCCCATAAGGGCTCAGCAGTTGCTCGATCACCCCAAGGCAGCACCCATGAGCTCCATCAGGGTTGTACCAAACTCCAACTCCCATGGAGCTCTGCTAGAGTCCTAGGCACGGCTGCAACCCAACCCAGGAGGACTGCCATCTAGTGCTCCGGGGGTGGTAGCTCTCTGGCCACACTTGCTTCCCCAGTCCTCCCAGTGCGAAGGCTTCCTGGCTGGGCAAGGGCCCCAGCCATCCACCACACAGACTAAATTGGCAATATCTGTGGAAAGATATGTAGGTGATGTGCTTTGGTGACTCCTTTATTAACATGATTAAGACATATATATTATACTCGGCTCCCAATGTGTCAATTCTTACCAATTTGAACTCATGTTGCCCCATTTCCAATTTGCGGGGGAGTGAGTCAGGGTGCCCTCTCACTTCTATCCTCTTCATTCTTTTACTTGAACTGCTTATGGAACTCTTGCATGATTCACAAGTGTCTCCTCCCATAATTGTTAAAAAATTCACCTCACAAAGTCACTCATCATACTGATGATTTTGTTCTGTTTCTTGGCAATGTCTCAGGGGACTTAGTGTTTATTTTAAAATTGTTTCATACATATTAACTGGAGTAAATCTGACCTTCTCCCCTTAAATTTCTCCATTGGTTCATCACCTGTGGCCCCTTCTGTCCCTATTGTTCAATTTCTTGGTATCATTATAACACGTGTTTTAAAAGGTATTGCTTTGTTAAATATACTCCAAATTTTCGGAGAGGTTACACAATCTCTCGTTTCTTGGACTAATTTTACTCTTTCATCTCAATCCCATCTACCTATAATAAAGATTAATATATTGCCACATTTTATCTCTGTAAACACAAAGCTACCTCTCCCTCCCCACCTCATTTCTGGAGCAAAGCTCACTTGCAACTCTCACCCTTTCCATCACCCAAAAGTTCAACATTCCTGACTTTGAGCCTTACTATTGAGTTTTCGTTTTGTATCCCTTATCTTATTGGTTGTTTTTTACCTCTTCACCCCCTTCATGACTCTCTATTGAAACCTGTCTAGATCTGCTGCAAATTCTATTAGGTATTTCTTTTAGTCTGCACCAAATGAAGTCTAACTTTAACAAGCTAGATTTTGTTAGATACACACTTCAGATTTTTAGAAAAGTTGAGGCTTGATTATGTTTTGTGCATGGATGGCATTTACAGACTCCTGTCTTTCATAATAAAGCTTTTAATATTTTTGGGCATCCCATCTTATATCCACATTGGTCCACCTCGGGTATTCGTACACTAACTGATCATTTTGTTAGTTGTGGTTTCAATCATTTTGTGATCTTTTCTCAAAATGTTCAATACCTTCCAACATTAATTTCTTTTACTTACAGCTCAGGCTAATTCTCAAAATAAGTGGCATCTCTCTATCATCCTTTATCTCTTCTCATTCTTGTTCCAGCTTTCATTTAAAACCCGTCTCAGGGTTGTATGTGCATTGTGGCCGGGTGCTGAGAATTACAGGTTTGAGCAACAATAAAAAATTGGGACACCAAATGGGTCATCCTGTTTAACACAAATGTCACAAAAAAAAAAAATCACCCCATTAGGCGGCAAAATAACAAGTTCTCGTGAGTTATCAAAAAGCAAGGGTCATTCTGTGGAGCTTCGCTGTGCACGTCGCTCTAAGTGGGGAATGACACCTCCTTCAGGGGAGCTGGGCTTCATTAACTCTGAGGATGATGGTGTGAGGAACCTCATCAGAATTGGCCGATGTTAAGAGTGGTTACCAGCAGGGGTCAGTGCTAGGGTTGCTGCTATTTTTAATAAATATAAATGATTTGGATAGGAATATAAAGAACAAGATGGTTAAGTTTGCAGATGATACCAAGATAGGTGGATTAGCAGATAATTTGGGATCCGTTATATCATATCAGAAAGGACTTGGAAAGCAGACAGGCTTGGGCAGATTTGTGACAGATGAAATGTAATGTCAGTAAACGTAAAAAATTACACATAGAAAGTAAAAATATTAAGTTTGAATACACAAAATCGAGAGTATAGCTTATGAGAAGGATTTAGGAGTCATAGTGGTCTCTAAGCTATCGACTTCCAGACAGTTTTCAGGAGCAGAACAGAATGTCAGGTTATATAGCGCCTTGATGTATGGAGTACAAGTCACAGGAGGTTCTGCTCAGGCTTTATAACACACTGGTGAGGCCTCATCTGGAGTCCTGTTTGCAGTTTTGGTCCCCAGTCTACAAAAAGGACATAACAGCACAAGAAAAAGGTCCAGAGAAGAGTAACTAGGCTGATTCCAGGGATACAGATGATGAATTATGAGGAAAGATTAAAAGAGCTGAGCCTTTAGAAGATCAAGGAGGAGACATGATAGAAGTGTTTAAAATTATGAAGGGAATTAGTACAGTTATTTTAAAATGAGTTCATCAAGAACACCGGGACACAGTTGGAAACTTGCTAAGTGTAAATTTTACACAAACATTAGGAAGATTTTCTTTACACAAAGAACGGCACACACTTGGAATAGGTTACCAAATAGTCGTAAGACGTTGGGAACTTTCAAAACTCGATTTGACGTTTAAATAAGTGGATAGGACTGGCAAGCTTTCTTAGGCTGAATGGCCTGTTCTCATCTAGAGTGTTCTAAAAAACTTCTCTCATTATTTAATTTAAGTGGGATGCGGATCTGCATTGTTCTTCTGCCTTGAAATGGGGTTTGATTTCTAAAGAAGTCAAAAACCTTATTCAGATTATAATTGTCCATAGGATTTATAGAACTTCTTTAAAACAATGTTTATTGGTTTTGGCCCCGACCCAGTCTGTAATTTATGCTGTCTTAAAGTGTCTGTTTCCTTTTTCATATGCTTCAGTCCTGACCTCCTGACAAATCTTTGTGGACATTCATTTCAACCTCTCTTTTGATCATTATGTATGTCTTTATTCCTTGTTCTACACAGCTTATTTTTCACTTCTTGATTTTTTCATCAAACACCTTTTCATCCTCTGATAAGAAATTGATTTCACTGAGTTCTTTAGCTGCTAAGATCCTACTGGATTCTCGCTGGAAAAAGCTACACTCAGGTTTGGAGGAACTTATTTCATAACATTTCTTTTCGAAATTTTCAGCTGCTTGTGTTAATTTCTCTTCTCCATCCACCATATTATCTTTAGGAAAAGGAGTTGCACTTATTCAATAATTGCTTATTTATTTCTAATCGGGATGCACAGGGCATGTGGCTAGTTCTTTTTGTTTGTGAACTATTGGGTTGTGGGGTGTACTGGTGATGGGGAGTTAATTTCAGTTCTATTTTTATTACACAAAGAATTAAAGTTTTGAAAAGTGCAAACGGTGCATTTCATAAATAAATCAATAAATAATTCTCCTTTAAAACCATGCTGTAGAAACAAAACAGTGTCCTAGGGGGCTCCAATAAATAATAAATATATCAAAAAATAAATAATACATATATCAAATAAATAAATAAATGAACCAGTACTTCTACTCCATAACTAACCTCCACATTCTACAACCGCATTTTTATATCCCACCTCGATTGGCGCCCTGAAGACCCAAACTGCCACCTTAGTCAGTGGCCTGCAGTTAACAATATGCCACCTCATTTGCTGCACCTGACTCTTTGCCCCCAAAACAAATGCCACTATGCATTAGATCTTCCTATCCGCTTCACATTCTTTCTCTCATGGAATTCCTTTTTTGAATTTTTTTTCTAAAATTCCTCTGGGAAGCCATCAGAGCCAGCTGCTTTCCCACTTTGAAGTGAGTTTATATATCTAGTAATTCTGAAAGTATCAGAGGTTGATCCAGTTCTGCAGAACTAAGACTATCTAGCTGTGGTTTCTCTAATGTGTCAAGAAATTCATTAAATTGTGTCTTATCTTCTTTAATCTGTGTAAATTATAAGGATTTATAGAACTCTCTGAATGTGTAGATTATATTTTTATTGTCAATCTTTTTTTCTCTGTCTGTGTTGTTAATTTCTGTTATTAAATTAGGACTTCGTACTTGCGGATGTGTTGGGCTCTGATCTTATTGGTCTTCTCATCCGTTTTCATAATAATGATGTAGTGATTTAAAGATAACTTGTTCCATTTCTGTAGTAGTCAGGAGGTTAAACTGTGATTGCTAAACCTGTCTTTTCCTATAGAGTGCCTCATTTAGACATGGTGTATTCTAGATATATTCTGGTAATTTTGCTAATGAACACACACACCTTCTTGGTTTCAGATTTATTTTTGAGTGAAAAATATGAAATAATCTGTCCTCTTAAAAAATGCATTCAAGAATTTCCCAGAGTGTACATGCTAAGATTTTTGAGGATGCATTTGTCTCAAGAAAATAATTAATTTGCTTGGATATGAATTCTGTATAGTTCTCATTATCTAATGACAGGAGGTTAAGATGACATCTATGAGATGAGTGTGTAGGATGCAGTAATTTAAGCATCATAATCAGACAAGCATGGTCAGAGATTAAAATAGCGTTGTACTTACAAGATTTGATAGTGGGAGGAAGAGTTTTGCCTATGAGAAAATAATCAATTCTTGAGTAGCAATGATTTAAAGGAGAGAAAAAGGAATATGCTGTTAGGTTAGGAATTTAAAAACCACCATGGGTCTAATAAGTCATGATGCGTTACAAACTGTGTAATTGTTTTTGCAATATTAGATGATATCGCTGGTATTGCTGAAGATCAATCCAGAACTGGATTTAAACACAATTAAAGTCTATGAGTGTTTGCATTAGGGATAGATTCAAATACATTTTGGAAGAAACCTCTTATCATCCACGTTTGGATTAAATAAAATCATTTTACTGCTTGATAAATTGCCCATCACCATGACCTATCGCCTGTATGAGTCCGAAAGTGCATCTGACATTACAAAAGGAATAGTTCTGTGTATTAAGATTCCCACACCCCTGGTTTTCTTTGTATAGCTGGAGTAAAAAATTTGTCCAATCCAATCTCTTTGCAACCGAAACTGCTCCTTACTTAGTAAGTGGGACTCCTGTAAAAATACAATCTTGGCATTTAGTCTTATTAAGTGTGAGGGTACTTTCTTTCTCTTAAATTCATAATTGAGGACCTTGACATGTCAGCTAACAAAGTTCACTATTTTGTTTCTGAATTTTTGTTGAATTTTTGAAGTCTTGGGTTAAGGTAGTACATTGTTATATATGATAGTGTCAACGTATATTTCATATTCTTGCTAAGTGAAACAGAGGTTATTAGGGCAAAAGGTTAAAAAAAAACAATAAAAAGAGAAATGGCATTGCTCTCTTTCTCTTCCCCCAATCCACATTATGCCTCAGCAGGTGAGGCAAACCACACTTCACAAAGTCCTGGGGCCTCATGTATAAATGGTGCATACGCACAGAAAGGTTGCATACAAACGTTTCCACGCTCAAATCGCGATGTATAAAACCTAAATTTGGCGTAAATCCACGCACATTTCCATGGTAGATCATACCCTGTCGTATGCAAGTTCTCCACTCGGTTTTGCAGACTGGCGGCACCTAGCGTCAAATCAGTGCTACTGTTCCTGTGTGGTTTATCTTTCTTTTTCAGATCCACATCCCTGACCCAGCTTTATAAATACACTGAAATTACCTGCATATTGTATACGTCTCAGTATTTTAATTATTCAGAGAGCTGTAATATCACGAATGTAATGGATTCTGTGTCCTTTCGGAGGAAGAGAAAACCTGGAACCACATAGTGATTCACACACATAGAGCACATAGAAGATCAAATACAAAGCAGAGCATTTAATGTGCTACTTTAGTTATGGTGGGACTTGAGAAACTAGTAAATTAAATGATTTTAAGATGAAGTTCATGATGTTCTACTTTAATGACAAAATAGACTACGTGATTAAAGTGGAAATTTCCAGATTACAATTGACATTTCATGCTTTTTTCCCCACTGTGTGCCTATTTTTTTTTCTCTGTACCCTAATAAGCTTTCATATGAAACTTAGTCAGTGGGCTACGACTCGGCTTTTCATGGCGACTTTGATATCTGACAACTTCTTTTTTATTTTGGGCACTGTGCGACTTTGTGAACTTGAGCTTTCGAGTTTCTCCGACACCCTGTGTCACTTGATCAGCTTCCTTTTCTTGTTTATACCACTGTTTAAACCAACAGTACGTTTTTGCTTGCCTCCACTTGATATTCGCTGAAATTGTTCTATTTTTCCTCATGGTTTTGCCATTGTCTTTTCACAGAAGGCTGCGCTTAAGGCCAATTTATATTGATTTACATATTCAAAGAGGTGTAATTCTGGGAGGAGTTGGAGAGGTACAGCAGGCACATGCACGTGCATTAATTTTCACACTGACTGGAATTTATGTAGTGGAAGAACGTGGAATTTGGCAAATGCACAGATTTATGCATCTGGATTTTTTGTGCGAAAGCACATTTCCGCTTTTGTGCTTATGTCATGTTATAGTGTGAACTCTACGCACAGTGTTATGCATAAGGCCCCTGGTCCTCTGCATTGCCAATGGACAGAAAACATCTAGAGTGAATCAAACCCCCAGTAGAGATGTAGAGGAGCTTAAAAACTGAGATATCTTGTGAAGATACAATTTAAATATGGTAAATTAAGGATATGATCTTAAACAGTTCAAATATAATAAACCAAGTGTATGTTGTTAAAAAAAGAATAAATACCAGACAGGTATGCCACTCGGTGGACTGATTAACCAGACTCTAGACGTATGACACCTAGTGGTATATTTGATAACTACACCCTGCTCTCATGCTATTGACTGCTTCTGGGAATTTTAGAGTCTCCCCTCACTTAAGCTACAGTTCCCAGAACATAGCTTCCAGTTACTCATGGGATTATAATTCAGAGTAATGATTGATAAAGTGACCATACTCTGAAGAGTAAATAGTAGAGTGACACTGTTGCATACTGGTGAGTACTGTTTGACTTCAAACACTGCTGGTATGCAAGGAAAAACTTCCAGGACTCCAAAGAGCAAAAGCTAGAAGAGCTTGAAGTCTCATTTATAAAACTTGTGTATGCAGAAAATGTAGCTTACTGTGCAAACATTGGGATTTATGAAAGAAATCTTCTCTGTACTGGTAATATTTTTATTGCACTATTATACTGTATTGAGTATTACTTGTGTTCTGTTCTGTGTATTGTATTGTATTGATCCCTTTTTTGATACCCACTGCACACCCAACCTGCCTGGAAAGGGGTCTTTCTTTGAACTGCCTTTCCCAAGTTTTCTTCCATTTTTTTCCCTAAAAGGGTTTTTTTTGGAAGTTTTTCCTTGTCTTCTTAGAGATTCAAGGCTGGGGGGCTGTCAAAAGGCAGGGCCTGTCAAAGCCCATTGCAACACTCCTTGTGTGATTTTGGGCTGTACAAAAATAAATTGCATTGTATTGTATTGTAAAACTTGACAGGGAAACTTGCATATACAGTGGAACCTCGGTTCACGAACGTCTTGGTTCACGTACAACTTAGTTCACGACCAAAAAGCTCGCCAAACTTTTGCCTTTTCACAACCACACACTCGGTATACGAACAAGCCAGTCTCCCTTGCCTGCCTGAGCTGAGCTGAGAGAGAGAGAGAGAGAGAGAGAGCGAGTGAGCCACGTGCATGCTGGGGAGGGGGAGGAGGAGATTGCTGCACGTGTTTGCCTGCCTGTCTGCAGGCTGTAGTGCAAGCGCACCATCCCCCCGCCACAGGCAGGCTGAGAGAGAAAGAGAGAGAGAGAGAAAGCGAGCGAGCCGCGTGGCTGCAAGAGCTCTGTTCATTGTTCTCCTTCCATTGGCTTCTAAGCAAGTGAAGAGTGGTGAGAAGAAAGTTTTGAAGAAAATTGAAATCGAAGTAAAGAAAGAAATTACCAGTTTACTCATTTACCAATCTGAGAACCCTCGTGCAAAGCCAGACTGCCAGTAATGTGGAGGGCAAACACGAAGGGTTGGGTCACAAGGACTTTGTTTTTGGAATGGCTGCATGAGGCTTTCGCTCCCACCAGCTAAACAGTTAAAAACACCAGAAACCCAAGAAATCACAAGAGAGAAAACACCTGAAGGAAAACATCCCTCCATTGCGGAGCCAGACTCTCCCTCCTCTCCACCCAGTTCCTCCTCACTTTATGCTGCACATGGTGCTGACAGGAGGGGTTTGCTACTGAGAGATTAGAGAGAGTGAGCGAGAGAGCGCAGAGAGAGATAGAGAGAGAGAGCGGGCAGCTGACAGGGAAGGGATGGGTGTGTGTGTGTGTGTGTGTGTGTGCGTGTGCGTGTGCGAGCTACAGAGAGAGAGAGAGAGAAAGCGCGATCGAGCAAGCGCAGAGAGAGAGAGAGTGGACAGCTGACAGGGAAAGGATGGGGGGGAGGATAGGGGGTGGGTGGTGTGTGTGTGTGTGTGTGTGTGCACGTGCTACAGAGAGAGAGAGAGAGCACATGAGCCAGCCTGCTCCTGTAGCTGAGGGAGGGGCTTTGGTGGTGTGTGTGCTACAGAGAGAGAGCGTGAGCGAGCCTGCTCGTATAGCTAAGCAGGGAGTCTGGGTGTTCTGTGTCAGTGTTATTCAATGTTTTTACATTAGTTTACTATTACACTGTGCATTCTATGGTGTAATTAACTATATTTGTGCTTAATCTGTACATATATTTACATATTTACATACAGTTTGTAAGGTCTGGAACGGATTAATTGTATCTACATACAATCCTATGGGTGAAACTGCTTCGGTTCACGACCAAAGTTCTGGAACGAATTATGGTCGTGAACCGAGGTTCCACTGTATACATATATAAAACTCTGACCCATGAGTACACAAGATTTTGGGGAAACTGAGGAGTGACGATACCCTTGATCAAGTAGGGAAATGCAGGCAAACCAGCTAACTGATGAATCATGTGTAGTAATTCATATCACAGAGGTGTTATTATAATGTGAGACAAACATATTACACCTCAAAATTGATGAATATGATGCATGGCCTGCATTGTAGTTTCCTTTAAAGAGGGTCAAGTCAAGTCACGATGAAATAGCTCAGGATCCCAGTTGGCAACCCCCCAGGCAGAAACGCAGTCCAGTCCCACCTTCCGGAAATGACCCTCTAACTGCTGCAGCCAGTTGTTATGTAGGCGACTCTTTGGCCTGGTCCAGCTTCTCAGATCCCTAACAATAAGGATCCTGCGAGCTGAATCGTGCCACATGGCCGCAGTGCCGTAATTGACGCTCCCTCACAATGCAGGTAATGTGCCTCATTTGGGACTCCATGAGCATCACAAAGTCAAACCAACGGTACCCAGTCATTCTCCGGAGAGATACAGTAGCAAAGAGTCCAGTCTTCATTTTTAAGGTAACTGGATAGCGTTCATGTCTTGCAACCATATAGCAGCACAGTAAGCACCAGGACTCTAAAGACTTGGATCTTCGTCCTTTTGCAGAGATAGCGGGAGCGCCACACACCCCTTTCCAGTGAACTCATGACCCCCCATGCTGTCCCAATCCATCTACTGACTTCATAGGAAGTGCCACCAGAGACATGAATGTCACTGCCAAGGTAAGTAAACCTCTTGACGAGGTTGACACTCTCTCTGCAGACAGACACACTGCTGATGGCTGTGCCCAAGAGGTCATTAAAGGCCTTGCTCTTTGGTTTTTATCAGGACACTCGCAAGCCCAGACACTCAGACTCCTAACTCAGTCTCTCGAGAGCCCCAATCAGAGCCTCCATTGACTCTGTGAAGATCACAGCATCGTCAGCAAAGTCAAGATCAGTGAATCTTTCTTCACCAACAGATGCCCCACAGCTGCAGAACCCAACGACCTTGCCCAACACCCAGTCAGCAATGAACAGAGTAGGAGCAGAACACACCCCTGACGAACCCCAGAATCAGCTGGGAAAAACAGAGAGGTTCTGTCTCCACTCTGCACAGCACTCACAGTACCAATGTACAGGCCAGTCATAATATCCAGCAACTTCGAGGGGATCCCGTGAACCCTCAGGATGTCCCAAAGGGCAGCTCGATCAACTGAGTTGAATGCTTTGTGAAAATCGACAAAGGCTACAAAGAATCTCTGCCGATATTCACTTTTGTTGTCTATGAGAACCCTCAATGCCAGCATGCAGTCGATGGTAGACTTCTTAAGCATAAAAGCAGACTATTCTGGTCCCTGGTAGGTGAGCAAGTGATCATGGATCCTATTGAGGACGACCCTAGGCACTGAGAGCAGTGTTATGCCCCTGTAGTTGCTGCAATCCAGGCAATCACCCTTCCCTTTCCAGATAGGGACAACAAGTCCCGTTTTGCAGTCATTTGGGATGATGCCAGTCTTCCAAATAGAAGCAAAGATTGCTTGCAATGCCAGGAGGACAGCCTTACCACCAGCCTGTAGATGTTCACCCCTGGATACCACAGATTCCAGCAGCCTTCATTATCCTCAGCTGGTTCACCACCTGTGCAATCTCAGTGAGACTGGGTGGTTCACAGCTAATTGGAGGATCAGCCTCAAGGACTGTAGACCCAGAGATCTCCAATGTCCTAACCGGAGGATCAGCTTTGAACAGCTGCGGAAAGTAGCCAGCCCAGCGGGTCACAACTGCAGTGCAATCCATAAGGACCGTTCCATCACAGATTCAGATGTGAGTAATGGTTCAATTCCTCTATAAGCAGCACATGGGTCGCTAGACCACAGATGGTGTGTCACTTGCTCACAGATTCCTCTAACAAACACCTCTTTATCTGCCCTCAGAGCCCTCGCAGTCATCCTTCTCAATTCCCGGTACAGACCAAAGTTGCCATCAAGCCGTGCCCTGCAACTCCTTGCGATGATATCCAGTGTGCCCTGCGAGATGATACACCTTCTGAGAACACTGGTAACACCAACACAGCCCTCAGCAGCCTTCAGGGTTTTGTTACGGAAGGTCTCCCACATCACATTAGGATTGGCAGTCTAACCCAGATCTGCAAGTTCCTCACACAAACTGTATGCAAACTCTTTAGAAACAGCCTGGTCTTGGTGTCTAGACAAGTCCAGGCTCATTTTCCTAGTATATGGTAACCTACTGGATTTAAGCTGGATCTTCAGAGCAGCAACAACAAGTCTATGATCAGAATTCACAAACTGGTCACTTCTGTAGATCCTGCAGTTTTGCAAGAGCCTCCAGCATCTGCCCACTTGGATGTGATCGATCTCCTTCACCGCACCACCAGTATTGGAGTACTAAGTCCAACGATGCAGCTCATGGTGATGGAACCAGGATCCAGTGATTTGCCAGCCCTGTCAGTGCCAGTGATTGCACTGAAGTCATCCATAACCAGAGGAGTGTTGTCTCGTGGGCACCCATCAACCACCAAGCGAAGTTGCAAATAAAATGTCTCACTCACCATGGTCGGAGCATACACCAAGACAACAGACAAGGCACCCAGGGAGTGCCGTAATCTGAGTCTCAAAATACACTCGTTGAAAGGAGTGACATCGGGCAACATCGGAAGAAGCCGATCCACTACAGCAACAGCTACTCTCCGAGTATGACAGCCATCAGAGCGAACAGATCAATAAAAGTTTTATCCACCTACAGAGATCTGGCCAGTCCCAGGTCTACGTACCTCAGAGACAGCTGCCACTTAAATGCGGAGTTTACTCTTCTCCTACGACAGCAAAGGAAGATGATTAACATGCCAGAGAGACAAGACGTTCCACGCACCTACCCGGATGGGCCACTTCAAATTGGGACCCGAGAGCTGCCATGCAGCGGGTGATGCCTCAGCACCACACCAGTTCTGACCCCTTTGTCTCTCCGATGGTTTCGACTCTTCCGGGGATGGGGCTCCCGAGGGTTTTCCCCCATCCCCTTCATGATGCAAGCAGCCTTCCTATGGGCAGCTGCAGCAGAGCAAAAAGGAGTCCTTTCTGTCATCTCACAGGTGTATGACGTTTTTTACGGTGGCTGGAGTGGCAATCCAGCCACCAACCCCCATGATTTCCCTGCAAGTTGGAGGACCGCTTGCAGGGCCTGATTCAGTTTAACGTCATACTGCGACGTTTAAGAGGGTGAATGCTGCATATTTGCTCTGAATAATTTTTTGGTCAGTTTATAGTTTATAGTCAGTTTATATCATCTATCAGTTGTCACTTCTCAGGGAACGGGCTGATATAGAATTTTCTATCAAATATTTAAAATCAATACATGATGATTTTTACAATTTTTATACAATTACAGTATATGAGCAGTGACCCAAAAATAACGAGAATTTTTTTGTAGAGGTTGGAGTGGCGTTAATTCCAACAGTTGCCTCTAGGTGTGTGTACTAGACTGTCCTCTGCAACATTTGGCCAAGCAGCGGCCTTGAAGTGCTCGAGTGATTGTGAGATACAGTGTGGTGATCAGGTGAGTGGCTTCTGCATCACGACAGTGCTCCTGTCCACACAGCATTGAATGTGTGGCAGTGTGTTACAGAAAACGGGATGACGATGGTCCCCCCTCACTCCCCGGACCTTGCACCCTGCAGTTTTTTCCTTATTCCCAAGAATGAAGAGGGACCTTAAAGGAAAGGAAAGCGTTTTCGGTGGGACAAATGTATTGCGTCTTAGGGAGAGTATTTTGAGGGTGATTAAATTTTGGAAATGTTTTGAGAAATATATGATTTTTATATATTTTTAATATTCGTTATTTTTGGACCTCCCCTCATATACTTAAATCAAGTTGTAACAATGGATTATTAAAAGCATAAGGAAAAAGGACTGAAGATAACTAAAGTGTTAAAGCTTAAAGCCTGAGCACGTGAGGGTTGCCTTTTCTTAAACAGAACCATCAAGGTAATTAATAAAGTTAAAATAAATTAACTGAGTAATAAACCACACCCTTAAAAAGTGAAAACAAACTAGTGAGAAAGCCCAAACACCCCTATTAACAAAGCGATGTTTAGAAAAATGGAAGAATCAACATGCATAAAAAGTTACTGGTGGCTGTAGCTGATTGGCTAAGATGATTGAATTCTCCATATTGAGAGTCAGATGATGTGATGTATTAGATAAGGTCATAGTATTAGAAAAATGTAGAAGGGAATGAACTGTTTTCTTGATTGCTCACTTTATGGATTCAGACATTTGTGCATATCTGTGTGCAAATAAAAAATCAATCCGCATTTTCATTTGGTCCCTGTGAATGACTTCTTTGAAAACAGAGGAAAATTTTTTCTACAATACTGACAGATCAGGAATATCTCATTCAAGCTTCACTTCGTCATACCTGTGGATGAGACACTACATCCAGTTTTCGTATGTTGTGGGGGCACATACTTAAAACATAATGTGCTTATGTCAACATCATAAGGCAATTTACAGCAACGTCTGGTTCTCCTAATTTAATTGGAGCAATTGACTGCAATAAGGGCACCTAGCAAAAATGACGCTGCCTTTGTTACCTGTGAGCAGTGATGTTTGACATTCCATTAATGAAAAAGTCATCTGTAATGCCAAGATGAGACTGGAAAACACCGGGGACCCCAACCTAAATTGTGTGAGCGTTTGTGATGAACTTTACTTTTTTCAAAACGTTAAACGTGATCAACGCCGTTTTCATAAATCATGAAGAAGATGATAACACCAATGCAAAAGACACATTACTACTTTACTGTTATGTAACAAGACCTTAACCTTTGTTCTTCATAACACTTTGTGGCAGATGACCAGGGACCTTGCCCCACCAGGACGCCTAGAGCAGGGAAAGACCAGGGGCCTCATGTATAAACGGTGCGTATGCACAGAAATGTTACGTAAGAATGTTTCCATGTTCAAATCGTAATGTATAAAACTTAAACTTGGCATAAAGCCATGCACTTTTCCACGGTACCTCATACCCTGTCGTACGCAAGTTCTCCGCTCAGTTTTGCAGACTGGCGGCACCCAGCGTCAAAGCAGGGCTACTGTTCTTATGTGGTTACCCTTTCTTTCTTAGACGCACATTCTTGACGCGGCTTTATAAATACACTGAAACTAACTGCTGTCACACATTTACGATTAGGACGCAGTCAAAGAGCCGAAAGGTGAGTAAAACATTGCGAGATAAGGGGTTGTCATGTGGTGCTTACCTAAACTCTCTTTTACCAACAGAAAACAAGAAGAAAAATAATCCCGCAACTTCTGGGTTTCAAAATGGCTGCGATGACGTCACTTCCGGCCAACATTGATGATGTCACTTACGGGCACCAACAAACCACCTCACTTCCGGCTCCTCAGAATGACATTGTTTCCGGTTCCTGCTGCAACGTCACCATTTGCCAACCATTTCCTGTCACCTGTTTTGCTGTGCTATATAAACCACCATTTTGTTACAGTAAAATTGTTCATTGTACTTTCAGGACTTTGAATCATTGCATTTTTTCATTATTGTCTGTACGACAATATACGGGGACGGTCCACAAACCTTTATTTTGGTATTAGTGACGTTCTTTCAACCACACTGCATATTGTTTATTAGTGTAACGCATCTGATTGTAATTAACCTGTAACAATATAATGGTCCAGGGAATAGCCATAGTATTCCAAATACCATAACTGCTTTAGCATTGTTGCTCTCACTGCACCTTCTTCTTCTGCTTTCAGCTCCTCCCGTTAGGAGTTTCCACAGCAGATCATATTTTTCCATATTACTCTCACTGCACCACTCAGAGTATTTATATCACTGTATCTGAGTGTGAATCACAGCAGCTGATCAGAAAGAAGAATTATCGGGATACAGCATCAAGCACACTCTGCCTTAGCCAAGGCAAAAGGCTTCAGAGTCTTTCCTGTACGGACCTCGCAGTTCAGAAACAGTTTCATCCCAAGAACTTTAAACATAATCAATCAGTCCATCAAGTGCTCCTTGTAGAACTGTTTGTACTTATAAGTACAATTACCTCACTGTAAACTTGCACTTCAGTTATAATATTGCACAACCTGTGCCAATTTATAAAGCGCGTATTTACATATGATGACGATATTTTTTAGATGAAATGCAGCAAAATATGTTGATTATATTATACAGATAAAACTAACTTCATTTAAATAATCTGTATTGTTAATAATTAAACATGTGAGGACACGGTGCCGCAGCGCTAGCTAGTTCACAGATTGATCCTGATTGATTGCTGTATGCTGGAAGGATAGATGGAATAATTAAACACGTACTATGAAGATATTTCAATGTTCCTTAAAAGTTTTGAAGAATTGTCGTTGTAAGCTTACAGATGGCTTAACGTCTGTTACAGAGCTGATTGTGTGGCGAAAGAAAAGCAAGGACAGAAATTGGGGGTTAGTACGTTTGAAAGAGACAGTACCGCCACCGTGTTCCCATGTTTAATAACATGCTTTCATTCCTATTGTCATGAAAATGATATCACATATGCATGTCAGTATTTTAATTATTCAGACAGCTGTAATATCGCGAATGTAATGGATTCTGTGTCCTGTCGGAGGAAGAAAAAGCCGGTTTAAGAACCATGTAGTGATTCACACACATAGAGCACAAAGAAGATCAAATACAAAACAAAGCATTTAACGTGTTACCTTAGTTACGATGGGATTTGAGAAACTAGTAAATTAAACGATTTTAAGATGAAGTTTATGATGTTCTACTTTAATGACAAAATAAACTACAGTATGTGATTAAAGTGGAAATTTCGAGATTAAAGTTGACATTTCCTGCTTTTTTCCCACTGTGTGCCTATTTCTTGTTTCTCTGTACCCTAATAAGCTTTCATATGACACTCAGACGTTGGGCTACGACTCGCCTTTTCATGGAGACTTGGATATGTGAACTTGAGCTTTTGAGTTTCGATCAACTTCGTTTTGTTGATTATAACACTGTTTAAACCAACAAATAGTATGTTTTTCCTTTGCCTCTGCTTCGTATTCACTGAAATTCTTATATTTTCCCCCGTGCTTTTCCCATCGTCTTTTCACAGAAGGCTGAGCTTAAGGGCGATTTATATTGATTTGCATATTCATAGAGGCGTAATTCTGGGAGGAGTTGGGGCGGGACAGCAGGCGCGGGCACGAGTGTTACTTTTCACGCTGACTGGGATTTATGTAGCGGAAGAACATGGAAGTTGGAGTACGCACAGATTCCTGCATCTGGATTTTTCTGTGCGTAAGCACATTTCGAATTTTGTGCTTACGTCATGTTAGAGTGCGAATTCTACGCACTGCGTTATGCATGAGGCCCCAGGAGAGGGGCAATATCTCCCCAGGGCGCAAGAGAGCAACCCCCTTGGTTTGCATCAGGGGCCATGGATACAGAGCTGGGAAGCACAACCCTGTGGGGGTCTGTGACCACCACCAGGGAGGGCCTGGATGGTTACCAAGCCCTGGAGGACAGCACTTTCACCACACCAGGAAGTGCTGCCGATCCAGGAACTGTGTACGCCGTGTGCAAGGTCAGCCATCACAGAGCACCTGGAGCATATCCGGGGTGTTATACAAAGGGCCGCCTCACTCCATTTGGAGAGTTGGAATCGGGAGGAGAAAGACGGAGCTTGCGATAGAGGAGTGGAGGCGGCCAAAGAGAGGAAAGGACTGAGTAGTTGTGTGGATTAGGGGGGACTGGACTGCGCAGTATAAACTGTAAATATTGTAAATAAACCATGTGTTGTGGACATCTGGTGTCACGTCTGTCTGTGGCTGGGCTATCTTTTACACACTTATAAAACATCAGTAGACAGGCTATCCAACTATGGACTGTGAAGTGTATTGACATGCTGGTAAAATTAGTTGTTAATATGAAGGATTCAAATGTCTTATACTAAATATGCAATATCGAGAGAAATGATAAACCGCGGACGACTCCAAAGGGACACTTTGTTAGAAGTCACACTGCAGACATGAATAAACACTTTACTGATGCTTTGTAATTGTTATGAAGACCCAAAATGTGTTTGTTAAAGTCTTGATACATAAGAGTAAATGATACAAAACATCAGTGCAGTACCTAAACTAAAGTGTTACCACGAAGATTAACATGTCTGAAAGAAAAAAACGGATTGTTTTTGACTGGGCATGATTCGGGGGGCAGAACTTAGCCACACGCTACTCTTTATGAAGGACGCCAGGAATCTTTATTGACCACAGAGAGTCAGGATGGGATGTGGGTTTTATGTCTCATCCAAAGGATGGCACCTTTTTAACTGAACTGGGGCATTGGGATCTTCACATACACAGACCAGAGGGGGTAAGCGCCCCCTGCTGGCCACTCCAACACGTTGTAAGGCAGCAACCCAAGCTTTTTTTTTTTTTACCTAGAATGTAAGAGCAAGTGAATCGAGGAAAGACTAAATGTGTAGTAATGGTGTCTCCCATGGCCAAAACTACGGGGAGATTGTAAATAGTTCTTTTAGTGTTCCTTTGAATGTTTGCTTAAAAGAAAACAAGAATAAATCGCTTTGAGTGCTGCACAGCCAAACCATCCATGCAGTTTTATTTCTCCTACCAGGAAAAGGGATTTTACAATACAAATAAAACAGACTAAGCAAAAGGAGCTATATTTTTCACCTAAATTTGTGACGGCTCATATTTCATGAGTGTAATAGACAGCAGCAGCGGGCTTTAATATTTACTGTAACTGCTGGTGAAAGCACATTTTCAGCCTTGGTCATCCTTCTTCATTCCGTCCCGCAGAAATAAGTGATGAACGTGATGCTGAACGCAGGGTGGTCTGGCTGTAAAAAAAAAAAAAGCAACTTTACAAAGCATTGCAGCCCAACGGAGTCAAATCTGGAGGAGCACTCGGTGCTTCATCACACTGAGCGGCCATGTCTACCAAGATTTAAATCCAAACTACTTAAAGAGGAAAGTCAAACTCAGTGGTGACATCTGGCATAGAATGGGAGACAGCTGCCGTCATATTCAATATACGGAGACAACATTAAATGTTAGGCATTGTATTTGAAGCAATAAAGATTAAGCCAAATTGTTTTATGTAATTTTTTTTTTTTTCTTTAAACATACCACGTTAAATTTTTAAAGCGTCTCTGGAACCCTGCACTATGCTACATGGCAATTCAAAGAAAATGAAGCCCTAAATACGGAGGCTGTTGTTGCTGAGCTGTTTCCATGTTCCTACAAAATGTATTTTGCAGGCTTTAATTTCTAGATAGAGGTTAGAAAAATTGAACTCCACAGCAGCTTGGCTGTCTGGCTGCATTTTTATCTCTTTGGCAGAACCCATACAATGATATGCTTGAATGCCTCTCGGAGATTGCTTGCCAACACTTATGTGTAACAGATTCCACTCCAAAACAGAAGTGTCTTCCCCGAGAATGTTGCATTTTGTTTCTTATGGTCTGAATATTTATTTCTGTCTTTATTCATTTTTTCACGTATTTGTTCATTTCCTACATATTGTGGACTCTAGGGGCGCCAGAGAGTCCAGAACACCAGACACAGAGTCAATTCCAAGTTAAATCAGAAATCATTTTATTGTATACTGGTTGTCCTCCATAGTAGTGAAGCAGGACAAGTTTTAAAAATCAATAAACAAACAGGTATCACTAGCTAAGCAAAGGCAAGGTAAGCTCCAAAAAGTGGACAAAGGTAGACTGATTTGAACGGAGGCCAGCGAGTGAGAGAGAAGGGCCCTGGCTGGCTCCCCACTCCTGATGTCATGCTTCCCGCGCCCCTTGCCCCATAGCCTCTCTCTCGGATTAGCATGAATACCCTGGTCCTGCAAGCAAACTATGACACTTAGTGCGATGAGAGAAGTCGCAAAATCAACCGGAATGTTTAAGCAAATTATAGAAAAAAAACCAACCTAAATCCATTAAGTAGTTCTCTCATTCGCTAGCTAAGTAAAAGCAGGGTACTCTCCGAGGCTGGCACGTGAGTGAGGAGGGCCCCGCCCAGCTCCCCACTACTGACATCACACTTCCCCCTCCCCTCGGCCCACAGCCTCTGTCTCAGAAAAAACCCGAATAAATCGCTCCTGCAAGTGAACTATGATACAGGCAAATTATAGAACAAAAGCCGATCTAAATCCGTTAAATAGTTTTCTCTTTCGCTAGCTAAGTGGAGCTAAGGTGCACGCCCTGAGGCTGGCGCATGAGTGAGGAGGGCCCTGCCCGGCTCTCCACTCCTGACGTTACGCTACCCCACCCTTTGGCCTGCAGACTCTCTTTTGGATTAGTGCAATAATATGCTACTCGAATAGAGCGAATAAATCACTCCTGCAAGTGAAGTTATGATATTTAGCACGATGACAGAAGTAACAAAATCAATCGGAATGTTCAAGCAAATAATAGAAAAAAAAGCGATCTAAATCCGTTAAGTAGTTCTCTCATGAACAGCGGACAGACAGACAGACAGACATTGGATTTTATATATATACATCTATCCACCCATTGTCTAACCCGCTGAATCTGAACACAGGGTCACGGGGGTCTGCTGGAGCCAATCCCAGCCAACACAGGTCACAAGGCAGGAACCAATCCCGGGCAGGGTGCCAACCCACCGCAGGACACACACAAACACACCCACACACCAAGCACACACTAGGGCCAATTTAGAATCGCCAATCCACCTAACCTGCATGTCTTTGGATTGTGGGAGGAAACCAGAGCACCCGGAGGAAACCCACGCAGACACGGGGAGAACATGCAAACTCCACACAGGGAGGACCCGGGAAGCGAACCCAGGCCTCCTAACTGCGAGGCACCTGCTACTACAAAAGGTACCATCACATCTGCCAAGGCAACTCATATTAAATGAATCATGGGTTGACTCAGTCCACCGAGCCATGACCTTTGTCAGTCGCATCTTGGCATTACATAAGACTTGTGCATTAATGGAAAGTCACTGCTGCATTCTCACTAGGTGCCCTTATTGCAATATGGCTGCTGTAATTTGCTTTAATTATGTTAGTTGAACCGGACACTCCTGAAAATTGCCTGCTTATTTTGACAAAAGCATGTTATGTTATACTTACAGGGAGATTCACTCGAAAGAGGCCCCAAATTTTCTGTTGTAACTCCCGTTAAGATGAAGCTATCTGAACCCATAAAATACGTTCTATACCTGTGTATGTGTAATTGATTACATTACTTGCGATTCTGGAAGTGGTTTCCGTTTTCTGCCTGACACATTTTGACGCTCCATGTTACTCAACATATCAGCAAGCGTCTCTCTGGGGGTAATAGCAGCAATTTCACATTGGATGTTTTCCTTCAAATCTTCCACAGTTGTGAGGCTTGTTCTGATAGACTTTTCCTTTGAGTAGACCCTAAAGGAAGATGTCTAGTGGTGTCAGATCCAGCGAACATGGTGGCCAAAGACCCTTTGAAATGACCCTGTTGCCAAAGAAGGACTCAATTTCTGTCATGGTCCTTGCCGACGTGTGACACGTTGCTCCATCTTGCTGTAAGAAACCTTCTGTTAACTCACGATCATCCAGTTGATTCTGACATCGCTTAAACGAATTGATGACCCAATAGGTTTGCACCATAAATATGTGCTCCTCAATACTGTTCACCACCATCCTGATGAGAAGTCGAGTGACTGAGTGAAGGGGTACCGGCGGTATGCACCCAGAAGTTTCAAACGGAGGTTAAATGTCGCAACGGTTGTCTGGTACCCACCTCATCACTCCGATACAGGGGCATCCCTCCTTGTTCGAAACTCCACGTACTTAAGAGCACATTACAGGTTGTTTCGTTCAGATTGCTTCATCCTAGTGAGAGTTATTACAAAATATTCGGGGCCTCTTTCGAGTGAATCTCCCTGAATGTGTGCTCACAGCGTATGAAAATGTGATGAAGTGCCTTGAAAGTCAATTAATGGCTTCAAGCACAGTGGGTATGATGTAGTGAAGCTTGAGTGAGATATTCCAGACCTGTCAGCCTGTTCCCTGATAAATGACAACAAGTGGGCAATATAAACTGATGATAAAGCAGAAAGGTTCTTTAGTTCTACTATGCAGCATTGACCCTCTTAAAAGGGAACTAAAATACAGTCTGTGCATCACATTCATCGGCGTTAATGTTTGTCACGTCAATGCAATTTCTAATAATGGCTCCATGACATGACCTATTATACGCTTGGCTTGTTATTTAGCTGGTTTGGCTGTACTTCCCTACTTGATCAAGGATGTTGTCATTTCCCACTTTCCTCGTGCACACACGGTTCAGAGTTGTTGCAAATATATTTAAGTTCTGTCATCAAGTTTTCTTTTAAGGATTCCTTACCTTTGCACAGAAAGTTGTGTTTCAAGTCTAAATTTTGTGTATACACAAGTTTTAAAAATCTGACCCTTGGACCTGAGTGCTACATCGGTGGGGTTGCTCTCTGACACCCTTCATGTGGATTAAGTCTAAGAGTAGTCGTTGGGTAAGCCAGAGTTGCTGAATGCAGTTGCAGATCTCTTTGCCAGACCACATGGATTTATGCAATTGTAAATTGCAGCACTTGTCAAATTATGGGACTTCAGGATGAGATTTCCGGACAGTCATGCTCGCCTTGTTTTCTAACAGCCAATAACGTGCTGTCTAACTGAGCATTTTTTTCAATTTGTTTGTGGTACGTAAAACATGACACATCAGACAGACAATCTTTCTCTTCTGTCTGTGAGGTCCAAAACAACTGTGTTCCGTATTCCCCGTCATTGCATTAAATGAACTGTAACTTACTTTCCAATACAACTCGGAGTCTTGCCACGTGCAAAAGTTCACTGACGACACTGCTATCGTGGGCTGCATCAGGAGTAGGCAGGAGGAGTAGTATAGGAACCTAATCAAGGACAACCACCTACAACTGAACACCAGCAAAACCAAGGAGCTGGTGGTGGATTTTAGGAGGCCCAGGCCCCTCATGGACCCAGTGATCATCAGAGGTGTGCAGAGGGTACAGACCTATAAATACCTGGGAGTGCAGATGGATGATAAATTAGACTGGTCTGCCAATACTGATGCTCTGGGCAAGAGAGGACAGAGCCGACTATACTTCCTTAGAAGGCTGGCGTCCTTCAACATCTGTAATAAGATGCTACAGATGTTCTATCAGACGGTTGTGGTGAGCGCCCTCTTCTACGCGGTGGTGTGCTGGGGAGGCAGCATGAAGAAGAAAGTCGCCTCATGCCTGAACAAACTGGTGAGGAAGGCAGGCTCTATTGTAGGCAAGGAGCTGGACAGTTTGACATCCGTGGCAGAGCAACGGGCGCTGAGCAGACTCAACAACAACAACATTTATTTATATAGCACATTTTCATACAAACAATAGCTCAAAGTGCTTTACATATTAAAGAATAGAAAAATGAAAGACACAATTATAAAACAATATGTCCTGTCAATAATGGAAAATCCACTGCATCCACTGAACAAGATCATCTCCAGACAGAGGAGCAGCTTCAGTGACAGACTGCTGTCACCTTCCTGCTCCACTGACAGACTAAGGAGACCCCACACTATGCGACTCTTCAATTCCACCTAAACCTTAATATTATACAAAATTATTGTCTGTCTGTTATACTTTCATTTTTATCACTCTTTAATTTAATGTTGTTCTTTATCAGTATGCTGCTGCTGGAGTATGTGAATTTCCCCTTGGGATTAATAAAGTATCTATCTATCTATCTATCTATCTATCTATCTATCTATCTATCTATCTATCTATCTATCTATCTATCTATCTATCTATCTATCTATCTATCTAGTTTTCCCTCACTGTTCCCTAGTTTCCTACTTCATGCAGCTAAAAATCAAACCTACAGCATGATGGTGCCACCACATACTTCATTCTTGGAGTGGGATAGATAGATAGATAGATAGATAGATAGATAGATAGATAGATAGATAGATAGATAGATAGATAGATAGATAGATAGATAGATAGATAGATAGATAGATAGATAGATACTTTATTAATCCCAAGGGGAATGCACAAACGATGAGCTCTGCCTGGTTTCCTCAAGAGACATAACACTAATCTTGGTTTCATCTAACCAGAGAATCTTGTTCCTCACAGTCTGAGAGTCCTTTAAGTGCCTTATAAAGTTCAAGTAGTCTTCCTTGTGAGGATTCTGTCTGGCCATTCTGTCATTAGGCCCAGATTGGTGGAGAATGGTAGTGATGGTCGTCCAACATGAAGTTTCTCCCATCTCCACGCTGGTTCTCTGGAGCTCAGCCAGAAGGATCAACGGGTTGTAAAAATAATACACCTTGACACGTAAAAAGGTTTGGGGCAGCCACCCGTATACTTGAATAACAGCTGCAAAAGTAAAAAATTGGATGCACAGTAGTGTACAGATTGAGTCCAGAACAGAACTGATTCACGGAAGGAAGTTGACTGGGTTTTAAGGCAGGTCAGGGAAAGTGATGTCAATGGACCTGGCAGAATTTCCCATGTTTGGTCTTTAGGGATTAAAGAGAAATGGTTATTCCACCCTGTCACCCCCTGGCCCCGCATGGAGTTACCTTCTTTTGGTCCTGCTAGCTGCCTCCCATGCCATGATTGCTCAGTTTGGCCAGGTGGCCAGCTGTAAGAAGAGTTTTGGTTGATCCAAGTTTCTTCCATTTATGAATTACTGCGGCAACTATGCCGTCTGGAATTTTCAGTGGACCAGATCGTTTTTTTTCTTTTGTAGCCTTTTCCCAAATCTGTGCTTTTGCACAATCCTTTCTCTAAAGCTGTGCAGGCAATTCCTTCCACCTTGTGGTTTTTAAAATTTTTTCCGCTGTGGGACATTCTATAGATTGCTGTGGGTCCTTTCCTAAACATGTCCAGTCAACTGAATTGACGACAGATGGACTCCTAGCAAGGTGTAGAAACATCTCAATGATGGTCAATTGAATGGCATGCACTTGAGCTAAAGCAATAGCAAAGCAATATCTTATTTCCAATCATTATTTTTAAAATGTTACAAAAATGTCTAAAATCCTGTTTTAGCTTTGTCATTCCGGAATGTCACTTGATCAAATGGATTTAAGTAATTTTAGCATGACCTAACAACATGTGTAAAAAGCCAAGAGGTCTAAAGACTTTCTGAAATCCCCTTCAAGTGCCAATGCAATTGAGTTAGCTGCTCATCTGCTGGCTTGTTTGGTGACTCGTTATTGTCTGGGTGTCACTTAAGAACACAAGTGACCACTGTTGAGTGCAGTCAATTAAAATTAAGACAAAAAAGGTACATTGCATTAGCAGCAGCGATTGGTAGTTAATTAAGAAAGTTGCCGGAACTAAAACCTGTAGTCACGATGACACTCCATTATCTGTGTTTGACCCGCCTGCCCTAAAAAAAGCAGAATCTCTTTGAGCTGCTCTCATGTACAAAGACACTTACGTTGGGCCACCTCCTTCACCACCATCAGTGGGGTCATCTACAGCAATATACTTCAACATACCTCAAGAGCTCATTTGAGAATCCGGACGAATGTGCTGTCTTCTATTCTCCACTATTACAAAATCACTGCCACTCTCCTCTCCCACCCACGTGGCTAATGTGCACTTCCTTATTCAACTGTTCTTCACTCCGCACTCTTGACACCCACACATGAAGCTGCACTTGGCCTGAGAGAGCTTGAAACTACATAAAACTGGAAAGAACTTTTGATTGTTTTATAGTCTATAACTTTGCATTTTCTTTTGAATATACAAGTAAGATAAATGTCTGTGATGCCTAGAGCAAATGTTTCAGCTAATTTAGATCAAGATGAACAGATTTTTCTTTTCATTTTAGATTCTCTTTCTCCATAAGGTATGAATACTGAGACCTTACACAGACAGCGAGCACATCATGGCCATCCCGTTCTGCCTTCACTGGCTCCCTGTGTCTTACAGGATAGAGTGTAAAAGTCTGTTAATAAAGTATAAAGCTTACTATAAAGCTTGAATGATTTATTTATCTTCGGTTATATTCTTGAATAAAAGTGCATTCATTTTACAGTACTACAGTACTATTTCCGAGAGGGGTCACTAGCTCCCTAGTTGGAATAAGTTCTTTTTAATTGCGGCGTTTTAAGTAACCCAAAACTATATAGATATAATGTAAAAAGTCGATATCCTTCCCATAGTGATATGATGGTAAGAAATCACATAAGAGAAAATAACTTAGCTTTCTTTAATGACGATTTACGTGGCATTACAAACGAAGAAAGCCATAGCAAGACAATTATCGAAGTGGGATCTCAGTGTATACAGTCAGCCATTTTTCGTCGCTGCTCTGGAAGGGTTTTCAGGACAGATGATGATATCACCCATCCGTCCGTCGACTTCGAGGTTAATTTGGCTGCTGTCCAAGTCTTTTATACTGTCTTCTCCACATGCAGGCCCTTACTTAGGTTCCAAACAAGGCAAGGAGTGGATTCAGTTTCATCTCTAACATACAGAAATAGTACAATGTCCATTTTCGTAGTTGTACCTTCTCTCTTCAAATGCTTGCCTAGTAGTTCTAAATGCTGACAGCCCCTGTGTGCTAATTTTGTAAATTATAATGTTATTTATAAAATAATTCTTGTACAGAGCACAGTGACATTAAACTTATATTCTTATTACAAGTACCTTTTGTGAAAATGTTTATTTTTCCTGTCATTAGGGAGTGCAGCTGGATGATAAATTGGACTGGACTGCCAACACTGATGCTCTGTGCAAGAGAGGACAGAGCCGACTATACTTACTTAGAAGGCTGCCGTCCTTCAACATCTGCAATAAGATGCCGCAGATGTTCTATCAGATGGTTGTGGCGAGCGCCCTCTTCTATGCGGTGGTGTGCTGGGGAGGCAGCATAAAGAAGAGGGACGCCTCACACCTGGACAAACTGGTGAGGAAGGCAGGCTCTATTGTAGGCACGGAGCTGGACAGTTTGACATCCGTGGAAGAGCGACGGGCACTGATCATCAATCATGGAGAATCCACTGCATCCACTGAACAGGATCATCTCCAGACAGAGGAGCAGCTTCAGTGACAGACTGCTGTCACCGTCCTGCTCCACTGACAGACTGAGGACACCCCACACTATGCGACTCTTCAATTCCACCCGGGGGGTAAACCTTAATATTATACAAAAATTATTGTCTGTCTGTTATACTTTCATTGTTATTACTCTTTAATTTAATATTGTTCTTTATCAGTATGCTGCTGGAGTATGTGAATTTCCCCTTGGGATTAATAAAGTATCTATCTATCTATCTATCTATCTATCTATCTATCTAGTTTTCCCTCACTGTTCCCTAGTTTCCCACTTCCTGCAGCTGAAAATCAAACCTACAGCATGATGGTGCCACCACATGCTTCATTCTTGGAATGGCATAGATAGATAGATAGATAGATAGATAGATAGATAGATAGATAGATAGATAGATAGATAGATAGATAGATAGATAGATAGATAGATACTTTATTAATCCCAAGGGGAATTCATATAATCCAGCATGGATGTTGGTTGGTGTCCTGGGGGGATCTCCTCTCAGACCTGGATCAGGGCAGCAGTAGACTGGTGCTACTTGGTGGTGTCGGATGCACTGATACATAACCTCACAGGTGTTCTCAATTGGACTCAGGTTCCAGGAATATGCAGGCCAGTCAATGGCATCAATGCCTTCATCATCCAGGATCTCCCTACGCGCAAAGCTGGGCATTGTCCTGCACCAGTAGGAGCCCAGGGCCCACTGCACCAGTGTAAGATGTGGCTCACCAGGCTGGCACCACCAGTTTAACCCGACACAAACATGCGTGGGACACAAGTGCAAGGCATGCACTGATTATTATTTTCTTTTTCCCTTGTGGGAAATGCCTTCCCAGTTCTCCACAAGTATAACACAGTCACAGCACAATACAACAAGTCTCTTCCTTCTCTTTATCTTTTCACTACTCTGGTGAAGCTTCATCCTCCTCCTCCCGACTCTGGCCCCCGAGTAGCGGCTGCTGGCTTCTTTTACAAGACACCCGGAAGTGCTCCAGGTGTTTGGTTACTCATTTCCAGTAGCACTTCTGGGTGGAGTGGAAGAACTGCCCATAAAGGTCAGAAACTCCTGCTGCAGCACCCCCTGGTGGCACCTGTGGATCCCCACAGGACAGCACCAAACTCCAACTCCCATGAAGCAGTCAGAGGAACCGCTGCAACCCAGTAGGGTTGCCATCTAGCGTCCCGGGGGAAGTGACGCTGTGGCCACGCTTGCTACCCTGGTCCTCCCAGCGTGGAGGCATCCCAGCCGGCCAAGAGCCCCAGCCGCACGCTACAATGGTCTGACAATGGTTCTGAGGATTTCATCTCGGTACCTAACAGCAGTCAGGGTTTTGTTAACTAGTATGTGGAGATCTTTGCAACCCTTCAAGGATATGCCTCCCACTGCCAAAGCAGTCATGCTGGATGATGTTGCGGGCTATATAATGTTCACAATGGCGTCTCTCGATTCTTTCACTCCTGTCACATGTGCTCAGTGTGAATCTGCTCTCATCTTTGAAGAGAATGGGGTGCCAATCGTGGTATTCTCAGGTGAATGCCAATCAAGCTGCATGGTGATGAGCTGTCCCACTAGAGGACGTTGGGCACTCATGGAGTCTGTTTCTGACATTTTGGTCAAACACATGCACACCAGTAGCCAGCTCGAGGTCATTTTGTAGGCTCTGGCAGTGCTCCTCCTGTTCCACCTCACACAAAGGAGCAGATACCAGTTCTGCTGCTGGGTTGATGCCATTCTACAGCCCTGTGACGGCCCATCTCCTGGTGTCTCCTCCATGCTCTTGAGACTGTGCTGGGAGACACAGCAAACCCTCTTGTGATGGCACATACAATATGGATGTGTCACCCTAGAGGAAGTGAGCTACCTGTTCAACCTGAATTGGCTGTAGATACCATCTCAAGCTACCAGTAATGACAAGGACACAGGCAAAACACAAAACTAGAGAACAATCATTCGGGAAGAATGAGGAGAGAGCAACTGTCTGTGGCCACCATTCCCTTTTTGTGGGTCGTCTTGTTGCCTTTCCAGGTCACCTGTTGTCACTTTCATTTGCACCGAACCAGGTGACGTTTGTTCACAATTGCTTATGCTTCCTAACTGGACAGAATGACATCCCAGAAGTTTAATTGAGTTGGTGTTAGTCTGGGATGATTAAGTGTTCCCTTAATTTTTTTTGAAAAGTGTACATTTCTTTACATTAATTACGAGTTTCTTACTTATCACATATGCAAAGACCTACGCTGTAGTGTCTGGGTAAAAAATGGTCCAGCATTCAACGTGTTAAAGAAGGTGAGAATAATAAAGAAAAACTACAATAAATAATGTTCATGTAAATACTACCTTTTTAATATGTAACCACAGCATTTCCAATTATAACATACAGTAGACTTCTTTAAATATTTAGTAATTCTCTTGAACAAAACACTGGCACAATGGCCCAGCTCCTTTTTAAAAATCAAAGGATTTCCAATGCCTACCTGAGGACAAACGTAGTAAATGACAAAGCTTTAAAGTGAATCTTCCCGAGTGTTCTCTCTCATTTCTTTGTGTACGACTTGCTTTGTGTGAGGGATGGCTTAATTATCTGCTGAAATACTACAGGCATCAACAGTCAGAATCTTGTCATATGTGAAGGAGATTTTTGACAGGAAACAATATTGTGTGATTTCATCATATTTTGATGGATGACTGTGTATATTTAGCAGAACAGAGAAACATACGCTCCTTTTCTCAAGGCCAAAGTAAACAGAGCATAAATATTTGATGCCTTTTAATGAGAAGCCATTCCTTACAAAATTAACAACTGAAATCTTAATAATTACAGATTGATCTATGTGACTCTATTAATATGATCATCATGTAGTTTTCCCACAGAACATATCTTCGAAGCCAGTCCACGTCAGCCTAATTTAATTAACATAACGCCAATTTCAATAATATTAGAAAAGGGATAAAAATGTCCAGATGAAAAATGGATTAACAATTCAGTTCAATAAACTGGACAGGCAGCACAGTGGGCAGCCCTTGGATCACAGATGGAGATCTGTATTGATGAGGTTTGCACGTTTCCCTTCATGTTCGTAGTGTTTGGGCTTTGTGAAAATGTGGCAGATAGATAGATAGATAGATGTGAAAGGCAATATATACTAGATAGATAGATAGATAGATAGATAGATAGATAGATAGATAGATAGATAGATGTGAAAGGCACTATAAGATAGATAGATAGATAGATAGATAGATAGATAGATAGATAGATAGATAGATAGATAGATAGATAGATGTGAAAGGCAATATATACTAGATAGATAGATAGATAGATAGATAGATAGATAGATGTGAAAGGCACTATAAGATAGATAGATAGATAGATAGATGTGAAAGGCAATATATACTAGATAGATAGATAGATAGATAGATAGATAGATAGATAGATAGATAGTTAGATAGATAGATAGATAGATAGATGTGAAAGGCAATATATACTAGATAGATAGATAGATAGATAGATAGATAGATAGATAGATAGATAGATAGATAGATAGATAGATAGATAGATAGATAGATAGATAGATAGATAGATAGATAGATAGATTGTGTCACACACGTGTGAATAGGAGGCAGCTGAAGGACTTAGAGATAATTGGTAATACATGTGCCCAGGGGGTGGCGGGTGCACTAACGCTCTTTTTAAGTTCCCTGCAGACCTTTCCCGGGAAATTACACAAGCAGCTACCGCCTCAACTCGGGGCACCCCACTTCCAGTCCCGGCTCCGAGGACGACATCACTTCCATTACTGGCCCCGAGAACAACACCACTTCCAACAGACTTCCTATAAAGCCTCACACCTTTTCACTGGAATTCAGTTCTGTTTTGGACTCGGTCTTGTAAACTTGAATAACACTAAAAAAGCATTTAGTTTTTGGAGCCAGGATACTGAATTATATGGGTGGCTGCCCCAAACCTTGCCTTGTCTCTTGTCGTTTCTTATTACAATAGATAGATAAATAGATATGAAAGGCACTAGACAGATAGATAGATAGATAGATAGATAGATAGATAGATAGATAGATAGATAGATAGATAGATAGATAGATAGATTTATTTTTTCCTTTACGTTACGTTTACGTGCTTGACATTGTTGATTTGATTTGTGCGATGACTTTGAACATTAAACGACTTGCAGTGATTTTATTCTCCCAAAATTTGCCTCTACAAATATCTTTAACTCCTTTCTAGCTCTTCTAGAGGGGGGAGATGTTGGGTCTCTGAGCCATCAGGAGGAAAGAATGGGAAATTGGATTGTTATTGAAGAAGATGCACCCTGAGGTTCAAAAGAGCACAGGTAGATGAAAGCTGGCACCACTTCAAAATATAGTGAAGCTATAATAAGCTCCATGGGGGGAATGTGAGAGCATAATTTAGAGGTAATGTAATTTAGATAGATAGATACTGTTGGCCGAAGAAGAAGAAGAAATGGGTGTAACAGAACAAGATGCAGAGGACAATTTGATCTGCTGTGGCAAACCCTAATGGGAACAACTGAAAGAAGAAGAAGTATGATGGACACAGTTTGCTGGTCATGTTTTGCCTCATTTTGTATCTCATTATTGTTTGGTTGCTAATGAAGGAAAAACAAAAAATTAAGGGGTCTGAGTCTTCAAGAGCAAGTCAATCAAAATGGATTCAAAATAAATTAATTAGGAATAAAAACAGGTGACTAATTAACAAAAGGGTTAGAATGAAAACCTGCAGCCACTGGGGCCCTCCAAGACTGGAGTTGGGAACCCCTGATCTACTGTAATATCTGGGTTAACCTGAATTACTATTGTTTGTAAAACTTTAGGTTATATACCTCTAGAAAGCAATATGACTATGGCTAATACAGAGATTCATTGACTTACGACCACATTTGGTTTGAACAGATCGGTTGTAAGTTGATCTGGAAATAGGACGGAGCAGTATATGTATTCAAACCTGATTGTATGTACAGTATAGTATTGTATAATAAGTCTCTTAATAAGTCATATTTTTTGCTTTATACCCTTCTTATCATCATTCTTAGTACAGTGGAACCTCGGTTCACGAACGTCTCGGTACACATACAACTCGGTTTATGACCAAACAGTTCGCCAAACTTTTGACACGGTTCACGACCACACTCTCGGTATACGAACAAGCCAGTTTCCCTTTCGGTTTGTACGTGCCGATGATTTCCGCACGTGTTGCTTTGTTCTCGGTCAGACGTGCCTGCCTGCCTGCCTGCCTGCGCGTGTGTGCCTGCCTGCACATGAGAGAGAGAGAAAGAGAGAGAGAGAGAGCGTGCGTGCTGCTGAGAGAGAGAGGAGCGAGCGCGTGCTGCTGAGAGAGAGAGGAGCGAGCGCGTGCTACTGAGAGAGAGAGAGCGAGGGAGCGCGTGCTACTGAGAGAGAGGGAGAGGGTGCGTGCTGCTGAGAGAGAGGGGGAGGGTGCGTGCTGCTGAGAGAGAGAGAGCGAGCGCGTGCTACTGAGAGAGAGAGTGAGCGAGCGCGTGCTACTGAGAGAGAGTGAGCGAGCGCGTGCTACTGAGAGAGCGCGAGCGAGCCTGCTCGAGCAGCTGAGCAGGGAGCCTGGGTGTTTTGTGTCAGTGTTATTCAATGTTTTTACATTAGTTTACTATTACACTGTGCATTCTATGGTGTAATTAACTATATTTGTGCTTAATCTTTAAAAAAAATATATTTACATACAGTTCGTATGGTCTGGAATGGATTAATTGTATTTACATACAATCCTATGGGGGAAATTGCTTCGGTTCACGACCAACTCGGTTTACGACCAGAGTTTTGGAACGAATTATGGTTGTGAACCGAGGTTCCACTGTACATTGTGTAGATTTTCTATCTATTTTTTTGTAAATTATTTTTTTATTGTATTATTTTGTTCCGTTATTACAGCTGCTTGCGTGGGTGCCAGACATTTGCTTCACAAATCCTTTCTTTGACTGTGTTATGTTATGTCATCAGTGCAAGCCTCTCCCAGTGTTCATTGTATTAACTGTGAGAGGAGGAATTGTATTGGCAGAGTTTGAATACTCATATGTTTCAACACTACATTATTAATTAATAAACATTAACAGATTGGAGTTCAATGAGATTTCATTACTCCTTCATGGCAGTTCGTACGAAGTGGCACATTGCGAATCACAACCCAGAAGCTTCAGAAGTTAATCAGATTCAGAAATACAGCAGTTACAATGGGATAATTTAAAGTTACATATGACCATATTCACATTCTTTCCTCCCTCATACTGCTTGATCACCTTCATTTTTGTGCCTTTTTTCCTGTAATTGTAACATTTCACAGCGTAATTTAGAAAGCAGTCATCATTTAGCAAAAGTGTGACGGCAGATTAAATGTTAATACAACTGCATTTGGTAAAGGGATTAGTTCTTTGCACACAAAAGCAGATAAAAAAACAGAAAACATACTAGAGACTTACAAGCCACTTGCAGAATAATAATATACAATCCATTAAAAAAAAATCTCAATACTTTTTCATATACTGAATGGCCCTTTTTCAGTCTCCATCTGTACACTGCACATTGCTGCACTTACATTCAACTGCAAGACCTCCCATATGTGATGAGAATATTTGAATGTTATATGTGGGCGCCGTTTGGATTTCAAAGACAAAAAGGAGAAAAATGAAGCTAACACATCTATTTGAAAATCTGTCTCCCCGGGATCAACAATCAATCGTATTAACAATTCTAATTAGTCCGAAATTTTAAAAAACAGAAACACATTGTACTAATGTTTGGAGAGAAGACATCATCCTATTTGAATTTTATTTAGTATTTTAACCAGTCATTATGCATTTTATACAATGTCACCCCCTAAAGAAAGCTCAGAGTGATTTGATTCATATGGAAATTATGGCATAACTTATATTGAAGCAGAAGCATCAAAAACAACTTGTTTGGATATGCATTGAGCCAGGTACTCTTCAGTTCAATTTTATGATTTCATTTTTAAAATTTAACCTACAGTACTCTGTACATTATCATAAAGATTTGTACAAAAATTATAACATTAAACTAAAAGGTTTCCTTCCATATTTTAATGGAGCTGGATGAATGGAGAAGAGCTTTGGAAGATAGTTGATGATAAATAGAATCTGTGGTTCAACACTAGAATATCTGAAGCCTATGAAAAACCTCATAGTCCCAGGCCACCTTAAATTCCTTTGCACCTCTCCATTAGCATTTTTTGTTTTCAAAATCTGTCAAGCAGCTCAAGCAGCAGGCAGCCTGCTATCCTATTCCCCAACCTATGCAACTGAAGTTCTCCCAGCTCAAGTCTGTTTATCTGCATGTGGAGTTGTATAGGGTAAATAATATGGATGAATGGAGAAGAGCTTTGGAAGGTAGAGAGTTGATGATAAATAGAATCTGAGGTTCAACACTAGAATCCCTGAAGCCTACAAAAAAACTCACAATCCTGGCCCACCTTAAATCCCTTCACGCCTCTCCATTAGTGTACTTTGTGTTGTAAATGTGTTGATCAGCACAAGCGGACTGATGTCTCATCATCCACTGATGCAGCTCAATTCTCCCATCTCAAGCCAAGGCTCCTTATCTGCGTGTGAGGTGCCTGGAGTCGTATAGGGTAAATAATACAGTATATCATTATTAAGAATAAATGCATTTCATGTGTGTACCATGTACCGTGCAAGAAATGCTGAAGACATACCGAAAGCTAAAAGTTTTTAAATGCTATAGTACTAATGACAATGAAGGAACACGATAACGAACAAAAGTGCATGTATTTTGTTATACCCTTTGTGAAAGTATTTCTTTGATATTTGGATGTCAGTCTTCACACATTATAAACTTCACATCTGCATTTTGTCATTATTACAGTAAAATGTTTCTGTTTTAGTTACGTGTTCAACATTTCTTGCCTCTCATTTCTTGTCATCCTACATTTATACAGATCGTTGAAGACATGGAAAACACACATGAAATGTACATTTCCCAAATAACAATATATTATTTACCGTATTCAATTCCAAACACCTCACTTCCAGATGAGTGAGAGGTGGGGGGATGAGTGCTAGCTGCTTGTGCTGATCGACACATTTATAAAACAAAAGACGCTGATGAAGAGGTGTGAAGGAATTTAAGGTGGCCCAGGATTACAACTTTTTTCATAGGCTTCAAGGATTCTAATGTTAAGGGTCTGAATACTTATAAGAATGAGCAATTTCAGTGTCTGTTCTCACTTTGTCATTGTGGGTTATTGAAGGTAGATCGAAGGGCAAAATGACCAATATATGCAATTTTAAATTATACATTCAGCACAGTAAATTGTGCATAAAGTGAAGTGGTCCACATCCGCTGCATATATTGCACATATTAATGGGTGTACATTATTGTGAACTATTCTTTTAAGGGCACTGTAATATATTTTCTGTCTAAGGCCATTTTATCATAGGCAAATTTTCCATTATATGTAAGACTTAGGAACATAACACTCGATACGTTGTGCATGGTTGTTACATGAATGAAAAATATTATTTGTACAAAATCTTAATTGATCTATCCATTCCTAAATAATTAAATGGGCAGGCTATTTCGTATCAGTGCAATGCGCTGCTTGTTAAAACGGATGACTCCTGCTCTTACGTGCACTTAGTGCTGCGTGGGTATTATGAACTATCGTATCTGTTCAAGTTCTATTTAAATTTTAAATATAAGTAATTTTTATTTAGTCAACAGAAATATCTTTGGTAGGAATGTAAGTTAAATTTAGTCATTGTAAGAGCCAATCTTAGAAAGTTAAAGTTTTGAGTTAAACTCATATTGATGTTTGCTTAATTTAAATAGAATATTAATGTCTTTCATAGTCATAGCTTATGGTATAGTCTTTTCCCCCTATAGTTAACAAGAGATAGAACCTTCTTACTATAACTGAATAACAGTGTGATAATAAGCTCAGTTTGTTTGGAACAAGTCCCAGTAAAGAAGGACTTGAAAGACCCATTTAAGCTTAGAAATGGGATAAGCATACAGTTTTCTGACCGTTTTGAAATGGTTCAGAAATATTAAGTAAATAGTAACAAGATTAATCTATAATTGAACTTTTCTTAACATTAATTTTTCTCTTTTTTTTGCTATTTTAATTTCCTTTTTTTTGTGTAAACTGTTTTACTTTAAAACTTAACTAAACTTTAAAAACGAAGATACTTTGTCTGTGGAATCATTTCTGCGCGTCAGGCTTTTGTTGAATCCCATTTTTGAGTTGAAGCTGCAGAACTTTGATAATTTTGGGAAAAAGAAAACGCAGCTACATCTTCGTCAGAAAACTAGCTATCTAAGGCCTGAACTGGAATCTACCATTCGAGAACAGAAGACACTTCTGCTACAGAACTCGTCAACGAAAGAAAAGAACTGAATCATTCACAAGGTACTGTGATATTATCTACTATCTTCGCATGATCATTAATGAAAGCAAGGTCGCCGTACCTTGAGAAGATTTGAGAGACTGTGATATTATTAAATGACGTCTTGGAAAAAGACATTTTGGATGATTGGAACCTTGTTTCAAGAAAGTAATCTGCCTTTGGAACGTCCCTATTGTGACGAAACTGCTGTCAGGAAACGTCCTGTCATTTTATTGAACAGTTGTCATGGCAATGTCTAAACAGAGCTCAAGTGAGATCGGCAGTGATCTGAGTTCAGACTCGAAGTCAGAAAATATTATTAGAGATCTTAAAGATCACATAAGTCAGAGGGAAGATAAGCTTCATGTGTTCATAGCTGAGATCGAAAGTCTTAAAAACATTCCAGAAAACCGCTTAATGGTGGCAAAAAGATTTGGAGATTTTCGTTCGACACACAGAGAGCTAGAAGAACTACATGAAAAGCTACTTTGTATATTAAATAAGGAGGGAGCGATTCAGAAACAGAAAACGACATTCACCGAACGCTATAAGAAATGGAATGAATTCACTGTCGCTACTACGGCTTGGTTAGAAACGCAAATAGACTGTTAGCACATAAAGTTGATGAACAGTTAGTAAATCAGTTCGAAGAGATGCAATTTCAAGAACGGGTCGCATAAAGCCAAAAAAAGAAAGACGTCACCTCAATTAAAACATACTTTTGATGTTAAACTTGACTCTTTAGCTCAGAAAACCACATCATTACCTTCTACGTCGGTGCTGATTGAACAATCGACACTCGATAGTATCTTAGAAACGCTACGTCAACTTAAAGTTAAAGTAGAAGATCTGGAAAAAACCGACACTCAGAGCTCTGGAAATGATATACTAAATGTGCTAGCGAACCAAGTCGAATATCAGAAGGGCCAACTCGAATGTAGTAAAGCAATCAATGAAACGTTAAAATCGTTAACTGATCAAAAGACAACGCCTGCTCCAGCACCCCCTGCTCCAGCACCCCCAGCTCCGCGTGGTGAAGTACCTCATAGGCAGGTCCCTTTATTTTCAGGCGACCCATTGGCTTATGCAGATTTTATTAGGGCCTTTGATAATGCAGTTGGGGATGTGCTACAAAACCCTCAAGATAAATTGGATTATCTGATTCAGTACACCAGAGGTCCTCCTCAAGAAATGATTAAAGGCTGCTCACGAATGTTACCAGATGCAGGTTATTTAGAAGCCAGAAGGTTGATTGAAAGATATTATGGCAATGAGTTATTCGTAGCAGACGATATCTCAATAAAGCATTAAAATGGCCGCAGATTAAGCAAAACGATGGAGAGGCTCTGAGAGATTATTCTAACTTCCTCTCAATTTGCATGAATACTATGAATGATTCAGGGAACGGTGGAGAATTCAATAACAGTCATAATGTGCGTACAGTACTTGGGAAACTTCCATTTTCTCTAAGAAACGAATGGATGAGATATGCTTTCAGGCTTCGAGAAAATAAAACAAGACCTGGCATACCTGAACTAATTGTTTTCTTGCGTAACGAAGCTGAAATGCTTTTAGACCCTGTACATAGTGCCGTTTCACAAGACTATACTAATATAGAGAAAAGAGAAAAAACTGACAAAAGTAGGTCTCCTCAGAAGTACGGACAAAGATCAGGAAGTATTTTCACCACCAATATTTCTGATGAAGCCCAAAAAGATACTCAAGGAATCTCTGTCAAAAATACATGTGCATTTAAAAAACCTTGTGCATTTTGTAGTGATTTGCATATACTTGCGAATGTAAAAAATCAAAGAATTGCCACATAAAGAAAGAATAGACTTTTAAAATCTAAAGGTTTATGTTTTCGCTGTCTCAAACAGGGTCATCTAAGTAAGAATTGTAAAGAGAGAATGAAATGTCAGACATGTTCCTTACAGCACCCAGATATCCTGCACATTCAAGGGGACAGTGGAGCAGTACTAAAAGCTACGGCTAGTGTGGCAACATCTACCGAAACCGAAACTGGAACTTGTACCTTTACAGGGGCTGGAGAAGAATGTGCACTGCAAGTAGTTCCTGTTAAGGTAAAATCCAAGAAAAGTGAAAGGTATGTAGAAACATACGCCTTTATAGACCTCGGCAGTACAGTAACAATTTGCACTGAAAAGCTCCAGAGACAACTGAGCCTTCAAGGGAAAAGGACGCAAGTATTCCTCAAAACTATGAGTAATTACGATGATGATTCAAAAATGCTAACCCAATGTTCTGTTTTATCAGATTTACAAGTCTGTGGTCTCAATGATGTTAAATATATTGATTTGCCAAAGGTCTTCACACAGGTCTCCATTCCAGTGAACAGAGAAAGCATTCCACTACAAGAAGATATCGATAAGTGGGCATATCTTAAAGAGGTACGTCTAACTCGTATTGACTCTGAAGTTGATCTTTTAATAGGAATCAACTATCCAGAAATCTTCAAGCAGTCACGAATCATACCTAGCCAAAGAGGTGGACCTCACGCTATGAAGACTGCACTTGGATGGGTGGTTGGTGGACCATACAAAGAGATAGACGACCTCACAAAACAAAGTGGTAAGACACATAAACATTCAATCAATCGTGTCTCAATAACAGAAATTGAAGATATGCTGCTGCAACAGTATAACACAGATTTTCCAGAGCGCAACTGTGAGGAAAAGAGGAAATGTCACAGGAAGACATCAAGTTCATGCGCATAGCTTCAGAATCTGCAAGACTGGTAGGTGGCCACTATTGTTTAAATTTGCCTTTGAAGGATGAATCACTTAAAATGCGAATAACCGCTGCATTGCTGAACAGCGTGCTATTGGACTCAAAAGAAAATTGAGCAAAATTCAGGTTTCCATGAAGACTATAAAGCCTTCATGAAAGACATTATAGACAATGGCTATGCTGTTAAAGTACACAAAAAAAACCTGAATTGTAATGAAGGCAGAGTGTGGTACATCCCACATCATGGTGTGTATCATCCAAAGAAAAATAAGATTCGAGTAGTCTTTGACTGCACAGCCACCTACCAGGGGATTTCACTTAATGAACAATTACTTAAAGGCCCTGACCTAACTAACACACTCATTGGTGTCCTTACAAGATTCAGAAAGGAGCCAGTAGCTTTAATGGCAGACATTAAGTCAATGTTCTACCAAGTTAAGATACCAGATAAAGACACAGATCTTTTACGTTTTCTATGGTGGCCTGAAGGTAATCTAAGTAAAGACCTAGAAGAATTCAAAATGACAGTACATCTCTTTGGTGCTACTTCTTCACCCAGTTGTGCTTCTTATGCTTTACGTAGAACAGCCGAAGATGCCAGAGATACATTTCCTGAGGAAGCTGTTAACACCGTTCTCAATAACTTCTATGTGGATGACTGTTTAAGGTCAGTGACTACAGAAAACAAGCAATAAAGCTGGCAAAGGACCTCCAAGCTCTATGTCTCAAAGGGGGATTCCATTTGACTAAGTGGGTGAGTAACAACAGAGCAGTTTTATTGTCCATACCAGAAGAAGACAGAGCTCATGAACAAAAGGACTTAGATTTGAGCCACAGTCTCCTTCCCACAGAGCGTGCCCTAGGCATCCAGTGGTGCACAGAAACTGACAGTTTCAAATTTCAAATTAAGTTACAAAACAAGCCCGCTACAAGGCGTGGTATCTTGTCTGTTGTTAGCTCAGTTTATGATCCACTTGGTTTTCTAGCACCTGCTTTATTGCCAGCAAGCTTATTTTAAGAGACTTATGTAAAGAGAAATGTGGGTGGGATGAAGAAGTAGAAGTTAAACACATTCAGAAATGGAAAAATGGATGGATGATTTGAAGTTACTTACAGACTATAAAGTGAACAGATGCTTCAAACCTACGGGTTTGGAACCATAAAGACAGCACAAATGCACCATTTTGCAGATGCTAGTGAAAATGGGTATGGCACTGTCACCTACCTTGTCTTAACCAATGAAGAGGGCAAAAAGCATTGTTCATTTCTGATGGGCAAGTCAAGAGTTGCACCATTGAAGCAGGTCACGATTCCAAGAATGGAGCTGACAGCAGCCATTGTGGCAGTTAAAATGGACAAAATGCTTAAAGGTGAGCTTCAAATGCCTTTACAAGAATCTACATTTTGGACTGACAGCACTACGGTGCTAAAATACATCTCAAATGAAAGCACTCGATTCAAGACTTTTGTTGCCAACAGAATCTCCGTGATCAGAGATCATTCACAACCTTCACAGTGGAGGTATGTCACATCTGTCCTTAATCGGCTGATCAAGCCTCTAGAGGGCTGAACATAGAAAACTTTCTCAAGAACACCACATGGTCACATGGGCCAAATTTCTTATTGAAGTCAGAACGTGAGTGGCCAAAAAGACCAGATCAACTGAATGATTCACTTTTTGAAGATGATCCAGAAATTAAAATTTGTGCAGTTAACATGACAAGAGTAGAAGAGGCGACCAATCCATCAACAAACTAATCACTTATTTTTCAGATTGGCATCGCTTGAAGAAAGCAGTAGCTTGGTTTCTCAAGTTTAAAGACTTACTGCTGAACTTAAGAAATGAAAGAAAAACATTTCAACTAGAAACCAGTCAGACTAAAGGTAATCCAAAAGAACAAGAATCACTCATCACAAAACACATGAAAAAATATAAATGGTCTTTAAAACCAAGTACAATTTCTCTAGATGATTTAGTCAAAGCTGAAACAGAGCTTATCCGTCTAAGTCAACAGCAAGAATTCCCAGAAGAATTAAAAGCTCTAAAGAAAAGACTTGTGTTAAAAAGAACAGTCAAATCTATAAACTCGACCCGATCATACAAGATGGAATATTAAGAGTTGGAGGAAGACTCTGTAAAGCTGCAATGCCCGAAGAAGCTAAACATCCTGCAATTTTACACAAGCATTCACATATTGCAACTCTCATATTGCAACACATTCATAAACGCGTCGGACATTGTGGGCGCAATTATGTGCTCGCACAATTACGCCAGAAATACTGGATACCTCAAGCAAATTCAGCTATCAGAAAAATAATTGCAAAGTGCACAACATGCAGAAGATACAATGCGAAAGCAGGTGAGCAAAAAATGGCAGATTTGCCAGAAGATCGCCTAGCATCAAACCAACCACCGTTCACTAATGTTGGAGTTGATTATTTTGGTCCCTTCCAAGTCAAAAGAGGAAGAAGTCTAGTCAAGCGGTACGGAGTAATCTTCACATGTCTAACAACCAGAGCTGCGCACATAGAGATCGCACATAGCTTAGACACTGATTCTTGTATCCAAGCAATACTCCGATTTATGGATAGAAGAGGACAAGTTAAAATCATGCGCTCAGACAATGGAACAAATTTCGTGGAGCAGAAAGAGAGCTACGAGAAGCTATTAAAAACTAGAACACAAAAATCAGTGACGCCATGATGCAAGAACAAATCAAATGGATTTTTAATCCGCCATCAGCCTCTCACCAAGGTGGAGTGTGGGAAAGACAAATCAGAAGCATAAGAAAGATCTTAAATTCAACACTAAACCAACAAACACTCGATGATGAAAACCTTCCT
Source organism: Polypterus senegalus (assembly GCF_016835505.1). Taxonomy (NCBI): domain Eukaryota; kingdom Metazoa; phylum Chordata; class Cladistia; order Polypteriformes; family Polypteridae; genus Polypterus; species Polypterus senegalus. Next base: position 9,782,109 of record NC_053154.1, on the reverse strand, counting down.
ACTATGATGTGTAGAGTGGAATCAATACTCAATAACAGACCCCTTACGAAGACATCAGATGATCCAAATGATTTGGAACCACTCACACCCAATCACTTGTTATTATTGAAGACAAAACCTGAAATACCACCTAAACTCATTTCAGAAAATGAACCATACCCAAGAAGACGCTGGAAACAAATTCAATACATGACCGATTTGTTTTGGAAAA